>NC_091989.1:100750232-101103357 GCF_044704955.1 Pristiophorus japonicus
TCCCCCATGGGGGCGGTTTGGTGTGGGCGAGTGTCAGTGTGGGGGCGGTGTGGGTTTGTGTGGGGTCGGCGTGGGGTCGGTGTGAGGTCAGTGTGGGGGCGGTGTGGGTTTATGTGGGGTCGGTGTGGGGTCGGTGTGGGGTCGGCGTGGGGTCGGCGTGGGGTCGGTGTGGGGTCAGTGTGGGGTCGGCGTGGGGTCAGCGTAGGGCAGTGGGCGGCCAAGGCTCGGGACGATGTTGTCATTCACAGTTGCATGCCGGCCCTGGGCGCTAATCATGGAGTGCGGCACTGCTGGGACAGTGCCCCCCAAACCTCTGGGGCAATTTCCCAGGAAGTGGTTGTGCCCCCCGCCCCCCCCGGTCAAAAATACCATTGTTCTCCATTAACGTGACCCGCAGGCACTAACTGGGCTACAAAATGGACAATTTCGCCCACCGCACCCCGCCCCCTCACCACCCACCCCCCCCGAAGCTCCTTGGCATAACACTGAATCGATGGAGCAATATCGGGTTTAGTCGAAACACAAGTAATGTTATCCACCGCCTTTTTTCACTGCTTAAACCGGAGGTCTTTTGAAGCTGCAGCAGTTCATTAAAGCATTTTTGTG
This sequence comes from Pristiophorus japonicus, assembly GCF_044704955.1. NCBI lineage: Eukaryota > Metazoa > Chordata > Chondrichthyes > Pristiophoridae > Pristiophorus > Pristiophorus japonicus. The sequence goes on from NC_091989.1 coordinate 100,750,839, forward strand.
TAACTGCCTCAACAACCATAGAATCATTTAAATTGGTCCGTAGACCTGCAGGTGACCGCACTTCAATTGCACATCGAAGTAATGTTTAAATGTGGTGAGGGTTTCTGCCTCTACCACTCTTTCAGGCACTGAGTTCCAGACCCCCACCACCCTCTGGGTGAAGAAAGACATTTCCCCTCTTATCTCCTCTGAACCTCTTACAAATTACTTTGAATATTTGTCCCCTGGTTGTTGACTCCTCTGCTGTGGGAAATAGATTCTTCCTATTGACACTATCTAGGTCCTTGCCACAAGCCTGCTAGACTATGTGGAGGGAGGTGGCACACCATGTCACGGGCAGTACTGTGGTCCCAGGTCCCACACCCAGGGCAGGAGGAAGTTTAAGGAGCTCACATGGATGGTTATGGTGAGTGAAGGCTTCACCAAATGTTACATACCTCCATCTATGGAGTGGATGATGACAGCCTTCTCATGGCCCACCTGGTTACCTGATCTTTGATCACAACTAACGTCATCTCAAAGGACCTGAATGTGTTGTTAAATCGACCTCCTGATGACAGTAGCAAACTGAATCTCCATCTGGACCACAACCTTCACACACAGCTCAATGTACCACACACCTTTGTGCACAGGAGAACACTGTGATATGCGATGAGACAGGGATTTTATGAGGGAATGTGGTGAGCTATGGGGATCTGGGGCTTCATTCATAGGACTTGGTGTCTGATGGTCTGTTCATGGACAGCCTGTCCAGAAGGCCGATTGTCTCACTGCCTCTGCTCTCCCTCCTGTGCCTCCTCCTCCTCCTCCTCCTCCTCCTCGTCCTCCTCATCCTCCTCCTTCACCACCTCCTCCTTCTTCTCCTGTTCCACCTCTTCCTCCTTCTCCACATCCTCCTGAGGTAATCCCACAATCCCACAGCCCCCATGACTGTGAGGAAGTGAATGCTACAAAGGCATTTAGCAAATAATGGGTGACATCTGCAATTGAATCGACACTCGCTGTTACCAAAAAAAACCTGAGATAACTACAGAGAGTTGTTTCAGTTGCAGGATGCAGCAAAAGGCTTTGCAATTTCAGCCCCCTGTCTTGGTAATGCCGGGCTACGAGGTTACAGATTGTGGTGGAATACAATTCTGCTGCTGCTGATCGCCCACAGCGCCTCATGGATCTCCGTTTTAAGCTCCTGGATCTGTTCTGAATTTATCCCATTGAGCACGGTGATAGTGCCACACAACACGATGGACGGTGTCCTCAATGGAACTTTGTTTTCACACTGACTGTGCCGTGTTCACTGCTACCAATGCTGAAAAGGACAGATGTTTCTATGACAGCTAGATTGGTGAGAACGAGGTGAAATAGGTTTTTCCCAAGTGTTTTTTACTTCACCAACTGTTGCAGGTTCAGTCTGTTCGCTATGTCCTTCAGGACTTGGCCAGCTCGGTCAGTCGTGGTGCTACTGAGCCACGCTTGGTGATGGACATTGACGTCCCCCAATTGTATATATTCTTTGCCATTGATACCTTCAATGCTTCTTCCAAGTGGTGTTCAACATGGAGGAGTAATGATTCATCAGCAGAGGGAGGGCGGTCGGTGGAAATCAGCAGGAGGTTTCCTCGCTCCTGCTAGACCTGAGCTCATTGAGTCTGAAATCATTGTTGAGGATGCCCAGGGCCACTCCCTCCTGACTGTATACCACTGTGCCACCACCCACTGGTGGGTCTGTCCTTACTGTGGGACAGGACATACCCAGGGATGGTGATAGAGGAGTCTGTGACATTGGCTGAAAGGTAAGATTCTGTGGGTATGACTCTGTCAGACTGTTGCTTGACGGGTCTGTGGGACAGCTCTCCCAATTTTGGCACAAGTCCCCGGATGTTAGAGAGGATGCTGCCCAGTGTCGACTGGGCTAGGTGTGTTGTTGTTGTGTCCAAAGCTGGCGCCGAGGTCAATGCCGGAGAGCCTGTTTGGTTTTATTATTAGTGTTTTACCTGATCTCTGATCTGATCCCCTATCTTCCATTGCTGTGTAACCCGGGGTTCCAGCAGCAGTTTATTCTGCTGGTGCTGTCTGCCCATATTGTTAGCTGCTTCAGAGTATCATACAGATCTCTGAGAAACCTATCCTGTGTGACCTCTTTAACTTGCTTTTCTGTCAGGACTGGTACTAGTATATGGGATGGGGTCCTCATAAGTCTCCCTTTCATCAGTGCATGTGTGGAGTGTCCCGTACTCTTAGAGAGACTGGCTCGGTGATTCATCAGTACTCGGGGAAAGATCCCATCCCATTTCTTCAGGGTATTTCAATCTTCTTTCTAAGCCTCTCTTTTAAGGTGGGTTTCTCCTTTCTATTGGACCTGACCGTCGGGGATTATATGCCACATGCCATTTCCCCTGTATTCCGAACAGCTTTAGGGAAGCTTACATTACTACTCTGGTGAAATGACTCAGTTGATCTGATTCCACTATCAGGGGCAGTCCCCATCGAGGAAATACTTCTCGCACCAGAATCTTTGCAGTGACTACTATGGTGGCCGCCCAACAAGGAAAAGCTTCTACCCATTTTGAAAAGACATCGATGAACACCAAGCAATATTTATTGCCTCTGCCTGAGGTGGGCAGTAGCCCTATGAAATCTATCTGTATAGACTGCCACGGCCCCTCTATCCACCTTGTGTGTGCTGAAGGGACGATTAAAGAGTTAAACGCGCTTTCTGCTAGCCAGGCAAAAAAATAAGATGATGCAACAAAAGTATCAGGTGCAACCCAGAACAATGGTGTAAGTTCCTGTTTTTCAGAACTAGGATCATGGGCCTGGGGAGTGGGTTCCTGTTGTTGGCAGGATGCAGGATTCATATGTTCATACTGGAATAATCAGCAAAGTTAAAATTGCACAATCTGTAACAAAGGGAAGATTGTCACATGGTAGAAAGACTAATCAATGATAATGTAAATGATGACTTTGCAAAAAATTCTGGATAAAGGTGCAACTCCGAAAGTGTTTAACGAGAACGTTTGGTAACGCATCCAGTTAAGGAACTAGTGGAGCCGTGTCTCCCTTGATCAAGCAATTCAATAAATCTTTTCTCCAGAACAGACCTGTATTGAGTGTCTTTGTCATTTTCCACATCAAATGGCGTAGTCTGGCAGGACCCACCTGGCGAAAGACAAATGGATGTTTGCAGACCATCACGAGTGAGTATAATTTAAATACCACTCATAAATCCGATGTAATCTGCCATGAAACGTGTCAGTCGCCTGGGGTGCCCGAACTTGTGAGAAAGGTCTGTAATGGTGTAAAAGACTTGTGGGTAGTAAAGAACTCACAATAGTAATTATCAAAGTAGGATCGGCTTCGTAGGTTTGTAATTGCAGACTCCAGGTTCGAGGAAACCAGGTTAAAGGGGACAACGAACCACTAGAGGGGTGGCTGTACCAAACATGGATGTGCCAGATTGCTAGATTAGGGGCTGGGAGGTTCCCTGAGTAGGTATTTTGCCGACGACCAAAAAAAAAGTATATTTCCTATGTTAAGTGACAGGTGGGAACCCAAAGAAGACCCCACAAAACAGAAATTATAGTGGGATACAAAAAAAAATAAAAAGACGACCAAAGCAGGTTTGATGGTGGTCAGTCAATAAGCTTTGTTGAATGAAAATAGTTGTGTGGAAGTCTTCTTGAATGTAGACTATTTGAGGTGGGAATTAATGAATTTTTCATTTGTCTGAAAGCCAGTCTTTTAAAAGAGAAATGGTGTATCTGTATCTTTATTTTAGCTCTATCCACATTTTTCGGGCAGAGAGCTGAATGTTTTTAACACTTTGTAGTGTTGTCCCAGATATGGGAAGTTTAAGAAATGTGAAGAAGTTGAATTGTGTACCTAGAATTGAATGATATTTTATGTTAGAGACACAGATGTGGATGTCTTTTGATGATAAGTTACTGAGCAAGGAAATGCACAAAGGATGGGTTTGTTTAACAAAAGATACAACTTAAATTAAAAATGAATGGTCTCATTTTAAATCAATTAGAATCATCAGAAAGTGTTGTCTTTTCAATTTGGTTATTACACGCCGAGATGCCTAATTACTTGTTTAATAAAATCCACATAATCATTGATTACATTGGGTTGAAAAATAATAAATTTAGTCAAAAAATGAGATAAAGAATGGAGAAGGGAGGGTTTAATGCCTTTTAAAAAAAGCCTGCGTGGGTTTCTCGAGGCTACAGGCTGGGGGAAGCTCCGCCCTCATTTCCCTTTGTGTAGAATCTTATTTTAAATGACTTGAAAACTTCTCGTTCAGTAAAAGAAATTTAAATGTAAAGATCGGCAGTACAGTATTTGAATTGGGATTTTAAGATATTCTCCTTGAAAAGCCTTTTGGTTGTATTGGAAAATCTTGGGTTCGGCAAACTTTTTAAAAGAAATAATACTAAACAGATTAGGGAAAAAAACATACACTAAAAAGTTTGGAAACAATCTAAAAATGCCATTCTCTCTGATAAGAGACAGAAATGCTAGAGGACAGAATAAGACCCATAGCTTACTTTTGAACCCAACAATAACCAGTAGCCACGGGCTTGTCCAGATGCGTGGCTGACCTCGACTGCGCCATATGGGCAGTCAAGGTCAGCGAATCTGTCGTAGTGACAGGCAAAATTGTCCTAGACACCAAACACACTCTGGTCGAAATGTTGAATATTGGAAAGGTCTGGGCCATCTCCAATGTCCGCCGAGCGAAGTGGGAAGCCGTTCTACTGCCCCACGATGAATTAGTAAGGATAGTCAGAGACACTGGGGAAAACCCGGCAGAAGGAATCCTCACTGGAGGGGTGCCTCACGAGTGTAATGCATTAGAATGTAAAGATTCCCCAGGGAATGTGAATGAGGTAGCTCTCGAAAAGCCAGATTTCACCTGGTATGTGGATGGATCCCGACGGTACGTCGATGGCCACCCACGTACGGGATGGGCCGTATTAAACCAGCATTGCGAGGTCGTAATGCAGGGAGCTTTGGACGGAGGCCTTTCGGCCCAAGAAGCAGAATTAACTGCACTGACGTTAGCCTTATTACTGGCAGACGGAAAGACAGTGAATATATATACATACAGAGAGTAGGTATGCCTTTGGGGTGGTACATGACTTTATGGTAGCATGGGGAAGGAGAGAGTTTGTTACCTCTGGCAGCGAGGCCATCAAACACGATGAACGTATAAAATTACTATTAGTAAACCAGCTCAAGCAGCAGTGATAAAGGTAAAGACCCATCAACAAGTAATGGACGAAGCACAGCGTGGAAATGCGGCTGCGGTCAATGCCTCTCGAGAAGCGGCCACATCCGCAGACATAAAGAGATAGTCAGTCTGTAGCATTACCACAGAGGAGGACATAAAGACAGTTAAACTGCACGCAGATATGAACGAGGAAGAAAGAGCAGAATGGGAGAGGAGGGGAGGATCACCTGGTATACACTCCGTGTGGAGAAAGGATAGAAAGGTGTTGGCCCCTTCCTGCTTTCGGCAAATGATCATAGAGTTATACCACAGCATTAACCATGCTGGCCATAACGCCATGATATCCAATATCTCACGGGATTGGTGGTGCCTGGGAATGTGAGCGATATTGCTAAGCATTGTCAGCACTGTGTTACATGCACCCAACATAATCCGGGAAAAGCGATAAAAATAATCATGGCACACCAACCCTGCCCACGGGGACCATGGGAAAACATACAGCTTGATTTTACTGGGCCCCCAATAAACTCCAGGGGAAGGAGGTACTGCTTGGTGATTATTGATCAGTTTACAAGGTGCGTGGAAGCATTCACCACCCATAATTGCACCACAACCACCGGTAGCCTGTATACTAGCGGAAGAGGTAATTCCTAGATATGGGATTCCCATTCAGATAGATTCAGACTAAGGGACTCATTTCACAGGAAAGGTAATGAAGGAAACTTGTAGAATACGGAACATTAAGCAGAAATTCCACACCCCATACCATCCCCAGAGTTCGAGGTCGAAAGAATGAACAGAGCCCTCAAAACCTCCCTGAGTAAAACAATCCAGGGAACCGGACAGGCATGGCCGGAACTCCTGCCCACCATATGGATGAGACTGCGTGCTGCACCGAAATGCACAACAGGACTCACCCTTTGGGAACGAATGACTGGACGACCAATGAAACTCCCTGAGGGAATAGTTACAGGAGGAGCAGTGTTAGGACCTTTATGCGACAGAATTAGGAAGTATGTGATGGAACTGAGTAGACAGTTGAAAGGTATGCAACAGGAAGTGCGAGATAAACAGGAAGAGGAAGACGAGGATAAAGGAACAAAACCCCTGGTGGTAGTACCCGAGGTTGGGGCAAGGGTAATGGTTCGGGTAATCCCTGAATAACCTGGATTCGCGTCTCAATGGAGCGGAACCGATGAGGTACTGATTAGCGGAGACACATATGCATGTGTAAATATGAAAGGTGACGGCCGATGGAAATATTGGTCCGAGCTGAAAGAATATCAGGAATGGAGAAATGCATTGATAGATGGACTTGTTGGGGGACTAGGATTAATATTTGCAATATTGGGGTACTTGCCATAATAAAATGGATCTGGAAAAGGTCACATGCCCCGAGAAACGGTTCAAACAATCCTGTAGAAATAAAAATGGTAAGATTCTAACTAAAAACCTGGAATATCCGGGATGTGTTTTATCAACAAAATGTATATCAACGTGATCACCACGGCCCTTATAATTCAACAAGGACAAGACAGATACTAGTAGCCCATCACACGCCCCAGAGGGAAGTACAAGTTGTGACAATCATACAGGAGAGGGAACAATGTTCCTGTGTAAGAGGAGAACTCCAAGGTGCCCTCACATAACAATGGGGGCCAAAGGGGGGGTTATTAATGAAATACACGAAGAAAAAAATACACTTTGGCATATGCCAGAAGATAATCGCAATATTTCTAAATCTGACTGAGCTAACGATCCCCAGTTTCTGCAGGTAAGAAAAAAATCAGCATGTATAAAAATCTGACACTGCGGGCCTTAGATGGACCTGAGTCTAAGACCCTGAGGTTTATCACATTAAAAGAGAAGGTTAGACGAAAAAGGGAGATATTAGAAATGATGGGCGCGGGATATACGGCGGGAGTAGCAACAGTAAACACTACAGATCTCCAGATGGTCGAAGAGCAGGTTGACACACTCACCCAAACGAGAATTATTACAAGTGGCCCATACACTAAGGGATCATGCCAAGACAATTAACTTAATAAACAAGAAACAAAAGTACTATTTCGAAAATCGACGAAACATCATGGTATGCGTCGGGTATGGAGCATGGATGATAAGTACAGTAGAACATAAGTTAGAACAGCTACAAAATGGGGAGGTCCCAGATTGAGTAAAATCAAACAGACGTCTTTGAAATCAGGCGAAACAGCAAAGCATGGGTTTCTAAAACTACATGTGTAACTGGTCATCAGAATATAATCGGATTTGTACTGTCTATACCACAATATGCTGTGATCAAGGGAAACCTCCTGTATAAAGTTGACAATATAGGAGAAATAAGAAACCAAACATGGGTCAGATACCACAAACTGCACCAATACATTATTAAGAAGGGAGATGATACCAATGGCGTGTGCATTAAAGATTGTTATCAGAATAACCAGGTCGTTTTGTGCCAAGATCATCCCAAATTTGATCAAGATGACTGTGGATACAGCCGCACAGAAGGATGTGTCCTGAGCATAACCCCGCTGATGCTGGATTTCGAGACAACAGCAGCACCACGAAGTAATGGGCAATGGCACTAACTTGACTGTGGGAGGAGTAACGCACTGCCCCATCACTACCACTGACATTTCCTTCACGACCAGAGAAAAGGTTAATATTATGGGGCACATTATATCCCCAGAATTAAAAGAAGAAACTACCAGTGGAAAGGTGGTCGACACTATAAAGGTGGGGTACGAGGGATTCGAAGAGCCTCAAGGAAAACCCATTCCCAAACTAAGAGAGGAGCAGACAGTGTTGGAGAAGAGTTTCCGTGAGCAATGAGAAATATATCATCCTGGTGAAAAAGATTGTTACGCTGCAAAAGGATACCAAGAAAGTGTTGGCCAATGGAATTTTGGACTTAATGTTCATGTAGTCCCTTGGATAAGAATTATATCACATGTATGAGTGATAGTGCAGATGTTGATTGTACTTATGTTACTGTTTGAATGGTGCTTTCGATGTCGGAGGAGAAGTTTGAAAGCACTGGTAAAAGCCACTCAGAAAGACGAAAGGAAGAATTTGCTGAAAGTAAGTAACAGGGCAGACAATCCAAATCAACATGAATACCTGAGATGAGTCGCGAGTGTCCCAATCCTATTGCCTGATCAACAAAATTGGGGCAGTAGACACACGAGTCTAGTAAGGGAACAAAAAAAAGATTGGTCATGGTGGGTTAATTGAATAACCATCTGACCAAAAGCGGGGTGAGGGGAGCAGGATTGAAGAGCCGATTAAAGAGTTAAACGCGCTTTATGCTAGTCAGGCAAAAAAAAAATGATGTCGCAAAATTATCATGTGCAACCCAAAACAATGGTGCAAGTTCCTGTTATTCACAACTAGGATCTTGGGTCTAGGGAGCGGGTTCCTGTTCTTGGAAGGATGCTGGATTCATCTATTCATACAGGAACAATCAGCAAAGTTAAAATTAAACAATCTGTATTAAAGCAAAAATTGTCACAGAGCAGAAAGACTGACCAATGATAATGTAAATGATGACTTTGCAAAGAATTCTGTATAAAAGAGCAACTGCTAAAGTGTTCGACGAGAACGTTTGGTAAGGCATCCAGTTAAGGAACTAGTGTAGCCGTGTCTCCCTTGATCGAGCAATTAAACAATTCTTTTCTCCACAACAGACCTGTGTTGTGTGTCTTTATCAGAATCCAAATCATGTGCCAACAGAGCATTTCTCCGGTGGTTGTCTGGATAGTTTGCGGCACATACCAGACAATTCTGACAATAATCTCTTACATCCCTTCTAAGCCCGGGCCACCATCCCACGGCTTCTACTTTATTCCACGTCATTTCTGGCCCTGGATATCCAGTCCCCGGACCCCCATGCACTAGTTGCAAGAATTATTCCCTGCACTGCCCTGCCACACTCCAACTATCTCCCTTAGAGAACATTGACTGCTTTACTACTATATCTGCAGCTCTCAATGATTCTGCTACAGATTTCCTGTCTATCTTGTCCCAAATCGCTGCTCTAAGATCTGCATCCCGTAGCTGAGTCTGTTTTAATTCCACGGCAATAGTGCTTCTTTGGGCTCTCTCTGCCTGTTACAATCATAATCTCTCCATACTAATATGGATCCCAAGGTGTCCCTTCTCCTGTCTTGTTTTGGCCAGTGTGTCTGCTTTCCTATTCCCTTTCCACTTGGGCTCTGTCTTAGAGTGTGCTTTGAACTCTTGGATGCAGTAATCCTTCTGGTCGCTACCCGTGATGTCCAAGATGACTTTTAACAATGGAGCTGTCACCAACGGTTTCGCGTCTGAGGATTAAACCATCGCCTAGCCCATATGGCTAAATACTCAATCGTGGCCCCCCCGATCTGGGGGACGCAGCAAACATTTACAAAGCCCTTTTTTTGTGTTTTTTCTTTTGTGTTTTTGTTTTTATTTTAAAGTTTTTTTTGGGGCACTAAAATCATATATATATTTTTTTCTCCAAGTGCCCCCTACAAAAGGGGAGGGGGACACTAAAAAAAACACTGGCAATTAAAACAAATTAAACTTTAAAACATAAAATCAAATTAAAATTTGATTGCTGGGCGTGATGATGCACTCCAGTCCCTCCGGTGCCCAGCTCTCGCAGAAGGCCGCGAGCGTAACGGTGGACACCGCGTGCTCCATCTCCAAGGACACCCTGGTGCGGATGTACGCGCGGAAGAGAGGCAGGCAGTCAGGATGAATGACCCCCTCGACCGCCCGCTGCCTGGACCGGCTGATGGCACCCTTGGCCGTGCCCAGGAGCAGTCCTACGAGGAGGCCCTCGGACCTACCCGCTCCCCTCCACACAGGGTGCCCAAAGATCAGGAGTGTGGGACTGAAGTGCAGCCAGAATTTCAGGAGCAGCCCCTTTAAATAATAATACAGGGGCTGCAACCTCGTGCATTCGGTAAAAACATGGAACACGGACTCTTCCAGTCCGTAGAAATTGCAGGCGGCCTGGGAGCCCGTGAACCGGCTTGAAAATTTATTGCACGGCACTGCTCCATGCACCACCCTCCAGGCCAAGTCCCCGATAAATACTGGGAGGAGTCCCGGGTAGAGTGCCCTCCGGACGGCAAGGTGGTACGCCATGGCGTGTCCGGACGGCAGGCGAGGATGGCAAAGTTGAGAGTGTGCAGGAGCAGCCCGTACAGGAAACCCCTCCGCGCGGAACTGAAAGGCATGGAGGGGATTTCCCCGAGGCGGCTCAAGTTGTGAGGCGCCGGCTCCCGAGGGAGGTTCCGGGGTTTGGCACCGATGAGGAATTCCGTCCGGACGGGGGTCAGTTCGGACGGGTTCTCCACACGTGCTTGAGCCTCCTCGATGCACCTAACGGAGTCAGGGCCCAGAGATGTTTAGCGACTCGATAACATCGTCCGCGTGGCGGACGTTGGCAGAATTTAGGTGCCGCGCCAGCGTGTCTGGCGCCATCCAGCCCGCTCCTCTGCCATCGAGCATGTCCCTGACCCTGGTCACCTCACCAGCCACAGCGCTCTCGTCCGACCGCCACCTAAAACCTCGGTCGTGGAGGTACGGATTCGGCTCCTGCAGGACGGCTGCCACTCCAGCCGGTGGAGAGCTGCACTTGGTGGAGACTTTGTTCCAGACCCTGGTGAGTTCCTTGTAAAAGACAGGCAGCTCCTGGAAGGCAGCCCTGACGCCCCCCAAGCTCACAAACAGGAGCTGTGTGTCGTAGTTGAGGCCGTGCTGCTGGCGGAAGAAGTACGTCGCTAGAGCACGCCACCTGGGAGGGGGATCGACGTAAAGGTATCTCTGCAGGGTCTGAAGACGGAAAGTCGCGAGCTGGGTGCTGACGCACACCAACGACTGACCGCCTTCCCCAAGCGGGATACTCAAGACCGCGGCAGAGACCCTGTGCTTCCTGTTGTTCCAGAAGAAGTCCACCAGCTTCTTCTGTATCTTGGTGACAAACGCAGGGGGAGGGGTCAAAGTGACCAGCCGGTACCACAACATGGCAGCCACCAGCTGGTTTATGACTGGCGCTCGACCCCTGTAGGACAGCACTCGGAGCAGTCCTGTCCAGTACCCCAGGCGAGCGGCGACCTTGGCCTCCAGCTCTTGCCAGTTCGCCGGCCAGGCTCCCTCGTCGGGGCTAAGGTAGACTCCCAGATAGAGGAGATGGGTTGTGCTCCAGGCAAAAGGCCTGAGCTCCTCCGGCAGGGAGTCCACCCGCCACTGACTCACCAGGAGTCCGGAACATTTCTCCCAGCTGATCCTGGCGGAGGATGCGGCCGAGTAAATCTCCTGGCACTCACGCATCCTCCGCAGGTCAGCGGGATTCTCTACGGCGAGGAGCACGTCATCGGCGAAAGCCGAGAGGACGACCTCATCACCCGGCCCTTGCAGAGCCAGTCCCGTCAACCTCGTCGCAGGAGGCACAGGAAAGGCTCCACGCAGATGGCATATAACTGGCCGGACATGGGGCATCCCTGGCGCACCCCTCTCCCAAAGCGAAGGTGCGCCGTCAAGGACCCGTTAACCTTAATCAGACATTCCGCAGCGGCATACAAAAGTCGAATCTGGGCGACGAAATGCGTCCCGAACCCGAAAGCGCGCAGAGTTCCGAACAGATAGTCGTGATCCACCCTGTCGAACGCCTTCTCTTCGTCGAGAGATAGGAACGCGACCGACAGACCAGCCTCCTGGGAACAATGGATGAGGTCCCGGACCATGAATGTTATCGTGGATTGTCCGGCCCGGGACCGTGTAGGACTGGTCGGGGTGGATCATGTGGTCCAGCACGGCGCCAAGGCGAGCAGACATCACCCTGGCGAAGATTTTGTATTCCGTGCTGAGGAAGGAGACCGGGCGCCAGTTCTTAAGGAGGCGGAGATCGCCCTTCTTAGGCAGCAGGACGATGACTGCCCTGCATCAAGAGAGGGGCATCTCCCTGGTCGCCAGACTTTCCCCCAGGACCCGTGCGTAGTCGCCCCCCCAGGACGTCCCAGAACGCTCTGTGGAACTCCACGGTCAGCCCGTCCAGCCCCGGGGCTTTTCCCCTCGAGAGCCGGGAGAGGGCGCCGGTCAGCTCTGCCAGGCTTAGCGGAGCTTCCAGCTTTTCGGAGCCCTCCGGGCTGACCTTCGGCAGGTCCTCCCACAAAACTCTGCGCGCTTCCTCGCTGGACGGCTCCGGAGAGAACAGAGCCCCGTAATATTCACGGGCCCTGTTGTTGACGCCCTCCGGATCCGAGATGAGAGAGCCGTCGTCGGCCAGCAGCGTCAAGAGCTGCTTACGGACACTCTGTCTTTTTTCCAGCGAGGAGAAGAAGGGGGAGCCGCGGTCCAGATCCCGCAGGAACCGGATCCGCGACCTCATGAACGTGCCTCGGGACCCGACGAGCTGCAGATCCTTCAGCGCGGCCTTCTTTGCTTCGTACACCATCCGCAGGGCCGGGTCCTCGACGACTTGACCGAGACGGGACTCCAGGTCGAGCACCTCTTTTTCTAGGCATCTGACCCTGGTCGCCCGCCTCTTGTTCGACCCCCTCGTGTGCTCTTGACAGAAGACGCGGACATGAGCCTGGCCCACTTACCACCATAGCCTCAAGGAGGGGAAGCCCCCTGCTTCCTTCTCCAGTCGGCCCAGAAACGACGGAACGAGTCCTGGAACCGCACGTCCTCCAGCAGCCGGTTGTTAAAATGCCAGTACACGGACCCCGTCCTCGCGCGGAGCGAAGCGAGCTCCGCCCACACCAGGTGGCCGCCGGGACGCAGGAAACGTACGCCCGAGACACATAAAGGCGGTTGACTCTTGACCATCCTACTCCAGGCCTCACCCAAGTAAAGGCGCTGGAGTCGGGATGGAGATTTCGCCAGACGTCCACCAAGTCGAAGGACTCGACCAGGTCCCTCAACTTCTCCATCGCCGACATGCTCTGCGGGGCACCGGAGCGGTCCCTCGCCTCGAGGGTGCAGTTAAAATCCCCCCCCGAGGACAATGCAGTCGCCGACGTCGACGGAGCCAAGAAGAGCGGAAACTTCTTCGAAGAAGCGCGTTTGCTGCGGGCCGGGCTGAGGGGCGTACACGTTCACGAGATGGAGCGGCACGTCCCCCAGGCGAACCGTTACGTGCAGCAAGCGGCCTGGCACGGGCTCCTCGACCCCCAAGATCTCCGGCTGGAAATGCGGGGCCAACAAGATGGCCACCCCACAAGAAGTGGTAGTGAGGTGGCTCATGCGGACCTCTCCTTGCCATTCCAGGAGCCACGTGGCTTCATCTCCCGGAACGGTGTGGGTTTCTTGCAGGAAGCACACTGCATATTTCCCCTCCCGCAGGAGCGAAAAATTGTTAAATCTACGGCGTGCCCCTCTGCCGCCGTTGATGTTGAGGCTGGCTCTGGTTATCTTCATGACAAAAGCATAGTGCAACCTCTACCTAACCTATTGTGGGGAGGGAGTGGAGTCGTTTGTTGACCTCCACTCCTTCAGCAGCCCAGCGAGGAACCTTTTGAGCCGGCGCAGCTCAAGGCCTTGCGCCTTTGATAAGGGCCCGCCCGCGGCCATGGTTTTAGTGGCGGCGCGGACGGACGCGATGAGCAGCCCCGGCTCGGACCATTTTTCACGGGCCAGATGGGCTCGGTTGCGGCGACCCTGGCTCTGGGCCAAAAAGTCCCGGAGTTCCTTTACAGGAATGAGGGGGGACTCAGCGGCAGGCACGAGGAGATACACCGCCTCACTGGTGATGGACTCGAGATCTTCTCGATCGTCCCCCACCGAGTCCCCATCCTCCTCCGGGAGGTCGCCGCCAGTAGCCAGCCCGTCGACCGCACGAGTTACGACAAATGGCCCGGCCGCTCCATCTGACCCTGGCTCTGCCCCGATCCCACCCCCAGGATCATCGGCAGAGGAATCCCCACTGGGCTCTTTTAAAAGTGGTGCTGGGTCAGGAAGTGACAGCGGAAGGGGTTCCTCCTCCGCCCCAGGAACCGGGGAACACGGAGAGACCTGGCCAAAGTAATTCTCCAGGTCCTCCAAGTACCCCAGCTCCAAAGTAGGGGGCGAGGGTTGGTGGTCTTCTCCCTCCCCACCGCCACCCCCCAGCCCAGCGTGAACAGAATCGTTAAAATTGTTCATATTTTCCGTTTCTTCCGGGATGAGCGACTCCCGGGGGAAGTTGGTTCATAGCTGGGCGGGCTCAGATTCGGCCTTTTCGGCCCCGCCCGCCTCAGTCCCCGGGACGCTCGACCCGGCGGCAACGCATTCCTCCGCTGGCCCCACGCCCTCCACGACAGGCAGATCTTCCACGCCATCCCCGGGAGACAGAGGCTGGGCAGCCTCGACTGCCTCACCCTCCCCGGGGACAGATTCCTCCTGCCTACGGCACAGTTTGGGGGCACTGTTGAGGGACGCGGGACACGCGGCGGGCACCGACTCCTCCGCGGAGGGATGTTGTTCCCCCTCCACCTCATTGGAGCGGCGCCTCCTTTTGTTCCTGGTAGGGCGCGGAGGCAGGGAGACCTCCATGTATGCCGAGGCCTCCCTCTCCACTCCCCCCTTTTTCTTATCTTGCCCGTGCCCGAACCCCTCTGCGGTATTGGTCAAGGGCTCGGGCACGGGCTCAGGGCACCCCGCGCTCGCTGGTGACGGGGTTGGCTGAGCGCGGTAAACAAATTGTCTGGCGCACTGAGGGGACCCGCCTCGAGATGTTTCGCCTTCTTCCACGCCTTCCTTCCGTTCGTACGCTCTCCTTCCTCCCCGCCGGAGGCCGTGAAAACAAACGCCCCCGACGATGCCTGCGTACCTACGGCTCCTGGAACGCGGACGCTACTAGGGGGAGGGGTGGCGCCGGTGCCAGCCTTGGCCGCCTTCGCTGGTTTGGCGGCCTTGGAGGCGGGGCAGTTCTTGCGAACGTGCCCCACCTCCCTGAAGGCATGGCACCGCACGCCGTCCGACGTCCAAAAGACGCGGTAGACAGTCCCCTCGTGCACCACATTAAAACTTCCCTCCGTCGTCTCCTCCTGCGCCAGCCGGACAAAAAGCTGGCGGCGGAAGGAGAACACGTGGCGCAGGCTGCTCTCCCTGGGGCCGAGCGGTATGGGGTTGATCCCCGACCTTACCTCCTCCAGTTGGTGTAGGTGAGGGAGGAGGAGCCCAGCGGGAACAAAGGGCGGGACATTAGAAATGATGACCCTCTGCGCGATGGCCTCAAGAAGCTCCACCGGCAGGAACGTCCCGCCCACCGTGAGCCCCTTTTCGAGGGACAGGGACACCACCCGCTCTGACCCGAGGAAGAATACAGCCTTCCCAGACATCTTGGAGGCTGCGACAATGGCCGAGGGGCCGATTACCCCAGCCATAGCCCGCACGCACTCCTCGATGCTCATTGTGGGGTGAGTGTAGCTCTTGACCCCGTGTTGTTTTTGTTATGAGTCTGAATGGTGGCAGGGCAGCAGGAGGCACAGGAGGCGCCATGGATGTGGACACCACCTGCGCGTACATCTTAGCTGGCCCTGCCACCGGTGTGGATGGGGTCGCCATCACGGGGTCTCTTTAAGGGCTGCACCCACCCCAAAGTCACAGGCCTTAATGTTCTTTAATTGGCCTCGTTGGTGTTTTGAGCAGAGGGAGCTCTTAATGGGGCACACCTCTCCCCTAGTTAACGAATGGGGAGGGGCCTTGCTCCCTCTGCTCAGTTGTCTTAATTAACTTTAATTTAAGGAGGAAAGGGGCTCTCAGAGAGAGAGGGGAGAGACAGAGAGAGTGACAGAGAGAGAGAGCGGGCGGGTGGGGGGGGGTGGGAAAGAGGGAAGCTGCGAGGGCAGATCTCCCCTCACAGCGATGGGTGGGCATTTTTCTGGGGTGCACTCCCCAGATGATGGAAAAAAAACAAGACATAGTCCTTGGTGATGGTCTTCGGGTGGGGGGAGAAGATGTCTTCACCTGGGGTAGCTGGAGCCACCCAGGCACACACTCCCAACGATGTTTAATAGGGTAATTAATGATTCTTCAGCCAGGTAGCTCCAGCTATCCCAGGCTAGGCAATGGGGGAGGGGTGCTTCAGTGGTGTGTGGGGCCTAGCTGAAAGCAAGACCCCCACACACACTTCCACACACACACACCCCCGCGATGTTCCGGCCCTCGAGATGGTCTTCATTCCTCCCCCCACCGATACAACAAAGTCTTTCGGGGAATGCACCAAAACACACCCACCTGTTGAAGATTGTAGAAATGGCTCTCCCTCCTTCCACACTGGATGGTGGTTTCTCAGGTTGTTCTTTTCCCCCTCTCTCCAACTCTCTGCAGTAGTAATAAGTTGATAAATTTTCTGCTCTCCTCCTCGCCCTCTGGACGTAGTAAGCCAGCCCCCTCCTCCTCTTCCTGCGCTGGTCTCAGGGATCATTCTAGGCCTTCCAGGGAGGAGCAAAGCAGGGAGTTCCTTCTCTCACAGCAGCACAGCTCCAACTGAATAGGCCATGCCTCCAAAGCTTCACAATTGGTCCACAGAACTCTTTTGGGAGGAACCAAAACATTAATTCTAATATCGTGTCCCCCCGATCTGGGGGGAACACCAAACATTTACAAGGCCCTTTTTTTGGTGTTTTTTTTAAAAGTTTTTTTGGGCAGTAAAATCATATATTTTTCCTCCAAGTGCCCCCTATAAAAGGGGAGGGAGACACTAAAAACACCGGCAATTAAAACAAATTAAAGTTTAAAACATAAAATCAAATTAAAATTTGTTTGCCGGGCGTGATGATGCACTCCAGTCCCTCCGGTGCCCACCTCTCACGGAAGGCCGCGAGCGTACCGGTGAACACCGCGTGCTCCATCTCCAAGGACACCCTGGCGCGGATGTACGCGCGGAAGAGAGGCAGGCAGTCAGGTTGAACGACCCCCTCGACCGCCCGCTGCCTGGACCAGCTGATGGCACCCTTGGCCGTGCCCAGGAGCAGTCCTACGAGGAGGCCCTCGGACCTACCCGGATCCCTCCGCACAGGGTGCCCAAAGATCAGGAGTGTGGGACTGAAGTGCAGCCAGAATTTCAGGAGCAGTCCCTTTAAATAGTAAAACACGGGCTGCAACCTCGTGCATTGAATAAAAACATGGAACACGGACTCTTCCAGACCGCAGAAATTGCAGGCGGCCTGGGAGCCCGTGAACCGGCTTAACAATTTATTGCACGGCACTGCTCCGTGCACCACCCTCCAGGCCAAGTCCCTGATAAATACTGGGAGGATTCCCGCGTAGAATGCCCTCCATCGGGGACCTCTGCCTCCTCCGGATGGCAAGATGGTACGCCATGACGTGTCCGGGCGGCAGGCGAGTATGGCAAAGTTGAGAGTGTGCAGGAGCAACCCGTACAGGAAACCCCTCCGCGCGGAACTGAAAAGCACGGAGGGATTTCCTCGAGGCGGCTCAAGTTGTGAGGCGCCGGCTCCCGAGGGAGGAGCCTAGGTTTGGCGCCGATGAGGAATTCCGTCCGGACGGGGGTCAGTTCGGACGGGATTTCCCCACGTGCTTGAGCCTCCTTGATGCACCTAACGGAGTTGGGGCCCAGAGCTGTTTTTAGCAACTCGATGTCATCGGCCGCGCGGCGGACGTTGGCAGAATTTAGGCGCCGCGCCAGCATGTCTGGCGCCATCCAGCCCGCTCCTCCACCATCGAGCAGGTCCCTGACCCTGGTCACCTCACCAGCCACAGCCCTCTCGTCCGACCACCACCTAAAACCTTGGTCGTGGAGGTACGGATTCCCGAGCAGCGGCTCCTGCAGGACAGCCGCCACTCCAGCCGGTGAAGAGCTGCGCTTGGTGGAGACTTTGTTCCAGACCCTGGTGAGTTCCTTGTAAAAGACAGGCAACTCCTGGAAGGTGGTCCTGATGCCCCCTAAGCTCACAAACAGGAGCTGCGTGTCAGAGTTGAGGCCATGCTGCTGGCGGAAGAAGTACGTCGCCAGAGCACGCCACCTGGGAGGGGGCTCGACGTAAAGGTATCTCTGCAGAGTCTGAAGAGAGAAGGTCGCGAGCTGGGTGCTGACGCACACCAACGACTGACCGCCCTCCCCAAGCGGGAAACTCAAGACCGCGGCAGAGACCCAGTGCTTCCTGTTGTTCCAGAAGAAGTCCACCAGCTTCTTCTGTATCTTGGTGACAAACGCAGGGGGAGGGGTCAAAGTGACCAGCCGGTACCACAACATGGCGGCCACCAGCTGGTTTATGACTAGCGCTCGACCCCTGTAGGACAGCACTCGGAGCAGTCCTGTCCAGCGCCCTAGGCGAGCGGTGACCTTGGCCTCCAGCTCTTGCCAGTTCGCCGGCCAGGCTTCCTCGTCGGGGCTAAGGTAGACTCCCAGATAGAGGAGATGGGTTGTGCTCCAGGCAAAAGGCCTGAGCTCCTCCAGCAGGGAGTCCACCCGCCACTGACCCACCCGGAGTCCGGAATATTTCTCCCAGTTGATCCTGGCGGAGGATGCGGCTGAGTAAATCTCCTGGCACTCACGCATCCTCCGCAGGTCAGCAGGATCCTCTACTGCGAGGAGCACGTCATCGGCGTAAGCCGAGAGGATGACCTCCACGCCCGGCCCTTGCAGAGCCAGTCCCGTCAACCTCGTCTGCAGGAGGCGCAGGAAAGGCTCCATGCAGATGGCATATAACTAGCCGGACATGGGGCATCCCTGGCGCACCCCTCTCTCAAAGCGAAGGGGCGCCGTCAAGGATCCGTTAACCTTTATCAGACACTCCGCGGCAGCATACAAAAGTCGGATCCGGGCGACGAAATGCGTCCCGAACCCGAAAGCGCGCAGAGTTCCGAACAGATCGTCGTGATCCACCCTGTCGAACGCCTTCTCTTGGTCAAGAGATAGGAAGGCGACTGACAGACCAGCCTCCTGGGAATGATGGATGAGGTCCCGGACCAGATGGATGTTATCGTGGATTGTCCGACCCGGGACCGTGTAGGACTGGTCGGGGTGGATCATGTGGTCCAGCACGGCACCAAGGCGAGCAGACATCGCCCTGGCGAAGATTTTGTAGTCCGTGCTGAGGAGGGTGACCGGGCGCCAGTTCTTAAGGAGGCGGAGATCGCCCTTCTTAGGCAGCAGGACGATGACTGCCCTGCGCCAAGAGAGGGGCATCTCCCCGGTCGCAGACTTTCCCCCAGGACCCGCGCATAGTCGCCCCCCAGGACGTCCCAGAACGCCCTGTGGAACTCCACGGTCAGCCCATCCAGCCCTGAGGTTTTTCCCCTCGAGAGCCGGGCGAGGGCGCCGGTCAGCTCTGCCAGGCTTCGCGGAGCATCCAGATTTTCGGCGCCCTCCATGCCAACCCTCGGCAGGTCCTCCATCAAAACTCTAAGCGCTTCCTCGCTGGATGGCTCCGGAGAGAACAGAGCCCCGTAATATTCACGGGCTCTTTTGTTGACGCCCTCCGGATCCGAGACGAGAGAGCCATCGTCTGCCAGCAGCGTCAAGAGCTGCTCACGGACACTCTGTCTTTTTTCCAGCGAGTAGAAGAAGGGGGAGCCGCGGTCCAGATCCCGCAGGAACCGGATCCGCGACCTCACGAATGCGCCTCGGGACCCAACGAGCTGCAGGTCGTTCAGCGCGGCCTTCTTCGCTTCGTACACCTTCCGCAGGGCCGGGTCCTCGACTACTTGACTGAGACGGGACTCTAGGTCGAGCACCTCTTTTTCTCGGCACCCGACCCTGGTCGCCCGCCTCTTGGTCGACCCCCAAGCGTATTCTTGACAGTAGACACGGATGTGAGCCTTGCCCTCGTCCCACCATAGCCTCAAGGAGGGGAAGTCCCCCTGCTTCCTTCTCCAGTCGGCCCAGAAACGACGGAACGAGTCCTAGAGCCGCACGTCCTCCAGCAGCTGGTTGTTAAAATGCCAGTACGCGGACCCCGTCCTCGCGCGGAGCGAAGTGAGCTCCACCCACACCAGGTGGTGGTCTGAACATGGCACCGGTCGCATGGAGGCCGCCGGGACGCAGGAAACGTACGCCCCAGACACGTAAAGGCGGTCGACTCTGGACCATCCTACTCCAGGCCTCACCCAAGTAAAGGCGCTGGAGTCGGGGTGGAGATTTCGCCAGACGTCCACCAAGTCAAAAGACCCGACCAGGTCCCTCAACTTCTCGATCGCCATCATGCTCTGCGGGGCACAGGAGCAGTCCCTCGCCTCGAGGGTGCAGTTAAAATCCCCCCCGAGGACAATGCAGTCGCCGACGTCGACGGAGCCAAGAAGAGCGGACACTTCTTCGAAGAAGCGCGTTTGCTGCGGGCCGGGCTGAGGGGCGTACACGTTCACGCGATGGAGCGGCACGTCCCACAGGCGAACCGTGACGTGCAGCAAGCGGCCTGGCACGGGCTCCTCGACCCCCAAGATCTCCAGCTGAAAATGCGGGGCCAACAAGATGGCCACCCCACAAGAAGTGGCAGTGAGGTGGCTCATGCGGACCTCTCCTTGCCATTCCAGGAGCCACGTGGCTTCATCTCCCGGAATGGTGTAGGTTTCTTGCAGGAAGCACACCGCATATTTCCCCTCCCGCAGGAGCGAAAAATTGTTAAATCTACGGCGTATCTCTCTGCCGCCATTGATGTTGAGGCTGGCTCTGGTTATCTTCATGACAAAAGCATAGTGCAACCTCTACCTAACCCATTGTTGGTGGGGGGAGTGGAGTCGTTTTTTGACCTTCACTCCCTCAGCAGCCCAGCGAGGAACCCTGTGAGCCGGCGCAGCTCAAGGCTTTGCGCCTTTGATAAGGGTCCGCCCGCGACCATGGTTTTAGCGGCGGTGCGGACGGACGCGATGAGCAGCCCTGGCTCGGACCATTTTTCCCAGGCCAGATGGGCTCGGTTGCGGCGACGCTGGCTCTGGGCCAAAAAGTCCCGGAGTTCCTTCACAGGAATGAGGGGGGACTCAGCGGCGGGCGCGAGGAGATCCACCGCCTCACTGGCGATGGACTCTAGATCTTCTCCCTCGTCCCCCACCGAGTCCCTGTCCCCCTCCGGGAGGTCGCCGCCACCAGCCGGCCGTCGACCACACAAGGTACGGCAAACAGCCCGGCCGCTCCATCCGACCCTGGCTCTGCCCCGATCCCACCCCCAGGATCGTCGACAGAGGAGTCCCCACTGGGCTCATTTAAAAGCGGTGCTGGGTCAGGAAGCGACAGTGGAAGGGGTTTCTCCTCCGCCCCAGGAACCGGGGAAACCGGAGAGACCCGGTCAAAGAAATGTTCCAGGTCCTCCAATTCCCCCAGCTCCAAAGTACGGGGCGAGGGTTGGTGTTCTTCCCCCTCCCAGCCACCACCCCCCGGCCCAGCGTGTACAGAATCATTAAAATTGTTGACACTTTGTCATTCTTCCGTGTCGAGCGACTCCCGGGGGAAGTTGGTTAATGACTGGGCGTGCTCAGGTTCGGCCTTTTCGGCCCCGCCCACCTCAGTCCCCGGGACGCTCGACCCAACGGCAATTCATTCCTCCACTGGCCCCACGCACCCCACGACAGGCAGATGTTCCATGCCATCCCCAGGATACAGAGGCTGGGCAGCCTCGACTGCCCCACCCTCCCAGGGGACAGATTCCTCTCGCCTACGGCGCAGTTTGAGGGTGCTGGTGGGGGACGTGGGACACGCGGCGGGCACCGACTCCTCCGCGGAGGGATGTTGTTCCCCCTGCGCCTCATGGGAGCGGCGCCACCTTTTGTTCCTGGGGGCACGCGGAGGCAGGGAGACCTACATGTCTGCTGAGGCCTCCCGCTCCACTCCCCCCTTTTTCTTTTCTTGCCCCCTCTGCGGTAATGGTCAAGGGCTCGGGCACGGGCTCAGGGCACCCCGCGCTCGCCGGTGACAGGGCTGGGCTGAGCGTGGTGATCAGACTGTCTGGCGCACTGAGGGGACCCGCCCCGAGATGTTTCGGCTTCCTCCACGCCTTCTTTCCGGCCGGACGCTCTCCCTCCCCCCCGCCGGAGGCCGTGAAAACAAAGGCCTTCGACGATGCTCGCGAACCTATGGCTACCGGTACGCAGGCGCAACTAGGGGGAGGGGCGGCGGCGGCGCCAGCCTTGGCCGCCTTCGGTGGTTTGGCGGCCTTGGAGGCGGGGCAGTTTTTGCGAACGTGCCCCACCTCCCTGCAGGCATGGCACCACATGCCATCCGACGTCCAGAAGACGCGGTAAGCAGTCCCCTCATGCACCACATTAAATGATCCCTCCGTCGTCTCCTCCCGCGCCAGTCGGACAAAAAGCTGGCGGCGGAAGGAGAACACGTGGCGCAGGCTGTTCTCCCTGAGGCTGAGCGGTATGGGGTTAATCCCTGACCTTACCTCCCCCAGTTGGTGTCGGTGAGGGAGGAGGAGCTCAGCGGGAACAAAGGGCGGGACGTTGGAAAGGATGACCCTCTGCGTGGTGGCCTCGAGAGGGTCCACCGGCAGGAATGTCCCACCCACCGTGAGCCCATTTTCAAGGTTAGGGACATCGCCCGCTCCGACCCCAGGAAGAACACTGCCCTCCCAGACACTCATTGTGGGGTGAGTGTAGCTCTTGATCCCTTGTTTCTTTGTTATCAGTCTGAATGGTGGCAGGGCAGCAGGAGGCGCAGGAGGCGCCGTGGATGTGGGCGCCGCCTGCGCATATGTCTTTGCTGGCCCTGCCACCGGCGTGGATGGGGTCGCCATCACGGGGTCCCTTTAAGGGCTACACCCACCCCAAAGTCACAGGCCTTAATGGTCTTAAATGGCCTCGTTGGTGTTTGAACAGTGGGAGCTCTGAAAGAGGCACACTTCTCCCCTAGTTGACGATTGGGGAGGGGCCTTGCTTCCTCTGCTCAGTTGTCTTGAAATTGATTTTTCCAATTCGGAGAAAGGAGCTCTCAGAGAGAGAGGGGTGAGACAGAGAGAGTGACAGAGAAAGAGTGAGGTGGGGGGGGTGGGAAAGAGGGAAGCTGTGAGGGCAGGTCTCCCCTCACAGTGATGGGTGGGTGCATCCCCAGATGGTAAGCAAAAAACAAAGATTTTGGGATGGTCTTCGGGTGGGGGGAGAAGATGTCTTCACCTGGGGCAGCTGGAGCCACCCAGGCACAGCACTCCCAACGATGTTAATTGGGGCCTCAATGAGTCTTCGGCCAGGTAGCTCCAGCTATCCCTTCTAGGCAATGGGGGAGGGGTGCTTCAGTTGTGTGTGGGGCCGAGTTGTGGGCAAGACGCCCACATACACTTTCACACACACACGATGTTCCGGCCTCGAAATGGTCTTCCTTCCTCCCCCCACCGATACAACAAAGTCTTTAGGGGAATGGACCAAAATACACCCACCTTTTGATGATGAAGTCTTTCCCTCCTTCCACACTGGATCGTTGTTGTTCTTTTCCCCCTCTCTCCAACTCTCTGCAGCAGTAATAATGATGTTGAATTTTCTGCTCTCCTCCTCTCCCTCTGCATGAATTGGCATTGTAGTAAGCCCATTCCTCCTCTTCCTGGGCTGTTTCACAGGGCTCACAAAGGTCTTCCAGGCAGGAGCAACAGCAGGGAGCTCCTTCTCTCACTGCAGCACAGCTCTAAGTGAACAGGCCGCGCCTCCAACAGCTCCACCCTTTCCCACAGAACTCTTTTTGGGAGGAAACTAAAACATTAAATCGTGTCCCCCCGATCTGGGCGCACACCAAACATTTTCAAGCACTTTTTTTTGTGTTTTTTTTGTTTTGTTATTTTGTGGGGTTTTTTTGTTTTTTTTTGTGCACTAAAATCATATTTTTTTTCCTCCAAGTGCCCCCTATAAAATGGGAGGGGGACACTAAAAAAACCGGCAATTAAAACAAATTAAACTTTGGTTGCCGGGCGTTATGATGCACTCCAGGCCCTCTGGTACCCACTTCTCGCGGAAGACCGCGAGCGTACCGGTGGACACCGCATGCTCCATCTCCAAGGACGCCCTGGTGCTGATGTATGCGCGGAAAAGAGGCAGGCAGTCAGGCTGAACGACCCCCTCGACCGCCCGCTGCCTGGACCAGCTGATGGCACCCTTGGCCGTGCCCAAGAGCAGTCCTACGAGGAGGCCCTCGGACCTACCCGCTCCCCTCCGCACAGGGTGCCCAAAGATCAGGAGTGTGGGACTGAAGTGCAGCCAGAATTTCAAGAGCAGCCCCTTTAAATAATAAAACAGGGGCTGCAACCTCGTGCATTCGATAAAAACATGGAACACGGACTCTTCCAGACCGCAGAAATTGCAGGCGGCCTGGGAGCCCGTGAACCGGCTTAAAAATTTATTGCACGGCACTGCTCCGTGCACCACCCTCCAGGCCAAGTCCCCAATAAATAGTGGGAGGACTCCCGCATAGAGTGCCCTCCATCGGAGACCCCCGCCTCCTCCGGACGGCAAGATGGTACGCCATGGCGTGTCCGGACGGCAGCCGAGGATGGCAAAGTTGAGAGTGTGCTGGAGCAGCCCGTACAGGAAACCCCTCCGCGCGGAACTGAAGGACACGGAGGGTATTTCCTCGAGGCGGCTCACGTTGTGAGGCGCCGGTTCCCGAGGGAGGTTCTGGGATTTGGCGCCGATGAGGAATTCCGTCCGGATGGGGGTCAGTTCGGACGGGATCTCCCCATGTGCTTGAGCCTCCTCGATGCACGTAACGGAGTCAGGGCTCAGAGCTGTTTTTAGCGACTCGATGGCATCGGCCGCGTGGCGGACGTCGAACGAATTTAGGCGCCGCGCCAGCGTGTCTGGCGCCATCCATCCCGCTCCTCCACCATCGAGCTGGTCCCTGACCCTGGTCACCTAACCAGCCACAGCCCTCTCGTCCGACTGCCACCTAAAACCTCGGTCGTGGAGGTACGGATTCCCAAGCAGCAGCTCCTGCAGGACAGCCGCCACTCCAGCCGGTGGAGAGCTGCACTTGGTGGAGACTTTGTTCCAGACCCTGGTGAGTTCCTTGTAAAAGACAGGCAGCTCCCGGAGGGCGGTTCTGACTCCCCCCACACTCACAAACAGGAGCTGTGTGTCGTAGTTAAGGCCGTGCTGCTTGCTGAAGAAATACGTCGCCAGAGCACGCCACCTAGGATGGGGCTCGACGTAAAGGTATCTGTGCAGGGTCTGAAGACGGAAAGTCACGAGCTGGGCGCTGACGCACACCAATGACTGACCGCCCTCCCCAAGCGGGAGACTCAAGACCGCGGCAGAAACCCAGTGCTTCCTGTTGTTCCAGAAGAAGTCCACCAGCTTCTGTTTGGTGACAAACGCAGGGGGAGGGGTCAAAGTGACCAGCTGGTACCACAGCATGGCAGCCACCAGCTGGTTTATGATTAGCGCTCGACCCCTGTAGGACAGCACTCGGAGCAGTCCTGTCCAGCGCCCTAGGCGAGCGGCGACCTTGGCCTCCAGCTCTTGCCAGTTCGCCGGGCAGGCTTCCTCGTCGGGGCTAAGGTAGACTCACAGATAGAGGAGATGGGTCATGCTCCAGGCAAAAGGCCTGAGCTCCTCCGGCAGGGAGTCCACCCGCCACTGACCCACCAAGAGTCCGGAACATTTTTCCCAGTTGATCCTGGCGGAGGATATGGCCGAGTAAATCTCCTGGCACTCACGCATCCTCCGCAGGTCAGCGGGATCCTCTACCACGAGGAGCACGTCATCGGCGTAAGCCGAGAGGACGACCTCCATGTCCGGCCCTTGCAGAGCCAGTCCCGTCAACCTCGTCCGCAGGAGGTGCAGGAAAGGCTCCACGCAGATGGCATATAACTTGCCGGACATGGGGCATCCGTGGCGCATCCCTCTCCCAAAGCGAAGGGGCGCCGTCAAGGACCCGTTGATCTTAATCAGACACTCCGCGGTGGCGTACAAAAGTCGGATCTGGGCGACGAAATGTGTCCCGAACCCAAAAGCGCACAGAGTCCTGAACAGATAGTCGTGATCCACCCTGTCGAACGCCTTCTCTTGGTCGAGCGATAGGAAGGCGATCGACAGACCAGCCTCCTGGGAATGATGGATGAGGTCCCGGACCAGATGGATGTTATCGTGGATTGTCCGGCCCAGGACTGTGTAGGACTGGTCGGGTTGGATCATGTGGTCCAGCACGGCGCCAAGGCGAGCAGACATCGCCCTGGCGAAGATTTTGTAGTCCGTGCTGAGGAGGGAGACCGGGCGCCAGTTCTTAATGAGGCAGAGATCGCCCTTCTTAGGCAGCAGGACGATGACTGCCCTGCGCCAAGAGAGGGGCATCTCCCCGGTCGCCAGACTTTCCCCCAGGACCCGCGAGTAGTCACCCCCCCAGAACACCCTGTGGAACTCCACGGTCAGCCCGTCCAGCCCCGGGGATTTTCCGCTCGAGAGCCAGGCGAGGGCACCGGTCAGCTCCGCCAGGCTTAGCGGAGCTTCCAGATTTTCGGCGCCCTCCGGGCTGACCTTCAGCAGGTCCTCCCACAAAACTCTGCGTGCTTCCTCGCTGGACGGCTCCAGAGAGAACAGAGCCCTGTAATATTCACGGGCCCTGTTGTTGACGCACTCCGGATCCGAGACAAGAGAGCCGTCGTCGGCCAGCAGCGTCAAGAGCTGCTTACGGACACTTTGTCTTTTTTCCAGCGAGTAGAAGAAGGGGGAGCCACGGTCCAGATCCCGCAGGAGCCGGATCCGCGACATCACGAAAGTGCCTCGGGACCCGACGAGCTGCAGGTCCTTCAGCGCGGCCTTCTTCGCTTTGTACACCGTCCGCAGGGCTGGGTCCTCGACGACTTGACCGAGACGGGACGCCAGGTCGAGCACCTCTTTTTCTAGGCGCCCGACTCTGGCCGCCCGCCTCTTGGTCGACCCCCTCGCGTACTCTTGACAGAAGACGCGGACGTGAGCCTTGCCCACGTCCCACCATAGCCTCAAGGAGGGGAAGCCCTCCTGCTTCTTTCTCCAGTCGGCCCAGAAACGACGGAATGAGTCCTGGAACCGCCCGTCCTCCAGCAGCTGGTTGTTAAAATGCCAGTACGCGGACCCCGTCCTCGCGCGGAGCGAAGCGAGCTCCGCCCACACCAGGTGGTGGTCCAAATACGGGCACCGGCCGCATGGAGGCCGCCGGGAAGCAGGAAACGTATGCTCGAGACACGTAAAGGCGGTCGATTCTGACCATCCTACTCCAGGCCTCACCCAAGTAAAAGTGCGGGAGTCGGGGTGGAGATTTCGCCAGACGTCCACCAAGTCTAAGGAACCTGACCAGGTCCCTCAACTTCTCGATCGCCTTCATGCTCTGCGGGGCACCGGAGCGGTCCCTCGCCTCGAGGGTGCAGTTAAAATCCCCCCCGATGACAATGCAGTCGCCGACGTCGACGGAGCCAAGAAGAGCGGAGACTTCTTCAAAGAAGCGCGCTTGCTTCGGGCCGGGCTGAGGGGCGTACACATACACGAGATGGTCTTCACGAGATGGAGCGGCATGTCCCCCAGGCAAACCATGACGTGCAGCAAGCAGCCTGGCACAGGCTCCTCGACTCCCAAGATCTCCGGCTGAAAATGCGGAGCCAGCAAGATGGCCACCCCACAAGAAGTGGCGGTGAGGTGACTCATGCGGACCTCTAGTTGCCATTCCAGGAGCCATGTGGCTTCGTCTCCCAGAACGGTGTGGGTTTCTTGCAGGAAGCACACCGCATATTTCCCCTCCCGCAGGAGCGAAAAATTGTTAAATCAACGGTGTGCCTCTCTGCCGCCGTTGATGTTGAGGCTGGCTATGGTTATCTTCATGACAAAAGCATAGTGCAACCTCTACCTAAACTATTGTGGGGGGGTAGTGGAGTCGTTTGTTGACCTCCACTCCATCAGCAGCCCAGCGAGGAACCCTTTGAGCCGGAGCAGCTCAAGGCCTTGCGCCTTTGATAAAGGCCCGCTCGCGGCCATGGTTTTAGCGGCGGCCCGGATGGACGCGATGAGCAGCCCCGGCTCGGACCATTTGTCCCGGGCCAGATGGGCTCGGTTGCAGCAACCCTGGCTCTGGGCCAAAATGTCCCGGAGTTCCTTTACAGGAATAAGGGGGGACTCAGCAGCGGGCTCGAAGAGATCCACCGCCTCACTGGCGATGGACTCTAGATCTTCTCGCTCGTCCCCCACCGAGTCCCCGTCTCACTCCGGGAGGTCGCGGCCAGCAGCCGGCCCGTCGACCGCACGAGGTATGGCAAACGGCCCGGCCGCTCCATCCGACCCTGGCTCTGCCCTGATCCCACCCCCAGGATCGTCGGCAGAGGGGTCCCCACTGGGCTCTTTTCAAAGCGGTGCTGGGTCAGGAAGCAAGAGCGGAAGGGGTTCCTCCTCCGCCCCAGGAACCGGGGAAATCGGAGAGACCCGGTCAAACAAATGTTCCAGGTCCTCCAATTCCCCCAGCTCCAAAGTAGGGGGTGAGGGTTGGTGTTCTTCCCCCTCCCCGCCACCACCCTCCGGCCCAGCGTGTGGATGTATATTACATTTTTTTCAATTTCATTTTCTTCCGAGTCATGCAAGTCCCGGGGTAAGTTGGTTAATAGCTGGGCGGGCTCAGATTTGGCCTTTTCGGCCCCGCCCGCCTCAGTCCCCGGGAAGCTCGACCCGGCAGCTACGCATTCCTCCGCTGGCCCCACGCCCCCCACGACAGGCAGATCTTCCACGCCAATCCCCGGAAGGCAGAGGTTGGGCAGCCTCGACTGCCCCACCCTCCCCGGGGACAGAATCCTCTCGCCTACGGCGCAGTTTGGGGGCGCTGGTGGGGGACGTGGGACATGCAGCGGGCACCAATTCCTCCGCGGAGGGATGTTGTTCCCCTTCCGCCTCATTGGAGCGGCGCCTCCTTTTGTTGCTGGGGGCCCGCGGAGGCAGGGAGACCTCCTTGTCTGCCGAGGCCTCCAGCTCCACTCCCCCTTTTTTCTTTTCTTGCCCGCGCCCAAGCCCCTCTGCGGTAATGGTCAAGGGCTCGGGCACGGGCTCAGGGCACCCCGCGCTCGCCGGTGACAGGGTTGGGCTGAGCGCGGTGATCAGACTGTCTGGCGCACTGATGGGACCCGCCTCGAGATGTTTCGCCTTCCTCCGCGCCTTCTTTCCGGCCGGACGCTCTCCCACCCCCCGCCGGAGGCAGTACAAACAAAGGCCTCCGACGATGACCGCGCACCCACGGCTCCCGGTACGCGGACGCAACAGGGGGGGGTGGCAGCGGCGGCGCCAGCCTTGGCCGCCTTCGGTGGTTTGGCGGCCTTGGAGGCGGGTCAGTTCTTGCGAACGTGCCCCACCTCCCTACAGGCATGGCACCGCACGCCGTCCAATGTCCAGAAGACGCGGTAGGCAGTCCCCTCGTGCACCACATTAAATGATGCCTCCATCGTCTCCTCCCGCGCCAGCCGGACAAAGAGCTGGCGGCGGACGGACAACACCTGGCGCAGGCTGTACTCCCTGAGGCCGAGCGGTATGGGGTTTATCACTGACTTTACCTCCCCCAGTTGGTGTCGGTGAGGGAGGAGGAGCTCAGCGGGAACAAAGGGCGGGACGTTGGAAAGGATGACCCTCTGCGCAGTGGCCTCGAGAGGGTCCACCGGCAGGAACGTCCCGCCCACCATGAGCCCCTTTTCAAGTGCCAGGGACACCGCCCGCTCCGGCCTCAGGAAGAACACCGCCTTCCCAGACATCTTGGAGGCTATGACAATGGCCGAGGGGCTGACTACCCCAGCCATCGCCGGCACGCACTCCTCAATGCTCATTGTGGGGTGAGTGTAGCTCATGACCCCGTGTTTCTTTGTTATTAGTCTGAAAGGTGGCAGGGCAGCAGGAGGCGCAGGAGGTGCCGTGGATGTGGATGCCACCTGCGCGTACGTCTTAGCTGGCCCTGCCACCGGCGTGGATGGGGTCGCCATCACGGCGTCCCTTTAAGGGCTACACCCACCCCAAAGTCACTTGCCTTAATGGTCTTAAATGGCCTAGTTGGTGTTTGAACAGAGAGAACTCTGAAAGAGACACACCTCTCCCCTAGTTGACGATTGGGGAGGGGCCTTGCTCCCTCTGCTCAGTTGTCTTGTAATTGATTTTTCCAATTAGGAGAAAGGGGCTCTCAGAGAGACATGGGAGAGACAGAGAGAGTGACAGAGAGCGAGAGAGGGGAGTGGGAAAGAGAGAAGCTGTGAGGGCAGATCTCCCCTCACAGCGATGGGTGGGTGTCTTTCTGGGATGCCCTCCCCAGATGATGGAAAAAAACAAGACAAAGTCTAAAAGGATGGTCTTCGGGTGGGGGGAGAAGATGTCTTCAGCTAAGGCAGCTGGAGCCACCCAGGCACACACTGCCAAGTATGTTAAATAGGGTGATTAATATTTCTTCAGCGAAGTAGCTCCAGCTATCCCAGGCTAGGCAATGGGGGAGGGGTGTTTCAGTGGTGTGTGGGGCCTAGCTGTAAGCAAGACCCCCACACACACTTCCACACACACACACCCCCGCGACGTTCTAGCCCTCGAAATGGTCTTCTTTCCTACCCCCACCGATACAACAAAGTCTTTCAGGGAATGCACCAAAATACACCCACCTTTTGATGATGAAGTCTTTACCTCCTTCCACACTGGATAGTTGTTGTTCTTTTCCCCCTCTCTCCAACTCTCTGCAGCAGTAATAATGATGTTGAACTTTCTGCTCTCCTCCTCTCCCTCTGGATGAATTGGAATTGTAGTAAGCCCCTTCCTCCTCTTCCTGGGCTGTTTCACAGGGCTCACAAAGGCCTTCCAGGCAGGAGCAACAGCAGGGAGCTCCTTCTCTCACTGCAGCACAGCTCCAAGTGAATAGGTCACGCCTCCAACAGCTCCAACCTTGTCCACATAACTCTTTCTGGGAGGAAACTAAAACATTAAATCATGTCCCCCCGATCTGGGGGACACACCAAACATTTTCAAGGCCCTTTTTTTGGGTTTTTTTTGGGCACTAAAATCGGATATTTTTTTTCTCCAAGTGCCCCCTATAAAAGGGGAGGGGGACACTAAAAACACTGGCAATTAAAACAAATTAAACTTTAAAACATAAAATCAAATTAAAATTTGG
This sequence comes from Pristiophorus japonicus, assembly GCF_044704955.1. NCBI lineage: Eukaryota > Metazoa > Chordata > Chondrichthyes > Pristiophoridae > Pristiophorus > Pristiophorus japonicus. The sequence continues at coordinate 100,782,074 of NC_091989.1, forward strand.
TTGCCGGGCGTGATGATGCACTCCAGTCCCTCCGGTTCCCACCTCTCACGAAAGGCCGCGAGCGTACCGGTGGACACTGCATGCTCCATCTCCAAGGACACCCTGGCTTGGATGTACGCGCGGAAGAGAGGCAGGCAGTCAGGCTGAACGACCCCCTCGACCGCCCGCTGCCTGGACCGGCTTATGGAACCCTTGGCCGTGCCCAGGAGCAGTCCTAAGAGGAGGCCCTCGGACCTACCCGCTCCCCTCCGCACAGGGTGCCCAAAGATCAGGAGTGTGGGACTGAAGTGCAGCCAGAATTTCAGGAGCAGCCCCTTTAAATAATAAAACAGGGGCTGCAACCTCGTGCATTCGATAAAAACATGGAACACGGACTCTTCCAGACCACAGAAATTGCAGGCGGCCTGGAAGCCCGTGAACCGGCTTAAAAATTTATTGCACGGCACTGCTCCGTGCACCATCCTCCTGGCCAAGACCCCGATAAATAGTGGGAGGACTCCCGCGTAGAGTGCCCTCCATCGGGGAACCCCGCCTCCTCCAGTCACCAAGATGGTACGCCATGGCGTGTCCGGACGGCAGGCGAGGATGGCAAAGTTGAGAGTGTGCAAGAGCAGCCCATACAGGAAACCCCTCCTCGTGGAACTGAAAGACACGGAGATGATTGCCCCGAGGTGGCTCAAGTTGTGAGGCGCCGGCTCCCGAGGGAGGTTCCGGGACTTGGCGCCGATGAGGAATTCCATCCGGATGAGGGTCAGTTCGGACGGGATCTCCCCACGTGCTTGAGCTTCCTCGATGCACCTAACGGAGTCAGGGCCCAGAGCTATTTTTAGTGACTCGATGGCATCGGCCGCACGTCGGACATGGGCCGAATTTAGGCGCCGCGCCAGCGTGTCTGGTGCCATCCAGCCCGCTCCTCCGCCATCGGTCAGCTCCCTGGTCACCTCACCAGCCACAGCCCTCTCGTCCGACTGCCACCTAAAACCTCGGTCGTGGAGGTACGGATTCCCGAGCAGCGGCTCCTGCAGGATGGCCACCACTGCAGCCGGTGGAGAGTTGCGCTTGGTGGAGACGTTGTTCCAGACCCTGGTGAGTTCCTTGTAAAAGACAGGCAGCTCCCGGAGGGCGGTCCTGACGCCCCCCATGCTCACAAACAGGAGCTGCGTGCCGTAGTTGAGGCCGTGCTGCTGACGGAAGAAATACGTCGCCAGAGCGCGCCACCTAGGAGGGGGCTCAACGTAAAGGTATCTCTGCAGGGTCTGAAGACAGAAAGTCGCGAGCTGGGTGCTGACACACACCAACGACTGACCGCCCTCCCCAAGCAGGAGACTCAAGACCGTGGCACAGACCCAGTGCTTCCTGTTGTTCCAAAAGAAGTCCACCAGCTTCTTCTGTATCTTGGTGACAAACGCAGGGGGAGGGGTCAAAGTGACCAGCCGGTACCACAGCATGGCGGCCACCAGCTGGTTTATGACTACCGCTCGACCCCTGTAGGACAGCACTCGGAGCAGTCCTGTCCAGCGCCCTAGGCGAGCGGCGACCTTGGCCTTCAGCTCTTGCCAGTTCGCCGGCCAGGCTTCCTCGTCAGGGCTAAGGTAGACTCCCAGATAGAAGAGATGGGTCATGCTCCATGCAAAAGGCCTGAGCTCCTCCGGCAGGGAGTCCACCCGCCACTGACCCACCAGGATTCCGGAACATTTCTCCCAGTTGATCCTGGCGGAGGATGCGGCCGAGTAAATCTCCTGGCACTCACGCATCCTCCGCAGGTCAGCGGGATCCTCTACCGTGAGGTGCACATAATCGGCGTAAGCCGAGAGGACGACTTCCAAGCCCGGCCCTTGCAGAGCCAGTCCCGTCAACCTCGTCCGCAGGAGGCGCAGGAAAGGCTCCACGCAGATGGCATATAACTGGCCGGACATGGGGCATCCCTGGCGCACCCCTCTCCCAAAGCGAAGGGGCGCCGTCAAGGACTCGTTGACGTTAATCAGACACTCCGCGGTGGCATACAAAAGTCAGATCTGGGCGACGAAATGTGTCCCGAACCCGAAAACGCGCAGAGTCCCGAACAGATAGTCGTGATCCACCCTGTCGAACACCTTCTCTTGGTCGAGCGATAGGAAGGCGATCGACAGACCAGCCTCCTGGGAATGATTGATGAGGTCCCGGACCAGATGGATGTTATCGTGGATTGTCCGGCCCAGGACCGTGTAGGACTGGTCGGGGTGGATCATGTGGTCCAGCATGGCGCCAAGTCGAGCAGACATCACCCTGGCAAAGATTTTGTAGTCCGTGCTGAGGAGGGAGACCGGGCGCCAGTTCTTAATGAGGCAGAGATCGCCCTTCTTAGGCAGCAGGACGATGACTGCCCTGCGTCAAGAGAGGGGCATCTCCCCGGTCGCCAGACTTTCCCCCAGGACCCACGCATAGTCGCCCCCCAGGACGTCCCAGAACACTCTGTGGAACTCCACGGTCAGCCCGTCCAGCCCCGGGGCTTTTCCCCTCGAGAGCCGGTCGAGGGCACCGGTCAGCTCCGCCAGGCTTAGCGGAGCTTCCAGATTTTCGGCGCCTTCTGAGCTGACCTTCGGCAGGTCCTCCCACAAAACTCTACGCGCTTCCTCGCTTGATGGCTCTGGAAAGAACAGAGCCCCGTAATATTCACGGGCCCTGTTGTTGACGCCCTCCGGATCCGAGACGAGAGCGCCGTTGTCAGCCAGCAGCGTCAGGAGCTGCTTACGGACACTTTGTCTTTTTTCCAGCGACTAGAAAAAGGGGGAGCCGCGGTCCAGATCCCGCAGGAATCGGATCCGCGACCTCACGAACGCACCTCGGGACCCGACGAGCTGCAGGTCCTTCAGCATGGCCTTCTTCGCTTCGTACACCGTCCGCAGGGCCAGGTCCTCGACGACTTGACAGAGACGGGACTCCAGGTCGAGCACCTCTTTTTCTAGGCGCGACCCTGGCCGCCCACCTCTTGGTCGACCCCCTCGCGTACTCTTGACAGAAGACGCGAACGTGAGCCTTGCCCACGTCCCACCATAGCCTCAAGGAGGGGAAGTCCCCCTGCTTCCTTCTCCAGTCGGCCCAGAAACGACGGAACGAGTCCTGGAACCGCACCTCCTCCAGCAGCTGGTTGTTAAAATGCCAGTACGTGGACCCCGTCCTTGCGCGGAGCGAAGCGAACTCCGCCCACACCAGATGGTGGTCCGAACATGGCACCGGCCACATGGAGGCCGCCGGGACGCAGGAAATGTACGCCTGAGACACGTAAAGGCGGTCGATTCTGGACCATCCTACTCCAGGCCTCACCCAAGTAAAGACGCTGGAGTCGGGGTGGAGATTTCGCCAGACGTCCACCAAGTCGAAGGACCCGACCAGTTCCCTCAACTTCTCAATCACCGTCATGCTCTGTGGGGCACCGGAGCGGTCCCTCGCCTCGAGGGTGCAGTTAAAATCCCCCCCGAGGACAATGCAGTCGCCGACGTCGACGGAGCCAAGAAGAGCGGACACTCCTTTGAAGAAGCGCGCTTGCTGCGGGCCGGGCTGAGGAGCGTACACGTTCATGAGCTGGAGCGGCACATCCCCCAGGCGAACCGTGACTTGCAGCCAACGGCCTGGCACGGGCTCCTCGACCCCCAAGATCTCCGGCTGAAAATGCGGGGCCAGCAAGATGGCCACCCCACGAGAAGTGGTGGTGAGGTGGCTCATGCGGACCTCTCCTTGCCATTCCAGGAGCCACGTGGCTTTGTCTCCCGGAAGGGTATGGGTTTCTTGCAGGAAGCACACTGCATATTTCCCCTCCTGCAGGAGCGAAAATTTTTTAAATCTATGGCGTGCCTCTCTGCCGCCGTTGATGTTGAGGCTGGCTCTGGTTATCTTCATGACAAAAGCATAGTGCAACCTCTACCTAACCTATTGTGGCGGGGGATTGGAGTCATTTTTTGACCTCCACTCATTCAGCAGCCCAGCGAGGAACCCTTTGAGCCGGCGCAGCTCAAGGCTTTGCACCATTGGTAAGGGCCCGCCCGCGGCCATGGTTTTAGCGGCGGCGTGGACGGACGCGATAAGTAGCCCCGGCTCGGATCATTTTTCCTGGGACAGATGGGCTCGGTTGCGGCGACCCTGGCTCTGGGCCAAAAAGTACCGGAGTTCCTTTACAGGAATGAGGGGGGACTCAGCGGCGGGCACGAGGAGATCCTCCGCCTCACTGGCGATGGAGTCTAGATCTTCTCCCTCGTCCCCCACCGAGTCCCCGTCCCCCCCCGGCAGATTACCGCCAGCAGCCGGCCCGTCGACCGCACGAGGTACGGCAAATGGCACGGCCGCTCCATCCGACCCTGGCTCTGCCACGATCCCACTCCCAGGATCGTCAGCAGAGGAGTCCCCACTGGGCTCTTTTAAATGCGGTGCTGGGTCAGGAAGCGACAGCAGAAGGGGTTCCTCCTCCGCCCCAGGAACCGGGGAAACTGGAGACACCTGGTCAAACAAATGTTCCAGGTCCTCCAATTACCCCAGCTCCAAAGTAAGGGGCTAGGGTTGGTGTTCTTCCCCCTCCCCGCCGCCACCTCCCGGCCCAGCGTGTGGATGTATATTAAAATTTTTTAAATCTTCATTTTCTGCCGAGTCGTGCAAGTCCCGGGGGAAGTTGGTTAATAGCTGGGCGGGCTCAGGTTCGGCCTTTTCGGCCCCGCCCGCCTCAGTCCCCGGGACGCTCGACACGGCGGCAACGCATTCCTCCGCTGGCCCCACACCCCCATGACAGGCAGATCTTCCACGCCATCCCCAGGAGGCAGAGGCTGGGCAGCCTCGACTGCCCCACCCTCCCCGGGGACAGATTCCTCTCACCTACAGCGCAGTTTGGGGGCGCTGCTCGGGGACACGGGACACGCGGCAGGCACCGACTCCTCCACGGAGTGGTGTTGTTCCCCCTCCGCCTCATTGGAGTGGCGCCTCCTTTTGTTCCTGGGGGGGCATGGAGGCAGGGAGACCTCCATGTCTGCCGAGGCATCCCGCTCCACTCCCCCCTTTTTCTTTTCTTGCCCGCGCCCGAGCCACTCTGCGGTAGTGGTCAAGGGCTCAGGCAGGGCTCAGGGCACCCCACGCTCGCCGGTGACAGGGTTGGGCTGAGCGCGGTGATCAGACTGTCTGGCGCACTGAGGGGACCCGCCTCGAGATGTTTCGCCTTCCTCCGCGCCTTCTTTCCGGCCGGACGCTCTCCCTCCCCCCCGCCGGAGGCCGTGAAAACAAAGGCCTCCAATGATGCCCGCGCACCCACAGATCCCGGTACGCGGACGCAATTAGGAGGAGGGGTGGCAGCGGCGCCAGCCTTAGTCGCCTTCGGTGGTTTGGCGGCCTTGGAGGTGGGGCAGTTCTTGCGAACGTGCCCCACCTCCCTACAGGCTTGGCAACGCACGCCGTCCGACGTCCAAAAGATGCGGTAGGCAGTCCCCTCGTGCACCACATTAAATGATCCCTCCGTCGTCTCCTCCCGCGCCAGTCGGACAAAGAGCTGGTGGTGGAAGGAGAACACGCGGCGCAAGCTGTTCTCCCTGAGGCCGAGCGGTATGGGGTTAATCCCTGACCTTACCTCCCCCAGTTGGTGTAGGTGAGGGAGGAGGAGCACAGCGGGAACAAAGGGCGGGACATTGGAAAGGATGACTCTCTGCACGGTGGCCTCGAGAGGGTCCACCGGCAGGAACGTCCCGCCCACCGTAAGCCCCTTTTCAAGGGCCAGGGACACCGCCCGCTCCCACCCCAGGAAGAACACTGCCTTCCCAGACATCTTGGAGGCTGCGACAATGGCCGAGGGGCCAACTACCCCAGCCATCGCCCGCACGCACTCCTCAATGCTCATTGTCGGGTGAGTGTAGCTCCTGACCCCGTGTTTCTTTGTTATTAGTCTGAAAGGTGGCAGGGCAGCAGGAGGCGCAGGAGGCACCATGGATGTGGACGCCGCCTGCGCATATGTCTTTGCTGGCCCTGCCACCGGCGTGGATGGGGTCGCCATCACGGGGTCCTTTTAAGGGCTACACCCACCCCAAAGTCACAGGCCTTAATGGTCTTAAATGGCCTCGTTGGTGTTTGAACAGAGGGAGCTCTGAAAGAGGCACACCTCTCCCCTAGTTGACGATTGGGGAGGGGCCTTGCTCCCTCTGCTCAGTTGTCTTGTAATTGATTTTTCCAATGAGGAGAAAGGGGCTCTCAGAGAGAGAGGGGTGAGACAGAGAGAGTGACAGAAAGAGAGAGGGAGGGTGGGAAAGAGGGGAGCTGTGAGGGCAGGTCTCCCCTCACAGTGATGGGTGGGTGCACCCCACAGATGGTAAGCAAAAAACAAAGTCTTTGGGATGGTCTTCGGGTGGGGGCAGAAGATGTTTTCACTTGGGGTAGCTGGAGCCACCCAGGCACAGCACTCCCAACGATGTTAATTGGGGCATCAATGAGTCTTCGGCCAGGTAGCTCCAGTTATCCCAGGCTCGGCAATGGGGGAGGGGTGCTTCAGTGGTGTGTGAGGCCTAGTTGTGGGCAAGACCCTCACAAACACCTCCACACACACACACCCCCCGCGATGTTCAGGCCCTCGAAATGCCGTCTTTCCTCCCCCCACCAATACAACAAAGTCTTTAGGGGAATGCACCAAAATACACCCACCTTTTGATGATGAAGTCTTTTCCTCCTTCCACACTGGATAGTTGTTGTTCTTTTCCCCCTCTCTCCAACTCTCTGCAGCAGTAATAATGATGTTGAATTTTCTGCTCTCCTCCACTCCCTCTGGATGAATTGGAATTGTAGTAAGCCCCTTCCTCCTCTTCCTGGGCTTTTTCACAGGGCTCACAAAGGCCTTCCAGGCAGGAGCAACAGCAGGGAGCTCCTTCTCTCACTGCAGCACAGCTCCAAGTGAATAGGCCACGCCTCCAACAGCTCCACCCTTTTCCACAGATCCCTGAAAGTTGCAGGCCAGGTGGATAAGATGGTTAAGAAGGCATACCGAATGTTTGCCTTTGTTGGCCGATGCATAGAATTCAAGAGCAAGGAGTTTATGTTAAATTGTATAATACTTTAGTTAGGCCACCGCTGGAGTAATGCGTACATTTCTCGTCGCCGTATTATAGGAAAAATGTGACTGCACTAGAGAGGGTGCAGAGAAGATTTACTGGGATGCTGCCTAGAATGGAGAATCTTAGTTATGAGGAAATGTGGACAGGCTGGGTTTGTTCTTACTGGAACAGAGGAAGTTGAGAGGAGACCACATTGAGGTGTACAAAATATTGAGGGGCCTAGACATAGTAGATAGTAAGGGTCTATTTCCATTGGTGGAGGGAGCTAATACGAGGGGGCATAGTCTTAAGGTGGTTGGTGGAAGGTTTAGAGGGGATTTGAGGGGGTGGGGTGTTCTTTAAGCAGAGGTATGGAATTCACTGCCTAAATGAATGGTTGATGCAGAAATCATCACCACTTTTAAGATGGGCACTTTAAGTGTCGTACCCTGCAGGATTACAGACCTAAAGCTGGTAATTGGGATTGTATTCGATAATCTTTTGTTGGCCGGTGCAGATATAATGGAAAGTAATGAAGGGACTAGAATAAGGCCAGGGTGATCTCCTGGACTAAATTCGTTCGGCTGGTTGGGTCGGAGAGGATTTTTCCCAGATTTTTAATCCCAAAATTGGTCTGGGTTTTTATCTGGTTTTTGCCTCTCCCAGGAGATCACATGGCTCCGGTTGGCGTGGAGTGTAGAAGAATTCAGTATAAGTGGTGTCGCAGTTATGTGGGCGGATTGGTTGGGTTGGGTGCTCTTTGCCTTTCTACCATTGTTGATTGATCGTAGGTTTATATGTAACATGCTGACCGAGGGCTGTGCGACTCTTTATCATGGGCATGTAAACGATGGGCCGAAATGCACTTCTTCTGCACTGTAAATGTCTATTTTTCTATGTTTCTAATGATGAAATTGGCAGTTAATTGAGTTAGGTGCTTCCCTGAATGTACAGGGTTGTCATGGTGTGGAGTCATTAACAGCAATTGTACAACTGCATTTCGCAATTTTGCCCACCTGTTGCACAGCCATTTAAACATGATTTTATATGACACCCCTGACACCACTTTCCAATCTGCTGTGTACAACTGACTGTAAGTAATATGAAGTGTGATGCAACCTTCTCCGCCCACTCCACGTCTCACGGGGGCTTTCCTCCTCTCTAGAAATAGGAGCTCCCATTACAGCATCGCTGGAGAGGGGCATGGAGTGGGACTGAGACTGGCACTGGGTGTGGAACTGAGACTGGCACTGGGTGTGGGACTGAGACTGGCACTGGTTGTGGGACTGAGACTGGCACTGGGTGTGGGACTGAGACTGGCACTGGTTGTGGGACTGAGCCTGGCACTGGGTGTGGGACTGAGACTGGCACTGGGTGTGGGACTGAGCCTGGCACTGGGTGTGGGACTGAATCTGGCACTGGGTGTATAGGACTGAGATTGGCACTGCGTGTGGGACTGCGAGGGAAAGGATGTTGCACCACCTGCTTGATAATGTGGACCTTTATGATATTCAAAGGATTTTCTATCCCATTCTCGCCGCGGTTGCGATCCCAAGTAAGTGCCTGCGTGTTGCCGCTGTTCCTGATAGTGTCAGCGTGTTGCCGTCACCCGTGTGTCACAGTGTACTGTTAGTGACATCACTTTAACAAATGTCACATTCCCCATTTTCACTCGACTCCCTTACACAAACGATACTAATGTGAATGTGTAATATAAGTGATGCCGCCCCATGGATCTGTCTGACAATCTCTGACACAGATCGAGCACTGGCTCCGGATGACAGCTTTATGACAAGCTGTGAGATCCGCTCTGATTGCAGCTGTCTGATCCTGAGCGACACACTGTGTATTCAGTCTGTGCTGCTCACTGTGGATCCACCTGTTCCCCTTTAGCACATCCTGATATCCCCGCTCTGTACTAGTTTAATGGGATTACTGCAATCCACAGGCAATACAGACTGCAATAATACCCAGTCACATTCGGTATGTTCCCAGTCATGTTGATACTGTATAATGTGGTGAGTGCCTGGCGCTGTCCCGGTCATGCTGTGCAATAGATTCGCTGAGTTTCTCCCATCCCCGTCTCTGACTCGCTCTCTCTGTCTCTCTCACTCTCTGTCTCTCTCTCCGTCTCTCGCTCTGTCTTTTTCTCTCTCGTTATCTCTGTGCATCTCTGTATCTCTGCATCATTCTATCTTTCTCTTTCTCTGTCTCCCTCTCTGATTATAACTCTCTCGCTTTCTGCCCCTCATTATCGCTGGCTCTCTCGGTGTCTGTGTGTCTCTCTTTATCTCTCTCTCTCTCGCTGTATCACTCTCTCTTCCTCTGTCTCTCTCGGTCTCTCTCTAAATCTCTCTCGCTCGTTGTTTCTTTCTTTCTCTCGCTCACTCTGTCTGTTTCTCTCCCTCTCTCTCTTTCTCTCTCTCTGTCTCTCTCTCTCTGTATATCTCCCTCTCTCTGTATCTCTCGGTCTCACTCTATCTAACTCTCTCTCTCTCTTTGTCTCTCTCTCTCTGCTTCTCTATCGTTGTCTGTTTCTTTCAAATTTCTCTCGCGGTCGATCTGCATATATCTCTGTTCATGTATCCCTCTATGTGTCTCTGTATATCTTTCTGTATCCCTGTCTCTCCTGTCTGTCCATTTTCTATCCATCTCTCTGTCTGTCTCTCCCACTCTCTGCATCCGTCTGTCTGTCTCTGTATGTCTCTCTCCCCCTCTCTCTCTATTGAGCTGGTATATTGTTGGTTTGGGCTGTGTCTAAATCCCTGCTCCTATTTTATCGCACTGTCTATCTCACAACCCACAGTGTCCCTGGAGATGATGGACAACAGGTTTCACTGTGATGCTCAGATCTCAGAGACTGCATTTTAACTGCTTTTATCGCCTATTCCGGTTGGGCGCTGCTTTCTAACAGTTATTTGTGATATCTCTGTCAGTCCATTGGATCCCCGGTGGGAATCCTACAGTGAAGTAACCCTAACCCGACTCAATCTATGTAGAAACAGCTGAGTCCAACGGCGGGGCTTCATGAAGTGACAGCTCTGTAGAAATACTGTCACTTTAGCATTTTTGTCCCGATCTGTGTGCAAGTCACGAGGCCCCTTGACAATGGAGATTGAAATGTCGGGACCCAAATAGTTGTTTCGAGACGAGTTGCTGAAAAACCGAAAGCTTCACTGACGGACCTCGGGTAGAAATATCTGGGATTCACTTTGTGTGCCCAGAGTGTAACGTTTGATGTGACATTCACTTAACTGTAGTTCCGCCACAGTAACCTACCGCAATCGGTTCCAGGGTTTCTGTAAACATGTGTTGAATATAGAATCCAGGATCCCTTGTACCGTTGGTATTTTGTCCTCTTCCCCCTCTCAGGATACAAGCTCCTCATTTAACAAGCCTGCCATTTCCTCATTCATTGAAGTCACCCCTCCATCTGTCTTCAATATATACCCACAGCCTGCCTTGCCGCTCTCATTCTCTTCATATAATTATAAAACCGTTTGCCGTTTGTTTTGATACCAATTCCAACTTTCTTCATTCTCTTTCTGCATCTCTCATTGCTTCCATTTTGCCCCTTTGTTGTGTTTTATAGCTCTCCCCGTCTGTTGAATTTTCGATTTTCCTTGCATCTATATAAGCCTTTGAGCTTGATAGAGCCGATTGGTTAATTAGTTGCAGCGAATGTTAACGACACAAGTCGCGATTTTTAATTTTAGTTCATGTGCTGGTTTTGTGTTGTAAGATTCCCTCTGGGAATCCTTGCCGGTGTGTGTCTGTCGGTTTACCCATTGACAGCTCAGTCCAGTTTACTGTGGATACTTTGCTCATCCCGTTAAAGTCATCCCTTGTCATCAGATTATAGACTACTAGGCAGTCCCTCGTAACGAGGATGATGCTCTTCTCACAAAAAACAAATCTGCTCACAGGTGTTTCAGTGAGTTACATCTTAAAGGGTGGAAGATGCCTGGGCATGGCATTTTTAACGTGTGCTGACCGTTGCACATCAGCCGCACGCGGGCTTGACAGAGCCAGCTCTTGGTTGAGTGGCGAGGATTGACCAAGGCGACTGGAGACAAGGATCTGATGTGCCTCTCCCGAGCCCTGAACCGCTGCTGTTATATGCTGCACAAGATCACATTATTATTAGAGAGATAACATCCATAGGCACTTTCCTGCTAGTGCCCTCCTCAAACAAATCACCTGGATTAGTCAGATATGAGCTTCCCTTCACAAATCCAAGCTGACTCTCTTTCTGATCAGCTCTTACTTCTCCAAGTGCTCAGGCACTCCGTGTTTGATGATAGTATTCAGAAACTACCCCAAAACTGATGTTAAACTGACAGGTCTGAGGTTTCCTGGTTTCTCTCTCTCCTTCCTTGTAGACTATTTCAGGCTCATTATCCATCAGTACATCCAGTTTCCTGTTTGATCTGTTTGCCTGCCAGCTGTAAAATATAATTGAGTATAATCATACAGCACAGATGGAGAGCATTTGTCCCATTGTACATGTATTGTCTCTATAAGTGAGTTATCCAAATAGTCCCACCACTCCCCTGCTCTATTACCAGAATAAGGAGAATAACACAAGGCTCTCCAGTATCTCCACATATCTGTATTCCCTTATCACTGGCACCATTCTGGTAAATCTCCTCTGCACTCCTCAGTGCGGCACCCAGAATTGGAAACAATACTCTAATGGGGCTGAAGCAGTGATTTAAAAAGTGTTACCATATCTTCATTGCTCTATGCTTCTATTTATAAAGCGTCATCATCATCATCATCATCATCATCATCTTCCTCATAGGCAGTCCCTCGAAACGAGGATGACTTGCTTCCACACCAAAAAAAAGGATGAGTTAGTTCACAGGTATTTTGAATGAAGAACCCGAACTACATCCGCAAGGGTGGAAGATGCCTGTGTGTGGATTTTTTTAACATGTTGTGGCCGACAGGTGCTTGACAGAGCTAGGTCTTGGTCCAGTGTCAAGGATTACCCAAGACAACTGGAGACTGTTTTAGGTCGATAATAATAGGCCCAGGATCGGGATCTGGATGAATGTTAAATAAGAGACAAGACAACTGAAGTAAAGATAAAGCACCATTTACTGAGAGAAAAGAAACATAATACAGTTTACGAAGAAAAGAGCAGTATGATAAGATGCAACAAAGGTCACAGCCTTCGGCCCGTCGGGAACTTCACAACGACGGCTGGTCAGGAGCCTTGGGGGTCGCAGCACCGCTCGTGAATCATGGTCCAAGGTGAAGTTCAAAGAGCTACTGGACAGTTCCGTTCCTTTATACTATTGAACAAACATGGGTGCATGTGGTTTATGGCCAACTCCTAATCTGTAAGGCCCCAGCTGTTCTTCCACAAAGCATGAGACCACAAGGCGCCGATCATCCCATAAACAAGATGGTGTGTGCATCAAGGTCTCTCTCTCTCTCTCTCTCTCTCGCTGCATCAACAACATTCCATGAGGCATGAAGCAGAAAACACACTGTAAATGTCGGAATATCATAATTAACCCTATGTGATTAACACTATACAATATAATCCACCCTTGATATTTAAACATTCGAAGTAATATAATCGAGTTGAAGGCGTAATGCATCAGTTACACGTTGAGTATGCGTAAGCAACGCCTGCAATCTTCACCAAAGAATACATACGAGCAGTAATATCAGTAATAACGCGATGAGTAAAACAACGATAGGATGTATTAACAGCTTCAAAGCGGCGGATGTTTTTGGGGACCATCCGTAAAAGATGTCCCACCAATGGTGTACTGTAAGGTCGGTGACCATTGCCACAACTCTGACCAAGGCACCTTCACTGTAACTCATAGCAACTTGCAGAGTATGAAGATTACGCCCTCGTTTGTTCAATTCATCAGCGACCTTTTGTTTATCCTTTAGAAATTGAGCTAAACGAGTTAGGTCTACAGCGGGAGGAAGGTTAGTAATGCCAAGGACAGTGCGATGGCGCACAACATTTTTCCATCATCCCAATCGTTATGACCTATTAGAATGAAGGTAATATATGGTATACACATCTTTAAAGCAAGCATTTAGAGGAGGATCATTACGGGCACCGTCAAGATAAATGGGATAGACACTAGTAATACAAACATGATTCTGTCCAATTTCATGTAAAATGTTATCATTGTATGGTACAAGTGCCCAAATATATGTTCCCGCTTAGGGCTACTTCACGTATTAAAGGGGAGTAGAAGTTACCATTCAATTGCCAACAATAGAGGGCAGCCTTTTCTTTGTTACCCTCCCTTTTCTCTTCTTCAATCCCATTAAAGAACTGATGGATTTTATTTGGAGGGAGCTCCATGAACATTCCTTCCTTTGTGCAATAAATTGTGGCTCCTAGTTTGCACAAAGTCTGTCTTCCCAATAAAGGGAGAGGTGTTGTTTTAGAGACTATCAAAGTCTCATTATTAACTTGTTGTCTTTATAGGTGAACAGTCCCTCCATATCCGTATTGGCCAGTACTGTAATTGTCTCTTTCCAACCTTTTCCTTGCCAGTCCAAAATCTTTATCTTGTATGTTCTGGCTTGTTGTGGCAACATACAATTTATCAAGGTTTGTACTGCCAAAGGTAGGGAACATGGTTCAAACACAGGTGTGTGCAAAGGATACACCATATCGAAAAGCCATATTTGACAATCTTGAGATTGGTGAGTTCTATTGCTAGCATCAATCCATCCATCCTTGAACTCGGGTACCCACAGATTTCGGCCATACAGGTGAAGAAGCACTATAAACTGGCACCAAATGTTGGTTTTTGTGATATCTTTTTGCCACTTGATTGATGACATGATGTTGGCCCCCGTGCTTACTGTTAATAGGACCTGTCCTGGGCCTCCCCAGTACCCGCATGCATCACAGGTGACGCTCTAGTGTCCTACAGTGCAGGCTTGCCCGGAAGGACAGGTAAATTTGTCTTCTGTACGATCAATGTTAGTTAACCGCCACCCTATACGGCCATCCCATGCTGTGTTTGAGGATGGAAGTAGCACAGTCACAGATAACGAGACACAGAGACTTGCCAGCACAAGTTGGTAAGTCGCCATTTTTGGCTGAATTCCTGTGGGAGGAAGCATAAGTATATTAATTTCAGCCTCGTTTAGTCAATTTAACCTTGTCAACACATCGAGGAATATCTTTACCAGTCAGGAGCACCCAATAAGTGTTTCCTTCTCCTTTCGCTAAAATTTCCCCTGCTTGTAAGGGTTTCTGGGGGTACTGTACCCACACTTTTCCTCCTTCACAAACTGTGTCCTGAGTCTGATTTTCTTTTTCAATAGTAGGGACACTAACTTTGCCTAACATGTGGCTTATGGGAGATCCCCCCCCGCCCCGCTCGCAATGGTCGGTGACTCAGATTGCGCACTGCTTGTGGTAAGACCTTTAACCTCCCTTGCAATGTGTTATTGGGAGTTAATATTTTAATCTGTTGCTTAAGTAGTCCATTCATGCGTTCTATTAACCCTGCGGCTTGCGGATAGTAAGCTATGTGAAACATCCAATAGATCCCACTGTTGCACTGTTTGACCTGTGAAGTGCGACCCATTATCGGACTATACTTCTGCTGGCTCACCATAGTATGTGATTAAATTCTCCAGTCCTTTAATCATACTTTGTTGATACGCTTTAGTCACTGGATAAGCTATCAAAATATAGGATAGGTATCAACAGCAGTGAGCAAATATTGGAACCTTTGTTGCAATGGGAAAGGTCCTATCAACTTGCCATATTTCTGCTGGTTGAGTCCATCTATTAATATGGGCACCGGGTTGTCGTTGTAGGGGAAAATGCTTCACCTTTTGACAAATTTCACAGGTGTTTATGATCTGTTTAACACCGTCCGTAGTCAAATGTAACCCCCTATTTCGTGTCCATTGTATCGTACCCTGAATGCCCAAATGTCCAGATTTGTGGTTGGCCCATTTATCTATCCATATTCTTCCTCTTCCGCCTCATTGACAGCCTGTACCTGTGCTATATTATCAACGGTGTTATGTTCAGAAGTCTTTGAAGTGTTTTTCATGTTAGCGTCCACATGATATACAGTTATTTTCATCTTCTGGGCTTTGGACCATATTTGTTCCCATAGGTGCTTTCCCCGCAAGTCTTTCCCAGTTATTTGCCAGTCATGTTCATGCCAGTTTCGCATCCAGCTCGCCATGCCATTGGCTACTGCCCATGAGTCAATATATATGTGAACTTGTTGCTGTTTCTCTTCTAACGCAAGGACTACAGCTGCTAGTTCTGCTAGCTGGCTGGAGCCTCCCACGCCCTCATCATGCACAATTGTCTGAGTTTTTGGACGAAGGCCGTTTCGCCAGACCGCTGAGCCTTCTGTCAACCAGGCATGGCTACGTTCCTCAGGTGTAAACTGTTCAAAAGACACGCCCCAGGAGATCGGTGACTCTTTGGTTAAACTGACAGACAACTGCCTAAGCTCACTCTCAGCTGTTTGTGGGTATTCAGCCACATGCTCATGTAGTCAGGTGATTCCTTCTTTTCCCTTACTTGCTCTGTCTACGATATGACTTTTGTCAGGCTTCTGCACAGGCCAAACAGGGCTATTGTAGGGGAACACGCATGTCGAATGATACCCGCCTCCAAGAGCCCTTGTATGGTTTCCCCTATTTCTTTGTGTCCCCCCAGGTATTCAGTACTGTTTCATAGTCACTATATGCGATGGCCGTGGTATTACCACGGTTTCCCAGTTTGCTTCCCCTGCAATCACAGTGATCGCCAGTATCCCGAATGAGAATCACCCGAACGAGGTGTTGTGTGTGTGGTTCCCTTCAAAAGGTCCATTCCAAAAATATGTACCTTTACTGCCAATATTAAGACCGTTACCCAGCGCGGAGGCCCATTTCCCAATGCCATTCTGATAGCTGTTCGGACAGTGGGCGTTTCTGCCCCTCCGAACCCATTAATCATCATACGGATCCCTGTTTGTTTCCCAGAATGTCCATGAACAAGAGTAACTTCTGCCCCTGTGTCTAGTAAAGCAAAATCTCTTTGTATGTTCCCCACACCCCCCCCCCCCCACCGCCCCCCCCTGTCAATGTATCGTAATCAGAATGTGTGGCCTCAGGTCCCCGGGAGCTTGGGTTGATGGAGTTCGAATGGGGAGTACTCCCGGATCCTGCCCACACCCTTAGTTGACGGGAGTACTAGCCTTCCACAGCTCTTCTACGTTGTGGTATTGGCTAGCGGGTGGTGGTTTCTCCGCATCCGCAGACTTATCGCTATCCGACTTAGTCTCCCTTACCTCCACCCTTTCACCCTTCCCTGTTCCCGGGACACAGTGTTGCTTCCACATAGAATACATCGCTCCTGTTGGGATTCCAACAATTTTTTCCTTGGGGACCCCTGCCTTCAGTAAAGCAGTGAACATGTCCCTCCGCGTAATTCTTTTTTTTTGTCTTTCCTGATCCTGTACCTTTCCCAGAGGTCAAACCTTGTCGCTGGTCCCGATCCCCCTCTACCTTAGCCGTTCTCGACTCTCGCACACTATCTTCTACATCCTCCAACTGTCCTAACAATAGGCAAGTGTACCACACCCGCTGCCCTTGGGCTGGTTCCAACAATGCGAGCAGCACACCCTCATCATAGGAGGGCCACTCTTCATCAGCCTGCTCCGCATACCTGCCGTAAAGAGCTCCTGAGCTGGCCCCCCATATGGTTGGTGATATAATCCTCCCTGTGTTGCCATATTGCGCAACTATATCGCACCCTCCACCATAGTATTCCAAGGTTTTATCTCCACTTCCCAATCAATGGCAGAGTGATATTTTTGCAGGACCCCTATAGTAACCATGTCCTATAGCGAAAGTATGCCCTGGACATTCTGTAGCACTGCTGTGATATGGTGGTCCATGGTCATAGTCCCCATTTTTGTTAACTCTTCGGGGTTAAGTATTATGCCTGATGCTCCCTGGTGCCAAATCCGGTTTAGCCATTCTGACAATGACTCCCCGGGTTTTTGGCGAAATCGCGACCCTATTTCTTGAAACTCAGTAGTGCTGAAATCACACACCCCTCTAGTGGTTACCGGCGGTTCCCCATCTTGCTTTTTCGTCTTATTTGTCATAAGGGGTCTAGCTTCCGTGCTCAGAGCGTATGGGGGAGTGACTTTACTTTCCTCCCGTTCCCCCCTCTCATCTGTCCACTCATATTTTGAGTCAAAGGAGTAGCAGATGTCTCCGTCCCAATGAGCCGGATCCAAAGTGGGTCCAGCTACCAATGCACGTACCTTTGGCCGATCTATCTGTAATTTCCGTCATATTTTGCACTGTCACCAGACGGCATATTAAAGTTTCTGATTGTTCATTGACTTTATGCGCCCGTTCTTGTGCAGTGCGGACCGCTTCAGTCAGGGTCGAGTTTTGACTTTCCAAAAGCTTAAAAGCTGTTTTTAACTGTAGGTTTTCTGCCTCACTTTCCTTAAGTTGTTTACACATCGCCTTTAATGCTGTCAACAAAATCCATCCCATTTGTGGCGGACTAATGTTCTCCTGTGGGAAGCCCACTTCCTCCAGGAGCGACAGTATCGCGTGGGGTACGGTTCTATCTTTGCTCTGTTCCAATAACGGCGTTTCCCCATGTTACGGGGGTCCAAACTGAGCTAGCACATTGGCAAGAGAGCCAAAACCCTCATCCCTCGTGCTCCACCCTGGTATTCTATACTTCTCTCCCACAAGAGGAGACTGCTTCTTGTCTTTTCTCTTAAACATTTTACCAGATCCTGCCGACTACGCCAAAATGTTTTGGATCGATAATAATAGACCCAGGTTCGGGATCTGGATGAATGTTAAATAAGGGACAAGATAAATGAAGTAAAGATAAAACACCATTTACTGAGAGAAAAGAAACATAATACAGTTTACGAAGAAAAGCGAAGTATGATAAGATGCAACAAAGGTCACAGCCTTCGGCCCGTCGGGAACTCCGCAACCATGGCTGGTCAGGAGCCTTGGGGGTCCCGGCACCACTTGCGAATCACGGTCCAAGGTGAAGTTGAAAGAGCTACTGGACAGTTCCATTCCTTTATACTATTGAACAAACATGGGTGCATGTGCCTTATGGCCAACTCCTAATCTGTAAGGCCCCAGCATGAGACCTCGAGGCACTGATCGTCCCATAAACAAGATGGTGTGCATATCAAGGTCTCTCTCTCTCTCTCCCTCTTCATCAACAACATTCCACGAGGCATGAAGAAGGAAACACACTGTAAATGTCGGAATATCATAATTAACTCTATGTGATTTACCCTATACAATACAGAGATGTGCTTTTCTGCATGGATCTAGTGTGCATTCGTATCGGCAGTGTGGACTGGCCCATGCTACACCTGGGCCCCTGGCCCCCAACTCGCGCCTCCCCTGGGCCCTGGTCACATCCCTCCTTTATAATGCACAGGATCACAAATACCTTATCAACAGACTCAACAACTTGTTCTATACCTTCAAAGATTGGTGTACAACATCCCCACGTCCTCCTGTTCCTGCACCCCTTTAATATTGTAGCATTAATTTTGCAGTGCTTCTCCTAATCCTCCTGAACAAAATGCTTCACTTCACACTGCTTTGCATTAAATGTTTTCTGCCATGCATGTGCCCATTTGACCAGTCTCTCTGTGTCTGCCTGAAGTCTGTTGCTATCCTCCTCACTGTTACTACATTCCAAGCTTTGTGTCATCTGTAAATTTTGAAATTATACTCCCTACACCCAACTAGACATACATGAAAAATAACAGTGGCCCTAATACCAACTCCATGGGGACATCACTGTAGACTTATCATTGCATGTTAATCTATGAACGTGGTTAGTGTAAACAATTGGAGAATGCTTTATCGACCTGATCAGTGCTTACAATTGCAGAATGATCTATAGATCCGGTTAGTGATAACAATTGGAGAATGATATATAGACCTGCTTAGTGTTAATAATTGGTGAATATTATATGGACCTTGCTCGTGCTAAGAATTGGAGAATGATCTACATAACTGGTTACTGCTACCCATTGGAGAATGATATATGTACCCGGTAAGTGTTAACAATTGGAGATCTATTGACCCATATTAGGGATATGAAATGGAGTTTCATCTTCAGACTTGGACACTGGCTATAAAATGGAGACTTATTCATGGACCTGAGTATTGCAATAAAATTGAATCATATTGAGTGATAAACAAAATAGCGAATTATCGCCAAACAGAAAGCTGTCTCCTGAAGACAGTGACTGAATACAGAGTCAAATGAAGGGTGGGACCGATTAGGGATCAACACTGAATCGTCTTGTGGAATCTGAGACCAGGGCTGAGGTACAAAATTAAACTTTGCATCGGTGTTCCCTTTAAGAAAGGAATGCTGCCAATGTAACAGGAAAGGAGGAGAGGTAGAGACATTGGATAGCATATAAATAAAGAGGAGATACTTATATGGTTGTCCAATTGTTAGCCTTTACCGGTCCATAGAATAATCTCCAATTATGAGCACCTACCAGGGCTTTAGCTCAAACCCCAATTTTTAACTTTAGCCAGCTCCATATATCCTTCTTCAATTGTTAACACCAACCAAGTCCAAACTTCATTCTACAATTGTTATCAATAACCAGGTTCATAGAACATTGTCCAATTATTAGCAGTAAACAGGTCCACAGATCATTCTCTAATTGTTTGCAGTAACCAGGTCTAAGGTTCATTCTACAATTGTTAGCATTAAACACGTTTATAGATCATGCTCCAATAATTATCACGAACCAGGTCTCGAAATCATTCTCCAATTGTTCGCACTAACCAGGTCCATAGATAATTCACCAAATGTTAACACTAGCCAGGAACATAGAGCATTCTCCAAATATAAGTTATTTCCAGGTCTATAGATAATTCTCCAGTTGTTAGCACTAACCCGTTCGATACAACTTTCTTCAATTGTAATTTGCTTAAAACTATCCCGGTTATTAGATCATTCTCAAATTGTTAGACCTAACCAGTTACATAGATCGTTTTCCAATTGTTAGCTCGAAACAGGTCCATAGTTCAATCTCCAATTTATTAGCACTAACCAGGTCTGTAGATCATTCTCCAATTGGTAACACTACCAGGTCCACAGAATATTCTACAATGGTTAACAGTAACCATGTTGATAGATGTTTCCCTAATTGTTAGCACATAGCAGGTCTATAAATCTTTGTAGATTTGTTAGCACCAACAAGGTACTTAGATCATTCTTCAATTATTATCACGACCCGGGTCCACAGAATATTCTCCAATGCTTAACATTAACCAGGGCCATAGACCGTTCTCCAATTGTTAACATTGCCAGGTCTATCGACAATTCTCCAATTGTTAGCACTAACCAGAACTATAGATCATTCTCCAATTGTTAACTTGAACCGGATCTATAGATCATGCTCAAATTGTTAGCTTGGACAAGGTCTGTTGATAATTCTCCAATTGTTACCACTAACCAGTTCCACAGATCATTCTCCAATTGTCAGCACTAAACACATATAAAGTTTGTGCTACAATTGTTAGCAGAACCAGGTTTATAGATCATTTTCCAATAGTTATCACGAACCAGGTCTATTAATCATTCTCCAATTATTCGCACTAACCTGATCCATAGATAATTCATCAAATATTAAGAATAACGAGTGCAGTAGATCATTCTCTAATTATTAATAATAACCATATCCTGAGAATATTCTCCAATGTTTAGCACTTACCAGGTCGACAGACCATTTTCCGATTGTCAGCAGTAACCAGATTGACACATCATTCTTCAATTGCTTGAACTTACCATGTCCATTGATCATTTTCTAATTGTTAACCTAACCAGCTCTATAGATCATGCTACAATTGATAACATTTACCAATTCTATAGCTCATTCTCCAAATGTTAACACTAACCTCATCTATACATAATTCTCCAGTTATTATCAATAACAAGATCCATAGATCATTCTACAATGGTTAACACTTAGCAGTTGCTTAGATAATTCTCCAATAGTCAACACAAGGTAAATAGATCATTCTCTAATTGTTAACACTCAGCAGGTCCATAATTCATTCTCCAATTGTTAGCTCTAAACAGCTCTAAATCATTCTCCAATTGTCTGTAATAACCAGGCCCATGGATGATTCTCCAATTGTGAGCACTGACCAAGTTTATCGTTCATTCTGCAATTGTTTGCAATGACCAGGTCTTTCGATCATTCTCCAATTGTTAGCACAAACCAGGTCTATTGATCATTCTGCAATTGTTAACAGTAAGCAGATCCTTTATCATTCTCCAATTGGTCACACGAACAAGGTTCCTAGATCAGTCTACAATTCATATCTCTATGCAGGTCGATATAATATTCCCCAATTGTTAACACTAACCAGATCTGTAGATCATTGACCAATTGTTAGCACTAACCAGGTTCTTAGATCATTCTCCAATTGTTAACAGTAAACAGGTCTATAGAATGTTCTTCAATTGTTAAATATATCCAGTTTCTTCAATCATTCTCCAATTGTTAGCACTAACCACGTTCCTGGATCATTCTCCAATTATTAGAAATTGCCAGTTGCATAGATCATTCTCCAATTGTTAATAATAACCAGTTCTATAGGTCAGTATGCAATAATTGACACTAAGCAGGTCGATAGATCAATCTCCAATTTAAAAAAAAAATATTGGATCGGCGAATGTGGGTGTCGCTGGCAAGGCCACTATTTATTGCCCTTGAGATGGTTGTGGAGAGCCACCTTCTTGAATCGCTGCAGTCCGTGTTGTTATTTTACTCTCATACTGCTATTCAGGAGGATGTTACAGGTTTTTGATCCAGCAACGGTGAAGGAACGGCAATATGCTTCCAAATCAGGATTGTTAGTGACTTGGAGAGTAACGTGGAGGTGGTGGAGTCCCCATGTTCTTGTTACCCACGTCCTCCTAGGTGGTATAAGTCTTGCATTTGGGAGCTGCTGCTGAAGATGCCTCGGTGAGTTGCTGCAGTGCATCTTGAAGATAGTGCACACTGCAGCCACGGTAATTCAGTGATGGAGGGAGTGGAAGGTTAAGGTGTTGCATGGGGTGCCAATCAATCGGGCTGCTTTGTCCAGGATGATGTCGAACTTCTTGAGTGTTGTTGGAGCTGCACTCCTCCAGGGAAGTGGAAACTATTTCATCATACTCCTGACTTGTGCCTTGAAGATGGTAGAAAGTCCTTGGGGAGTCAGGAGGTGAGCGACTCAGCACAGAATACCCAGCCTCTGACCGGCTCTTGTTGTCACAGTATCTTTGTGGCTGGTCCAGTTAAGTTTCTGGACAATGATGACCCCAGGAAGTTGATGGTGGGGGATTCAGCAATGGTAATGACATTGAATGTTAAGGGGCAGTGGTTAGACTGTCACTTGTTGGAGACATCATTGCCTCGCACTTCTGTGTCACGAATGATATTTGCCACTTTTCAGCCCAAGCCTGAATGTTTCCAGGTCTTGCTGCATGCTCCATTATCTGAGGAGTTACGAATGGAACTGAACACTGTGACATCATCAGCGAACATCCTCACTTATCATGGAGGGAAGTTCATTGATGAAGCAACATTAAATGGTTGGGCCTATGACATTGCCCTGAGCAACTCTGCAGCGATGTCCTGGGGCTGCGATGATTGACCTCCAACCACTACAACCACCTTCCTTTGTGCTAGGTATGACTCCAGCCAGTGGAGGTTTTCCCTCTGATTCCCATTGAATTCAGTTTTACAAGGGCTCCTTGCTTCTACAATCAGTCAAATGCTGCCTTGATGTCAATTGCAGTCACTCTCACCTCGCCTCTAGAATTCAGCTGTATTGTCCATGTTTGGACTAATGCTATAACAGTTCTGGAGCTGAGTGGTCCTGGCGGATCTCAAACTGGGCATCAGTGAGCAGGTTAATGGTGAGTAAGTGCTGCTTGATAGCACTGTTGATGAAACCTTCCATTACTTTGCTGATGATTGAGAGTAGACTGATGGGGCAGTAATTCGCTGGTTTTTGTGGACAGACCATACCTGGGCAGTTTTCCACATTGTCGCAAAGATATCAGTATTCTATCTGTATTGGAACAGCTTGGCTAGAGGCATGGCTAGTTGTGGAGCACAAGTCTTTAGCACTACAGCCGGAATGTTGTTGGGGCCCATAGCCTTTTATTTTTCCAGTGCTTATGTCTCTTGATATCATGTGGAGTGAATCGAATTGGTTGAAGACGGGCTTCCTTGAGGGTGGGGACATCAGGAGGAGGCTGATATCCATTCGGCATTTCTGGCTGAAGATGGTTGTGAACACTTCAGCCTTTTCTTTTGCATTCACATGCCGTGCTCTGCCATCATTGAGGATGGGGATATTCATGGAGCCTCCTCCTCCCGTTAAATGTTTAATGGTCCACCACCATTAATGACTGGATGTGGCAGGACTACAGCACATTAATCTGAGCTGTTGGTTGTGGGACCGCTTAGCCTTGTCGATAGTATGCTGCTACCACTGTTTAGCATGCATGTAGTCCTGTGTTGCAGCTTCCTCAGATTGGCACCTCATTTTCAGGTTTGCCTTGTGCTGCTCCTGGCATGCTCTTCTACTTTCTTCATTGAACCAGGGTTGGTCCCCTGGCTTGATGGTAATGGTAGAGTGAGGGATATGCCGGGCATGAGGTTACAGGTTGTGGTGGAATACAAATCTGCTGCTGCTGATGGCCCACAGCGCCTCATGGATGCCCAGTTTTGAGCTGCTAGGTCAGTTCTGAAACTGTCCCATTTATCACGGTGGTAGTGCCACAGAGCATGATGGATGGTGTCCCCCATGTGAAGACGGGACTTCATCTCCACAGTGACTGTGTGCTGTTTACTGCTACCAATGATCTCATGGACAGATGCATCTGCGACAGGTAGATTGGTGAGGACAAGGTCGATTGGTGAGGACAAGGTCAAGTAGGTTTTTCGTGTTGGTTCTTTCACCACCTGCTGCAGGCCCAGTCTGGCAGCTATATCCTTCAGGTCTCGGCCAGCTTCGTCAGTAGTGGTGCTACCAAGTCACTCTTGGTGATGGATATTGAAGTCCTCCACTCAGAGTACATTCTGTGCCCTTGCTACTCTCAGTGCTTCTTCCAAGTGGTATTCAACATGGAGGATTACTGAATCATCAGCTGTGTGAGGGCGGTAGCTTGTAATCTGCAGGTTTCCTTGCCGATTCGTGACTTGAAGCCTTGAGACTTCATGCTGTCAAGAGTCAATGCTAAGGTCTCCAAAGGCCACTCCCTCCCGACTGTGTACCACTGTGCCGCCACCCCGTGTGTGTCTGTTCTGCTGGTGGGACAGGACATACAGAGGAATGGTGATGGAAGATTATGGGACATTGACTGAAAGGTACGATACTGTGAGTATGACTGTGTCAGGTTGTTGCTTGACAGGTCTGTGGGACAGCTCTCCAAATTTTGGTACAAGTCCCCAGATGTTGGTGAGAAGGACTTTGCAGTGTCGATTGTGCTGGGTGTGATGTTGCCGAAGTCGATGCCAGGGAGTCCATCTGGATTTATGCTCACTATTGTTTTTCTTAGCGGTTGTGTACAACTGAGTGGCTTGCTAGGCCAGTTCAGAGGGCAGTTAAGAGTCAATCACGTTGCAGTGTGTTTCGAGTCACATATAAGCCGGACCTGGTAAGGACGGCAGTTCGCTGGAGAATATTATTGAAACAGATGGGTTTTTATGACAATGCGGTATTTTCATGGTCACTATTACCAACAAAAGCTTTTTTAATATTCCATAATCATTAATTAACTGAAGATAAGCTCCCCAGCTGCCGTGGTCGGATTTGAACTCGTGTCTCTCGATCATTAGTCCAGTCATCTTGATTATCAGTCCGGCGATTTTATAACTACGCTCCCGTTACCAGGTCCACAGTTCATCCTCCAATTGTTAGCACTAACCGGGTCCATAGATCATTCTCCAATGGCTAACACTAACCAGGTCAATAGATCATTCTTCACTTCTTGATACAAACCAGGTTCATCGATCATTCTCCAATTGCTTGCACTAAGCAGGTCGAGAGATCATTGTCCAATTGTTAACGCAAACAAGATTCATCGATCATTCTCCAATTGTTAACACAAACCAGATCCATAGATCATTCTGCAATTTTTCACACTGACAACGTTCCTAGATCAGTGTACAATTCTTATCCCTAGCCAGGTCCATAATGTATTCCCCAATTGTTAACACTAACCAGGTCCATAGATCATTCTCCAATGGTTAACACTAATCTGGTTCTTAGAAACTTCTGCAATTCTCAACACCAGCTAAATAGATTATTCTCCAATTG
Source organism: Pristiophorus japonicus (assembly GCF_044704955.1). NCBI lineage: Eukaryota > Metazoa > Chordata > Chondrichthyes > Pristiophoridae > Pristiophorus > Pristiophorus japonicus. The sequence goes on from NC_091989.1 coordinate 100,807,474, forward strand.
TTAGCATTAACCACATTCTTAAATCATTGTCCCATTGTTCGCACTAACCAGATCTACAGATCATTTTCCAATTGTTAAATTGAACCAGGTCTATAGATCATGCACCAATTGATAACACTTACCACATCTATAGATCATTCTCCAATTGTTAGCACTAACCATGTCCATAGATGTTTCCCCAATTGTTAGCACAGAGCAGGTCGATAAAGCTTTCTCAAATTCTAGCATGAACAAGGATCTTAGATCATTCTTCAATTGTTATCACTACCCTGGTCCACGCAATGTTCGCACTAACCAGGTCTATATATAATTCCCAAATTATTCCCACTAACCAGTTCCATAGATCACTCTCCAATTGAAAACAAGTTCTCTAGACAATTCTCCAATTGCTAGCTCTAACCAGGTCTATGGACCATACTGAAAATGTGAGCACTAACTATGTATTTAGATCATTTGCAATTGTTAGCACATACCAAGTCCACATATCATTCTCCAATTATTAACAGTAACCAGGTCCATAGATCATTCTCAAATTTAAACACGAACCAGATCCAAACATCATTCTCCAATTGCTAACACTAACCAGGTCCTTTGAATAATCTACGATGGTTAACACTTACCAGTTCTAGAGATGATTCTCCGTTTGTTAGCAGTTACCAGGTTAACACAACATTCTTCAATTTTAAGCACTAAACAGCTCCATGGATCATTATCCAATAGTTAGCACCAACCAGTTTCTTAGATCATTCTCCAATAGTTAGCACTAACCAGTTTCTTAGATCATTCTTTAATAGTTAGCTCTAACCAGTAACTGAGATCATTCTCCAATAGTTAGCACTAACCAGTTTCTTAGCTCATTCTTCAGTTGTTAGAACAAACCAGTTACATAGATCGTTCTCCAATAGTTAGCACTAACCATGTTCTTAGACCAGTCTACAATTATTAGTACTATCAAGTTACATAGATCATTCGCCAATTCTTAACACTAACTAGGTCTATAGATAATTCTCCAATTGTTAACACTACCCAGGTCCACAGAATATTCCACAGTGGTTAACACGAACCAGGTCTATAGTTCATTCTCTAATAGTTTGCACTAACTAGATTCCTACATCATTCTCCAATTGTTTACACTAACCAGCTCCATAGCTATTTCTACAATTGTCAGCACTAACCAGAGCCATAGATCATTGTCCAACTGTTCACACTAACAAGATCTAAAGAGTGTTCTAAAATTGTTAGCATTAACCAGGTTTATAGACCATTCTGTAATTATTCACACTACAAGGATCAGAAGTCATTCTCCAATTCTTAACAAGAAAAACCTCTGTAGATCAATCTATTATTTTTACCATTGACCAGGCCCATAATTCATTCTCCAATTGTTATCAATAACCAAGTCAATAGTTCATTCTACAATTGTTAGCACTAACCTGGTCTAAAGATAATTCCCCAATTGTCTGCACTAACCAGGTCCGTAGTTCATTCTCCAATTGTTAGAACTAACCAGGTCTATAGTTCATTATTCAATTTTTCACACTCACCTAGTCTCTATATAATTCGCCAATTGTTAGCATTTACCAGCTGCATAGATAACTCTCTATTTGTTAACATTAACCAGGTACATAAAATATTCTCAATTTCTTTGCACTAACCAGGCCCCTTGAGCATTTTCCAATTATTAGCATTAACCACTTCTATAGAATTTCCCCAATTGTTAACTCTAAGCAGCTCTGTTGATTAATTCCAATCATTGGCTCAAAGCAGGTCTATAGATCATTGTCCAATTGATGGCAGTAACCAGGCATAAATAATGTTCTGCAATTGTTGGCAGTAACCAAGTTCATGGACCATTCTGCAATTGTTCACATGAACCATGTTCATAATTCATTCTCCAATTGTTGTCATTAACCAGGTCAAAAGAACATCCTCCAATTGTTAGCATTAACCACTTTTATAGAACTTTTTCCAATTGTTAACTCTAACCAGTTGTACAGATCATTCTGCAATACTTAGCTCAAAACAGGTCTATAGATAATTCTCTAATTGTTATAACTAACCAGGTCCATAGAAAATTCTACAATTGTTAACAAGAACGTGGACCATAGACCATTCACCATAGATCATTCTCCAAGTATTTACACTCTCCAGGTCTACAGATCATTCTCCATTTGTAAGCACTAACCAGGTCCATACTTCATTCTCCAATTGTTAGGTGTAACCTAGTCCTTAGACCATTCGCCAATTGTTAGCAATAACCTGGTCCAAAGATCAATCTCCAATTGTCAACAATAACCAGGTCCACAGATAATTCTCCCAATGTCAGCACTAACCAGTTCCATACTTTATTCTCCAATTGTTAGCACAAACCTAGTCCATAGATATTCACCAATTGTTAGCAATAACCAGGTCCATAGATTAATCTCCAATGATCAACAATAACCAGATCCACAGATAATTCTCCAATTGTCAGCACTAACCAGGTCTATAGAATATTTACCGATCGCTATCATTATCCAGGCCCATAGATCATCTTCCAATTTTCTGCAAGAACAGGTCCATAGATCATTCTACAATCGTTAGCACTTACCAGGGCTACAGATCATTCTCCAAGTGTTCGCACGAACCAGGTACGTAGATCATTCTCCAATTGTTAACAGGAGCAGGTTCATAGACCATTCTACATTGTTAAAACTTACCAGTTCCATAATTCATTCAACAATTTTTAGCACTAACCAGGTCAAAAGATCATTCTCCAATTGCCAGCACAAACCAGGTTCATAATTTACTCTCCAATTGTTAGCACTAAAGAAATTCACAGATCATTTTCCACTTGATAGTACTGACCAGGTCTATAGATCATGCTCCAATTGTTAATGCTAATGAGGTCTATAGACCATTCTCAATTGTTAGCATTAAGCACATCCATAGAACTTTTCCCAATTGTTAACTCTAACCAGTTCTACACATCATTCTCCAATATTTAGCTCAAACCAGGTTCATAGATTACACTCTAATTGTTAACACTAACCAGGTCTATCGTTCATTGCCTAATTGTTAGCACTGATCATGTCTATAGATAATTCATTAATTGTTAGCACTAACCAGGTCTATAGATCATGCTGCAATTGTTTGCACTGATCATGTCTATAGCTCATCGTCCATTGTTGGCACTAACTGGGCTGTAGATCGTGCTCTAATAGTTAGCACTAACGAGGTCTGAAGATCGTTCTACAATTTTTCTGGTGCATATTTCATTCTCCAACTGTTCACACTTATCAGTCCCACAGATCATTCTCCAATTTTTAGCACTATCCATTTCGATAGAACAGTTTCCAATTGTTAGCACAAACCAGGTCCGTAGAATATTCACCAATGATTAGAAGTAACCACGTACATAGATCTTTCTGCAATTGGTAACACTAACCAGACCAAAAATTCATTATCAAATTTATAACACTATGCGGGTCTATAGCTCATTCTCCAAGTGTTAAAACTAACCATGTCTGTAGATTATTCTCCATTTTTTTTTGCACTAAGCAGGTAAAAAGGGCTGGGGCATCGTGGTATTGATTAAATAAACTGTTAAAGCAGTGAGAAGGGATAATATGTTAGAGGGATCATCAAATGAGGCCATATGGATCAAACTGAAAAATAAAAAAGGGGCGATCACACAGCTGGGCATGTATTATAGAGTCCCAAACAGTGGGAGGGAGATAGAGGAGCAAATATGTAGGCAAATTGCTGTGATGTCCAAGAACCATAGGGCAGTAATAGTAAGGCATTTTAACTATGCTAATATTGATTGGGACAAATATAGTGTGAAGGGTATAAAGCATGCAGAATTTTTAAAATGCATTCAAGAGAACATTTTTAATCAGTATGTAACAAACCCAACATGAGAGGAGGCGGTTGTGGGTTTAATTTTAGGGAATGAAGCTGGGCAGGTTGAAGGGGTATTAGTCGGAGAGCACGTGGCTGCCAATGACCATAATTCAGCCATATTCAAGTTAGTTATGGATAGGGACAAGGATAGGCCTGGAATGAAAGGCACAAAATGGGAAAAAGCTAATTTTGCTAAGTTGAGGATTGATTTGGCCACATTCGACAGGAAACAGTTTGGCTGTATTGAGAGGAGACCTCATTGAGAAGTACAAAATTTTGAGGGGCCTGGATATAGTGGATAGCAAGAGCTTATTTCCATTGGTGCAGGTGTCAATTATGAGGACCATAGCTTTACGGTGGTTGGTGGAAGTTTTAGGGGTGATTTGAGGTGGGGCTTCTTCACGCAGAGGGTGTTGGGGGTCTGGAACTCACTGCCTGGAAGGGTTGTGAATGCAGAAACCTTTACCTCATTTAAAGTGTCCTTGGATGGGCACTTAAAGTGCTGTAACCTGCAGGTTTCCAACTTAGAACTGGTAATTGGGATTAGACTGGATAACCTCTTGTTGCCTGCGCAGATATAGCCAAGGTGATCTCTTGGACTAGTTTCAATCATCTGGATGGGCCGGAGAAGAATTTTCCCAGATTTTATTTAAGCCAATTGGCCTGGATTTTTATCTGGTTTTTGCCACTCCCAGAAGATCACGTGGCTCTAATTGGGGTGGAGTGTAGAATGTTTTTGAGCAAGGAGTGTCGCAGTTGTGTGCGGTGGACTAGTTGGGCTGGTTGGTCTTCACGTTTCCGCCATTGTTCACTGTTCATAGGTTTATATGTAATCTTCAGAGCTGCTGACCAAGGGCCGTGTGGCTCTTTTTTGGCGGGCGCAGACACGATGGGACGAAATGGCCTCCTTCTGCACTGTAGATTTCTATGTTTCTGAAGATCATTCTCGAACTGTTTGCACTAACCATGTCGATAAATCATTCTGCAATTGCTAAAACAGGCCAGTTCTATAAATCATTCTCCCATTGTTAATACAGGTCAGGTCTATAGATCATTCTCCCATTGTTAACACTAAACATATCCATAGAGCATTACCCATTTGTAAGTGTGAACCACTTCTATCGAACGTTCTCCAATTGTTAGATTTGATCAGGTCTACAGCTCATTCTTCAATCGTTCGCCGAAACCAAGTCTAGATCATTCTCCAATTGTTAGCACTAACCAGGTCCACAGACCATTAACTGTTTGCACTAACGACATCTATAGACCATTATTAGCATTAACCAGTTCTACAGATCATTCTCCAATATTTAGCTCGAACCAAGTTGAGACCGGTGACAAGTCCCATTGCGGTAATTACAGAGGAGTCTCATTGCTGTCTGCCACAATGAAAGTCATCACAAGAATGTTTCTCAATCGCTTTCAACCAGTGACTGAAGAGCTCCTCCCAGATTCACTATGCGAATTCCACCCAGTAAGGGGCACAATGAACAGGGCAGTCACCGTGTGTCAAATTTAAAGACAATGCAGGGAGCAGTGTCAATCTCTGTACATGGCCTTCTTTGACCTCACAAAGGCCTTTGACACTGTTAAACTCGAAAGATTATGGAGTGTCTCCATAAATTCGGCTGCGCTCAAAAGTCCATCATGATCCTCCGCCTGCTCCACCATGACATGCTAGCCATGATCCTGAACAATGGATTCACCAGAGACCCAATACACGTGCGGTCCGGGGACAAGCATGGTTGTATCATTTCACCAACCCTCTTCTCGATTTTCCTTGCAGCAATGCTCCATCTCACCCTTAATAAGCTCCCTGCTGGAGTGAAGCTTATCTATAGAACGAACGGGAAACTGTTCAACCTCTGTCACATACAGTCCAGATCCAAGGTCGCCCCATCCTCTGTCATTGAATTACGGTATGCAGATGACGTTTGCGTTTGCGCACACTCGGAGGTCGAACTCCAGACCGTCGTCAATACCTTCATCAAAGTGTCCGAGAGTATGGGCATGGCACTAAACACCCGTAATACAAAGGTGCTATACAAAACTGTCCCTGCCTCGCAGCACTGCCCCGATTATCATGATCCATGATGAGGCCTTGCACAATGTGAAACATTTAACATAGCTTGGGAGCCTACTGTCACCAAGGGCAGACATCGATGACGAAGTCCAACACAGCCTTCAGTGTGTCAGTGCAGCCTTCCGTCGGCTGAGGAAGGGTGTATTTGAAGACCAGGACCTCAAACCCGTAACGAAGCTCATGGTCTACAGGGCAGTAGTGATACCCACCCTCCTATAAGCTTCAAAGGCATGGATTATGTACAGCAGACCCCTTAAACCACTGGAGAAGTATCACCAACGCTGCCTCCACAAGATCCTGCAAAATCATTGGCAGGATGGGCACATATCGCTCAAGCCAACATCCCCAGCATCGAAGCATTGACCGCACTCGATCAGCTCCTATGGACGGGCCATATCGTCTGCATTCCGGATGCAAGACTCCTAAAACAAGTGCTCTACTCAGAGCTCTGATACAGCAAGTGAGCCCCAGGTGGGCAGAGGAAACACTTCATGGACACCCACAAAGACTCCTTGAAAAAGTACAACATCCCCACTGCCACCAAGGGATCCCTTGCCCAAGTCCGCTCAAAGTGGAGGAGAAGCATCCGGGAAGGCATTGAACACGTCAAGTCTCTTTGCTGGGAGCTCGTGCAAGCCAATCGCACACAGCGTAAGGAGGGCATGCAGCCCTTCCAACCACCTTCACTAAGGAAGACACAAATAACCTTCTGTAAATACTAGGGGACCGAGGGTCTAGCGAGAAGGAGCAACTTATGGAACTCCTTATTAGTCAGCAAATTGTGATCGGGAAATTGATGGCATTAAAATCCGATAAATCACCAGGGCCTGATAGTCTGCATCCCAGTGTACTTAAGGAAGTGGTCCTAGAAATAGTGGATGCATTGGTGGTCATTTTCCAACAGTGCGTTGAATCTGGATCAGTACCTATGGCCTGGAGGGTAGCTAATGTAACGCCACTTTTAAAAAAAGGAGGGAGAGTGAAAACAGGGAATTATAGAGCAGTTAGCCTGACATCGGTTTGCGGAAAATGTTGGAATCAATTATTACAGAAGTAATAGCAGCACATTTGGAAAGCAGTGACAGGATCGGTCCAAGTCAACATGAAAGGGAAATCATGCTTCATAAATCTTCTAGAGTTATAAATAGTAGAGTGGACAAGGGAGAACCAGTGGATGTGGCATATTTGGACTTTCAAAAGGCTTTTGACAAGGTCCCACACAAGAGATTAGTGAGCAAATTTAAAGCACATGGTATTGGGGGCAATGTATTGACGTGGATAGAGAACTGGTTGGCAGACAGCAAGCAAAGAGTCGGAATAAACGTGTCCTTTTCAGAATGGCAGGCAGTGACTAGTGGGATACTGCAAGGTTCAGTGTTGGGCCCACAGCTATTTACAATATACATTAATGATTTGTACGAAGGAATTGAACGTGATATCTCCAAATTTGAAGATGACACTAAGCTGGGTGGCAGTGTGAGCTGTGAGGAGGATGCTAAGAGGCTGCCATGTGACTTGGACAGGTTAGGTGAGTGGGCAAATGCATGGCAGATGCAGTATAATGTAGATAAATGTGAGGTAATCAACTTTGGTGGCAATAACAGGAAGACAGAATGTTATCTGAATGGTGAAAGATTAGGAAAAGGGGAGGTGTCATGAGACCTGGATGTCAAGGTACATCAGTCATTGAAAGTTGGCATGCAAGTACAGCAGGCAGTGAAGAAGGCAAATAGCATGTTGGCCTTCGTAGCGAGAGGATTTGAGTATAGGAGCAGGGGGGTCGTAATGCAGTTGTACAGGGCCTTGTTGAGGCCACACCTTGAACATTGTTTTGTTCTCCCAATCTGAGGAAGGACATTCTTGCTATTGAGGGAGTGCAGCGAAGGTTCACCACACTGATTCCCAGATGGCAGGACTGACATATGAAGAAAGACTGGATCGACTAGGCTTATATTCACTGGAATTTAGAAGAATGAGAGGGGATCTCATGGAAACGTAAAAGATTCTGACGGGAGTGGACAGGTTAGATGCAGGATGCTGGGGAAGTCCAGAACCAGGGGTCAATGACTATTGATAAGGGGTAAGCCATTTAGGACCGAGATGAGGAGAAACTTCTTCAGTCAGAGAATTGTGAACCTGTGGAATTCTCTACCACAGTACGCTGTTGAGGCCAGTTTGTTAGATATATTCAAAAGGGAGTTAGATTTGGCCTTATGGCTAAAGGGATCAAGGGGTATGGAGAAAAAGCAGGAATGAGGTTCTGAGGTGAATGATCAGCCATGCTCATATTGAATGGTGGTGCAGGCTCGAAGGGCCGAATGGCCTACTCCCGCACCTATTGTTCTATCCCTCCAACCACCGTCTGCCAAAACCTTGAGAGAGACTTTCGGTCCCGCATTGGACTCAGCAGTCACCTGATCATCCTCGACTCCGTGGGATTGCTCATGAAGAGAAGACCATACTCCCATTGTCACCACTAACCGATTATTTTCCAATTGTTATCAGTAAACAGGTCTGGAGATCATTCTCCAATTGTTCAAACTAACCAGGAGCATTGATACTGCTCCAATTTTTAACACTAAACTGTCCAATTGTTCACACTAACCAGATCAACAGATCAATCCACAATTGTTGGTAATAACCAGGTCTAAAGATCACTCTCTAACTATTTACCCTTACCAGGTCTGAAAATCATTATACAATTGTTAGCACTAACCAGGTCTATAGATCATTCTCTAATCCATAGTACTTGGATATGTCTCCATTTGAAAGCACTGTATCAGTCGATGGTCAGTCTACAGTTGCTCAGAATGCCTACATCAGGAGATCAGATTCCACTCCTTAGCACTCTCTAGTTCTACAGATCAGTTTGTATTTCAAAGCACAGCCCAAGTCCAGAGATCGTTCACAATTTGACAAAAGTGCCTATATTTGGGTATCAGTCTCTAGTTGCTAGCACTGCCCAGGTCCAGAGATCGGTTGCAATTTCATAGCAGTTGTCAATTCCGTGCATCATTCTCTTTCTGATAACAGTGTCCAGGAACAGAGGTCAGTCTCCATTTGATAGAACTGTCGATTTCTGGGATAAAACATCATTTATTTGCACGGACTAGGCCCAGATATAAGTTCTCATTTGAGTGCACTGTCCAGTTCCCCAGCTCAATCCACGTTTGAGAGCACTGCCCAAGTCGATAGATCTTTCACCATAAGACAGCAGTGCCCCAGTCTGGTATCAGTCTCCAATGGGTAGCACTGTTCATGTCCAGAGATCACCCTCCACTTGAAAACACTGTCCAGTTCCATTGATCAGTCTCCATTTAATAGCACTCTCCAGGTCTGGGGATCAATCTCTATTTGCTGAATGCAGTAAGAACACTAGAAATCCCACTCAAAATCATGTCCAATCTGTGTTGCCAGTTTGATGAGTATTATCTGCTACTTTTTTTGTGATTTCTCACAGTTAACCTGCTGGTGATCCTGATCTTGTCCCGAGGAAGGTGTGGTCTATTCGGATGTATCACCTGTTACCTGGTGGCGATGGCGTCAGCCGATCTAAGTGTTATTCTCACTGACGTGCTGCTGAAGCAGATTATCCCCCTTTATTCCACGGAACCATTCACGAACAACATTACCCTGTGTGGTCTCATTGACTGCCTCACTCATGCAGCCACAGATTGTTCTGTCTGGTTCACAGTCGCTTTCACCTGTGATCGATTTGTGGCCATTTGTTGCCAGAAGCTGAAAAGTAAATATTGCACTTGGAGAACTGCGTTGGTGGTAATCACAACAGTGTGTGTGCTGAGCTCTTTAAAGAACATCCCTTGGTATTTTCGATATGAAGCTGTGTATTTCTTCAGCACACCGTGGTTCTGCATGGTGAAGTTCAGCTACTATACCTCACCCCTGTGGAAAGCATTTGACTTCTTACATCGAGTGACAACCCCACTGCTCCCGTTCGTTCTGATTCTGCTCCTCAATGGCCTGACTGTCAGATATATTTTATTGACGAGTAGAGCCCGCAGGATACTGCGGAGGAACAGTGATCAGGAGAATCACAAGGATACAGAGATGAAGAATCGCAGGAAGTCGATCATCCTGCTCTTCAGTATATCTGCAAGCTTCATACTGCTGTGGGGGACACAAGTTGTGTACACCCTCCACGAACGAATTATATTAAGTCAGTTCCTTCATATCTTTCACAAAGACCGTCTTCCGTACTTCATTAGATACATCGCGTCAATGCTACAACTCCTCAGTTCCTGCAGCAACACTTGCATTTACGTTGTGACCCAGAGCAAAGTCAGAGAGGAGTTAAAGAATGTGGTGACTTCCCCCTTTGTTCTGATTGTCCAGTTAGTTACCTAACAGTGAGAGCTGACCACTTTCCTGAACTCAAATTCAATTTGTTTCACATTATATCCCATTAATCCCATCCCGGCTCGTTACCGAGATCACAAAACATCATTGAAACTGTCATGTATGTAGACCATGTGTACCAACTGTATAGTCATGTAAGGTGGGCCGCCAGAGGGCACTGCGGTGGGAGACCTGAGGGTGACCTGCATATGTATGCAGGGCCCAGTATAAAAGGCTGCCCACCATGCTTGTGCCTCACTCTGGAGTTACAATAAATGGGACGAAGGTCACAACAGCTCAAGTACAACACTGGACCTCGTGGAGTCATTCATAAGAGTATTAAAGGCATAACAACTGGCGACGAGATTATGAACTTTCACAACAGAATGACATATTTGGTGCATTAGAAAAGGTCTAGAGGATGAAGATTGGGAAGCCTTTACGGTTTTGCTCGACCAATATTTCGTAGCAAACGACCTGGTAGACGATGATCCGGCCACGCTGGCAGATAAACGCAGAGCTATCCCGTTGACCAGTTGTGAGCCCACAGTCCACGGCCTCATCAGGGAATTGCCTGCACCAGAGAAAACAACGACCAATTAATACGAGGAGCCGCAGGTGCTAATTTGGGACCAACTCAAACCGAAGGAGAGCAGCCTCATGGCCAGGCATCGATTTTATACACACCGCCGCCCCGAGAGCCAGGAAATCGCGAAGTACGCTACCGAACTCAGGAGGCTGGCAGGGCCATGTAAATTCGGTGCATCCCTCGCTGATGCATTGCGGGACGTCTTCGTAATTGGCATCAGTCATGAGGCCATTCTTCACAGGCTACTGTCTGCCGAAACCACCGTCACTCTGCAGAAGGCAATCAGCATCAGCCAGGCGTTCATGTCCTCAATCTGCAGCTCCAAGCAGATGATGACTCACTCTCAGGACTCAAATCGGCAAATACTCCAAATAGAATGGCGCCTTTCACAGGCAGAACTGTTGAACATGAATCTGCCCAGGGCAGAACGTACAGGCCCCTGAGTTCTTTAAATCAGAGTCCACCGAGGGGTGCAAACGTAAGTCGAGTAGCACCATGCTGGCGTTGCAGAGGTAATCACAGGGCTCATCAGTGTCGGTTCAGAGACTATGTCTGCAAAGGCTGCAGAATAAAGGGCCACCTCCAGCGAATGTGCAAAAGAGCTGTGACTCACCACGTGGAAGAGGAGTCAGCAGATGGCTGTGAATCCAGCGCGGATTACGAGGAGATGGCTAGAGAGGCAACTCAGTCCCGGGACGAAGTGTATGGAGTTTATACCTGCACCACAAATTGTCCTCCAATGATAATGGAAGTCGAGATAAATGGCGTTCCAGTCTTCATGCAATTGGACACGGGGGCGAGTCAGTCTGTAATGAGCCAGGATGCCTTTGAGCGGCTATGGAACGATCAAGCTGAACAACCCAAGCTGCTCCCGGTTCAGGCAAAGCTGCGCACCTACACAAAGCAACTGATATCAGTTGTTGGTAGTGTGGATGTAAGTGTATCCCATGATGGCGCTGTGATAATTTACCATTATGGATTGTTTCAGGTGATGGACCAACGCGACTTGGAAGAAAATGGAAGGGTAAGATTCATTGGAACAGGGAAAACTTCATCCCTCCAGCGATCGACGTCCTCCGTGCTCAGAGGCAAAGCAAGCCCCTACCTTCGGTTGGACTAGGCACCAGAGAGCAGATACGCGCAGCCTCCGAGGCACAGACTTCTCATCACGACTGCGTGGTGATGATCCGGCTGAGACAACCCGAATGCACCTTCCCGGTTTCAGTGGCAGGACTCCTGGGGAGGAAAATTTGTGCTGCCTGCTTCTTGCCATGATTGCAACACTGAGCCCAGGGAGAAACGTGTTGGTCGGCTCAGAGCTCAACAGGATTCCCAATACCGTGTGGAATCTGCCGTCTATTTAAAGGATACATGCAGGGTGAAAGGCTGACTGCACTTCTGAAAGGGGAGGTGCTTGTTTACCAAAGTACCTCATCGTGGCTGGAGCTGGAACAATATCTCAACAGGAGAGGGAAAGGGCACCATGTTCACTGCTGGCGAACTCTAGGCCTTGGTCTACAGGAGGAGACAGGCCCTCTACCTGCAGGAGGCAGGATGCCATTCAAACAGACTCTGTGAAGGCAGTGGGAGGACATTGCAGAGCCATCAGTGCCAACAGTGTTGCCCCCTGGACAAGTTAGCAGTGCCAAAAGAAGTTAAATGACCTGATTGGAGTGGCCAAGGTAAATGAATACATCTTGCAATGCCATATCCCACCAACTGCAGCACTAGCCTCATACACTGCCCAATGCAGCACACCTCATCACTCACCTACCAACAGTCTAGCAATGACGACTCAGACCTCACAATCATAGCTTCACCTCACCCTCACAAACTTACCACCACTAAATATCACACCAACTTCCCACAGTATGTACACAATGCCAGCTATTCAACCATGATTATCACATCATCCAAACGCATTGCAGCACACTCACTGACATACTTCCCTTTCTCTTGCAGGCCAAGATGGCACACCATTGGTGCAAGCTGGAACAAACAGGTTGAGTGGCAAGCACGGCTGGAGATCTGTGTAGGAGATCACTGGAGGGGCTGTCACTGAGACCGTGGTGAGCTGCGAGGCTGAAAGTATTCATGATACATTGCTTAATCCTTCTTCTCATATCCAACTTCTCCCTCTATCCACAATCTCTTCTTACTAACAAGGTGCTGAGGGTGTAAGCATGTATATCTTGATCCTCCACCCTACCCCTCAACACAACCCGACCCTTGTGCCTGTCTCCTTTTGGATACTTAGGAACTGCCAGCTGCCCAGACTGGTCAGCAAAGTACAGGAGGAGAGTGATGGAGAAGAAGAGACACCTTTACTCGATCTGACTCTCCAAGGCACCATCTTAGAAAATAGCAATGCACGAACTTTGGAGGGTAGTATAGAGGCGGGACATGCATGTGGTGAGCCACGGGGCATGATTGCGCTGCTGCCAGGCCAAGGAGACAGGGTAGTGCAGATGTCAGCCCCCTAGAGGGTGAGATCGCACACGTTCTGCTGCAAAGGACTCAGATGAGAACTTTGATTGGACGGCATTCAGAAAAAAGATGATGGGCATGCACACAGAAATGCTTGGTGCAGTGCTATGCCTGCCAGAGAGACGCTTGTCATTGTCAAGGTGCATCGAGGGGTCCGTGTCCAACATTACCTGGGGCTTTGCACAATGCATGGAGCCCATGGTTTCCATGATAGAAGTGATAGGCAACTCCACGTGTGTGTTTAGGCGAGGCCCTCGGTTTAAACGGTGACCCCCAAGTGGCAGCGTCAAATCAGTGTCGCATGCTGACTAATGTCACGATCTGCCTGCTTTATATACTGCCGTCACACACATGTTGCTGTAGCAAGATTTTGCTGCTTTTTATACTCCATCCTCTTTGCAATAAAGGCCAAAATACCATTGGCCTTCCTGATCACATGTGCTACCTGCATACTATCCTTTGGTGTTTCATGCAAAGGTATGTCTAGGTCTCGCTATACTGGGGCACTTTGCATTCCTTCTTCATTTCAATAATAACTCCAATATGTTCAGGAGGAGCTGAGTGCCGTGCCACAAACGTTTCAATGATCTCATGAGATCAGGAAACATTTGTACAAAACCACACTCACCTTCAAATGCTGTGCCTCCCATCATATCCCCATCACTCTGCCTTCCCAACCCTCCTCACATATCCTTACTTACACCAATTTACCTTGCACGTCCTCCCATCCCTCCCTCATCTGTCCTCATCATATTATTCGCCCCTCAAACTCTCACACATCCTAATGCAATCTTATCAACTCACAGCACGCAAGTAGCCACCCCACTCCATCATAGTCTGTCTCTCATGATGAAACCTGACCACTCATTACATTAAATAGATCACTTTCACTCAAACTTCCCTTCTTTGCCTCCTAGCAGGAGAAGAAAATGCACAATAAGAGAGAGAGAGGAAACTGTAGGTTGGCTTCCATCATTTGCCACCTGCACAAAAGTAGAGGAGGCTGCGTTAGAAGTCTCGGGAGTGTCTGAACAGCTGGAAGCAGAAGACCGAGAGAGCAGACATTTTAGCAACCTAGCGATAGAATTACATATCATACAGCTAAAGGGCATACTATCAGTCACTCATATCACCTTCACCAAGTTGGTGTCCCACATGGTCCGCACCAGAAGTGGGCGGCCGCCATTTTTTTATTAAACCATCCTTGACTGCCGGCACTGAGTTTCTGAATTTCTTGGCCCTTGTATTCTCGGTCCACAGATATATGGATGTGGTCATCCATGGGAGTGAGCGCTGGGCATGGGGCAACAAAGGATGTGACAGGTTTCTGTACCTGGGCGTGTCGGGTAGTGTGGTCAGCATGGCAGGTCACGACCCCGTTACTGCTTCCATCCCGCTGCAGACAAAGACTTTCTGATAATGGGCCCATTATACCCGCCAGCCCTATTAAATGTTGTTGGTCAGGTGACGTCATCCATGTCACGTTTTCACGTGGTTCATTAAAAGGAGCCAGGGCCACCTTGGATTTGATGCTTTATCTGGGAATGTGCAGGCAGCACACTGGAGGTTCGCATTGCCCCAAAGACTTGGAGAGATGGCTGCAGAGAGGCAGAGAGCTGCTTTCAAGTTCTCCGATGATTCCCTCCATATCCTTATGGATGGTGTCAGAGCACACAGGGAGGCCCTCTTCCATTACAATGGGCGGAAGAGACATCCGCAGGAGTCAAAAAGAGCCTGGCTGCAAATTGCAGAGGAGACAAACAGCCGGGATATAAGAACATAAGAAATAGGAGCAGGAGTAGGCCACACGACCCCTCGAGCCTGTTCCGCCTTTCAATAAGATCATGGCTGATCCGATCATGGACTCAGCTCCACTTCCCTGCCCGCTCCCCATAACCACTTATCACTTTATCGTTTAAGAAACTGTCTATTTCTGTATTAAATTTTTTCAATGTCCCAGCTTCCACAGCTCTCTGAGGCAGCGCATTCCACAAATCCACAACCCTCTGAGAGAAGAAATTTCTCCTCATCTCTGTTTTAAATGGCCAGCCCCTTATTCTAAGTTCATGCCCTCTCGTTCTAGTCCCCTCTTCCACCCCATCAGTGGAAACATCCTCTCTGCATCCACCTTGTCAAGCCCCCTCATAATCTTATACGTTTCAATAAGATCACCTCTCATTCTTTTGAATTCCAATGAGTAGAGGCCCAACCTGCTCAACCTTTCCCTCATAAATCAACCCCCTCATCCCCAGAATCAGCCTAGTGAACGTTCTCTGAACTGCCTCCAAAGCAAGTATAGCCTTTCTTAAATATGGAAACCAAAACTGCACACAGTATTCCAGGTGTGGCCTCACCAAAACCTTATATAGCTGTAGCAAGATTTCGCTGCTTTTTATACTCCATCCTCTTTGCAATAAAGGCCAAAATACCATTGGCCTTCCTGATCACATGTGCTACCTGCATACTATCCTTTGGTGTTTCATGCAAAGGTACATCTAGGTCTCGCTATACTGGGGCACTTTGCATTCCTTCTTCATTTCAATAATAACTCCAATATGTTCAGGAGGAGCTGAGTGCCGTGCCACAAACGTTTTAATGATCTCATGAGATCAGGAAACATTTGTACAAAACCACACTCACCTTCAAATGCTGTGCCTCCCATCATATCCCCATCACTCTGCCTTCCCAACCCTCCTCACATATCCTTAATTACACCAATTTACCTTGCACGTCCTCCCATCCCTCCCTCATCTGTCCTCATCATATTATTTGCCCCTCAAACTCTCACACATCCTAATGCAATCTTATCAACTCACAGCACGCAAGTAGCCACCCCACTCCATCATAGTCTGTCTCTCATGATGAAACCTGACCACTCATTACATTAATAGATCACTTTCACTCAAACTTCCCTTCTTTGCCTCCTAGCAGGAGAAGAAAATGCACAATAAGAGAGAGAGAGGAAACTGTAGGTTGGCTTCCATCATTTGCCACCTGCACAAAAGTAGAGGAGGCTGCGTTAGAAGTCTTGGGAGTGTCTGAACAGCTGGAAGCAGAAGACCGAGAGAGCAGACATTTTAGCAACCTAGCGATAGAATTACATATCATACAGCTAAAGGGCATACATCAGTCACTCATATCGGGACTCATGGCATCAGTCACAGAATGGTCATCATGTGCATCATAATATGTGCACACATTATTTATTCTCCCGCAGGACTATCAAGGGTACCCCCTCTGCCTACTTTCCAGGATGTAGAGGTAGGACACTGAGAAGTGTAGAGGAACAAAGGGACAATGGAGTGCATGTCTACAGATCCCTGAAGGTAGCAGACCAGGTAGATCAGTTGGTTAAGAAGGCAGACAGAATACTTGCCTTTAGTAGCCGAGGCATAGAATACAAGAGCAGGGAGGTTATACTTGAACTGTATCAAACACTAGTTTGGACAAAGCTAGAGTACTGCATGCAGTTCTGGTCACCCCATTACAGGCCATATGCCATTGCACTAGAGAGTGTACAGAGGAGATTTACGAGGATGTTGCCTGGACTGGTAAATTTTAGCTACGAGGAAAGATTGGATCGGCTGGGGTTGTTTTCTTTGGAATGGAGGAGGCTTAGGGCAGACCTTATTGAATGTATAAAATTATGATGGGCGTAGGTAGAGTGGATAGGACGGACCTATTTCCATTAGCTGAGGTGTCAACAACCAGGGGACATAAAATTAACTTAATTGCTGTAACATTTAGAGGAGATTAGATCAAAAATGTCTTCACCCAGATGATAGTGGGGTCTGGAGCTCACTGCCTGAAAGGGTGGTAGAGGCAGAAACCTTCTTACATTTAAAAAATACTTGGATGTGCACTTGAAGAGCCATAACCTACAAGGCTACGGAAAGTGGGATTTGGATGGATAGCTCTAGGCAGGCTCGGCCAAAATGGCATCCTTCCGTGCTGTAACTTTCTATGATTCTACATTTCTATGAAGAGCAAGACGACTCCTTAGAGGAGCCTCCAGCTCTGAGGGTGCACCGTCACCAGACATAAGCGCACCCTGCACCAGCACAGAGATGCACACTCCTGTAAGTCCAATGCGAGATAGAATGGTGTGTCAGCTGGTGTGTCACAAGTGAGCAAGAGCACATGGTGCAGACAGGGACAGCAGTATAGTCTCCTTGCTGGAGGACGCAGGACTGTCCCAGCTCTGCTCAGCTGCAGGCAGACACTGAGCCTCAGGAAGTGGCTGATTCTGGAGGTGCAGGAAGAAGTGCAGGGAGCTCTGACCGGTTTTGTGAGCACGATGTCTGCAAATGTTCAGAGAATGCAGGAGTCCATCTCCAACAGGAGCATCACCATGTCACAGGCCATGGTGAGAGTCGGTCCTTCCATGGATATGGTGCCCATCTGCACAGAGCAGCTAATGCACTACCCACAGGAGCACATGGTGTTGATGGAGAACTGATGAATACTTATGGAGCATAGATGGCAGAGGCTGACAGACCTCCTGTCGAGGAGAGATGTCAGCGTAGTCGTGGGTACTCATGGTCCCAGTTGTTATGTATGTATGTAAACCTTAGCAAAATATTAGACTTGCCACTAGTGGGCACACCTGTGGGAGAACTAAGGGTCACCTGTGCACCCTGGGGCAAGCAGGTA
The DNA here is from genome assembly GCF_044704955.1 of Pristiophorus japonicus. Lineage (NCBI taxonomy): Eukaryota > Metazoa > Chordata > Chondrichthyes > Pristiophoridae > Pristiophorus > Pristiophorus japonicus. The sequence continues at coordinate 100,825,527 of NC_091989.1, forward strand.
TAAAAGGTGACTCACCATGCTGCTTCCTCACTCTTGAGTCTGAATAAAGAGACCAAGGTCACAACAGTTTGAGCTTGTGATATAATCCTGTGGATTGATTCTGAACATAACAAATTGGCAACGAGTAACAGATATCGAACTTTCACGTGGTAATGGCTGCCGTTGGTATTCTTGAGAGATTTGTTGAGGGTGATTATTGGGAAGCCTTAGTTGAGCACCTTGACCAGTAGCCAACGAATTGGACATGGCTGAACAGAGATCAAGCGCAGGGCGATTCTCCTCACCCTATTTGGATCATCCGTAGATGGCCTCCTTAAACATTTGCTGGCATCGGTCAAACTAACGGACAAATCTTACGCAGAGTTGTGTACACTGGCTGGGGAACACCTCAAGCCAAAGGAGAGCATCCTGATGGCCAGGTACCGCTTTTACATGCACCGTCGCTCCGAAGGCCAGAACGTGACGAGCTTTGTCGCCAACAAAAGTCGCCTTGTGGGGCAATGTGAATTTGCAGCATCCTTGGGAAAAATGTTGCGGGACTTTTTCATGCTTAGTATTGGACACAAGGTAATTCTTTGCAAACTGCTGTCTGCCGAATCCCTAGATCAGAGCAAGGCCATCACGACAGCCCAAGCCTTCATATCCACGAGCGACAACACGAAAAAGATATCTTCACAGAATCGAAGCTCACCAGCTAGCACCGTGCGCAAACTAATGTTTTCAGCAGGCAGAACAGCACAGGGCAGGGCCCACACGATTGCAGAGGCCAGACCTAGGCCTTGAGTGACTCAGAGTCCACCGTGGGGCGTGAATGTATATCCATGAGCACCATGTTGCTGCTGTGGGGGCAGCCATCGAGCTCATCAATGTCGATTCAAGCCCTATGTGTGCAAGAGCCGTGGAACAATGGTGCACCTCCAGCGAATGTGCAAACGACCTGAGACTCACCACATGGCAGAGTCAGGAGAGGACATCTGATCCAGCGAGGATCAGGATGAACGAACACGAGAGGCAACTCAAACTGAGAATAAAGTGGAACAATATGGGATACACACCTTCTCCACCAAAAGCCCTGCGATAATGTTAAAAGTTGAACTTAACGGCACTCCAGTCTCCGTGGAACTAGACACGGGGGCGAGTCAATCAGTTATGAGCCAGAAAGCATTCAACGAAGCACAGCGACCCAAGCTGATCCCGATTCAGGCAAAGCTGTGCACCTACACCAAGGAACTGATACCAGTTATTGGTCGTGCGGATATAAGAGTATTGCATGAGAGAGCAGTATACGATTTACCACTGTGGATTGTATCTGGTGATATGTCAACGCTGCTTGGCAGGTGGTGGATGGGGAAGATTCAATGGAACTGGGAAGACCTCTGCATACCTTGTCCGGTGAACGAGGTCTCCCCTTCCCAAAGGCTGAGCAAGCCCCCACCTTCAGCTGAACCAGGCATGGAAGTGCAGATCCATTTGCAGATTCCCGAGGCAGAGGTCGCTCATCCCAACCACAAGGAGGTAAAGTTGAAGCGAGCAGTGGTACAGGAGCGATACCCACCACCCAAAGCCGACGACTTAATCGCGATGATGGAAGAGGCTCCAGATCGACCATGCGGAGTGGGACTCCGGCCGAAACGATCCGAATACATCTTCCCAATGCCAGAGGCAAAATACCTAGCCAGGAAGATCACGGCAGTCGGCATCACAGACACGGACAAGAGGGCATCCAGACCACGGGATGAGAGTGCGTTCAGAGAACGGGACAAGAGTGCATCTTGACCATGGACAAAGGTGCGTCCAGACCATGGGACAAGTGTGCATCCAGACAATGGGACAAAGGTGCGTCCAGGCCATGGGACAAGAGTGCATCCAGACCATGGGACGAGAGAGCATCCAGGCTATGGGACGAGAGAGCGTCCAGACCACGGGACGAGGGAGCGTCCAGACTACGGGATTTCGCTGCAACGGAACGGAGGAATGTACCTTACAACAAGCCAAAGTAGCGGTGAACACCAACCGGTTGTATATGTATCTGACAAAGTACTTGTAACAAGTGATGCGTTATCACATGGGGTCGGGTGTGTTGTACAGCAAGCCAAGTAGCGGGCACACCCAATCGAGTTGTATATGTATCTAACAAAGTATTCATAGCAAGTGAGATGTTACCGCACGGTGTCGGGAGTGTTGTGCAGCAGTCTAAAGTCGCGGGCGAGCCCCAAACGATTGAACATGTATCCAATAAGTTAAACAAAGCAGCAGCCTGTGTTCACGGGACTAAAGAGACATACCAAAGAATGTCCCAATATGTGCTCGAGTCAGACAAGCTGCCCATCCCACAAGTTTGGGAGAGCAGAGGCAGCATTATCGATGCGTTGTTTCGAGAATGTCTAACACTGTCTGTGCACTGTAACATGATCCGCCACGGGCCAGGCACTGAGAGCAACACTAATGCTCTCAGTTGGCTACCGTTGCCCACCACCAGGGTGGAAACGGCGCAGCCCGCAGACCCACTCGCGATCGGGAAGTGCTAGAAAGTGATGGGTCAACCATAAGGGCCTCCCAGCTTAGGAGCTGGACCAGCCAAGATCCCACGTTACCGCCTGCCAAAGGTGAACTGCTAGACGGGATGTGGCTACCTATCTGTCGCAGAGACGAAAGACCCATCCCAACGTTGCAAAGTAAGGTAGGGCGGCGACATACAGTTGGTGGTCCAGGGCTCCCATACTGCGGCCCAAGGTCCACGGGGACCACTAGGTCTCCTGCCACTACAAAATGTCTCAAGTCCATTGCGGCCATCCTGGGCTTGTCAGACCTCAGGGTCAGCAAGCCCAAATCACAAAACCTAGCACCACTTGTTTCATGGTCGACTCCCTGCAGACCCGGCTATCCTGGGTGCTAAGCAGTCACCAGACAGAATCACTCACAACCGAGCCGTCCATATGCAATCAGCAGAGAGTGTGCCATAATTGCATGGCCCCTCCACGCGACAGCAGAATAAGTGATGTAGACCATGTTCAGGGTCCCAGTTGGGCCGCTGGTTACGCATTAGCCAAGGGAGGGGAATGGAGTGTATCTACTGAAAACGGAGCATTTGATGGTGACACCATGTACCGTGCTAACGAGTAAAGCAGTGGGACCAGACCAAACTGCGAACTACAGATAACCAGGAACCACTGTGAAAGTTCCTGGCCCCCAGCGACCCACTAACACAATCAACTACGCCATCAACCACGAGGATGAACCCACCATGTCAGGACTTCAACCAAGGCAATTGACCCGGGTACACAAGGCAACAGATCGCCTCAATTAGCAAATAACTTGCACATATGACTTTGCGGGCAGTGATGTTATATATGTATGTAAACCTTACCAAAATGTAAGACTTGCCACTAGGGGGCACACCTGTGGGAGACCTAAGGTTCACCTGTGCACCCTGGGGCAAGCAGGTATAAAAGGTGACTCACCATGCTGCTTCCTCACTGTGGAGTCCGAATAAAGAGACCAAGGTCACAACAGTTTGAGCTTGCGATATAGTCCTGTGGTTTTCTTCTGAACATAATACCAGTGATGTGCAGCAAGGTGCTCTCCAGCTGCTTGCGAACAAAGGGGTGTTGCTAGCCCATGAGAACGATGATGTGAGAGTGGGGAGGGTAGTATGTGGTCCCCGCAAAGTGTTTACGCTTCTCCACCTTTGCCTCCCCCTCAGTCAGAGCCCTAAGTCGGCCCTCTCATCATGACGGCCGAATCTGCCCCTGCTCAGTCGCCAGAGGAGCAGATATTGCTGGGGCCTGCATAGGCTCCAAAACCCAGAGCTCGTATCCCAAGATTATCTAAGCATTCACAACACGGGAGTGAGCAGCCTGCCCCTACCTCTGCTGAAGCCACAGGGGTAGCACCTCGTAGAAGTGTGCATAAGGGAAATCTGGCACACAGGTAGATTCACAATGGTAGCAACTAGGATATTTTAGTCAATGTTAATGGCAAGTTTGCGTTAATGTATTGTTAACCATTAAAATCTTTATTTACGCCACTTTACCGTCTTGGACTCATTTGTGTGCCCCTTTGGAAGTGGTGTAGTGAGTTGCAGTGACCCGTAAGACATAACAGAACGTCCAGCAATGGTGGTCAGTGTGGAAGGAGTGGCTTGGTTACTGTTGGCATTCTTTATGGTGTTGCTGTGGGATGGTGCCAACCTGGCACAGCATGTGGCAGTCGTATTGTGGTGCACCGCAAAGTTAAGTAAATCTGGCCATCCATGGCCTCCCGGGCAGTAATATGCTTGTGTGCTGATACCCTCTGTCCTGTGCAGCATCAGCTGGTTGTGGAGAAGTTTGGCGGTGTTGTTGTTGGTGCTGCTGGTGTGTCTGGTGCTGCTGGTCTTGGGGTTCATCGTGGTCCCATTCTGAGCACCATGGTGACACAGCAGAAACGTCACTCACTGATTGAACAGATGGAAGGTCAACTGGAGTTGAGAGAAGCAATCTGTCAATGGTGAGAGAGGTTCTTCCAATGAGGTGACACTGGAGACTTTGCTAGACACACTTACAGCCTGCAGAAAGTTTAATCTGTGCTGCCAATGTCGTCAGGAACATATTCTGCCTGAGGAAAGTGATTAGCTGTGAGTTGCGAGTTTTAGTACCATTTTGGATGCTGTCAATTAATCAGCTGGAGGAATGGCCACTGAACTCCTGCCTCAGGCTGATAGAAGTAGTTCACAAGCTGCGTGAATCCAGTAGCCGTGTGAGGAAATTTGAAATGTGTCGACAAAAAGGCGTTCACATGTCTGACAAGAAGCTTAAAATAATCTCAATTAGGTCCCCGCCTCTTCGGGTTGTGTTGCTGCCGCACCAGCAAATGCTCCAGAGGGAAAGGCGTGCAGCGGCAGGATGAAGTCAGGGTCCTCACAGACTCCGGCTTTTATCGAATTTCTCACATGACCCACCTCAAATCGCACCTGCACAGACCACAGAACATTGTGGTCTGGGTGTGGGCTCTGAATTAAATAATAGCTGACCTCTCTCTGCGGAGTTCCTTGCCACAAAACTAGACGCTGCCGGCTTACCCACCCAATCACCCAGCCACTGATCAGGCTCAACACTGCCAGAGGAACCTCACAATGTCAGCACGAGGAGCCAGTGGGATCTGGAGCAGAACGGAGAAACAGGATTGGAGTAGGTAACTGCAGCTGTAGAGACAGGAGCAGACACGATAGGCTGAATGGCCTTTGTAGGTTTTTTCATTCAGCTCTGTAAGTTGACTTTTTCTGTTTTCCTTCTCTCTCATTCCATTAACATTCAAATTGGTTCAGAGACAGAATTGTGAGGGTTGAAATTACTCAGATAAACTGATCCACTGGCTGAAACTGATATGAAACCACTGGAACTAACCTCCTCTAACAGTTGTGAATGATTAGCAGCTATCGAGACTCAGTTAAATGTATCGATACTATTCCTTTCAATCACTCGCTGTGATAGCGAGTTCTACATTCTTGCCACTCTTTGGGGAAAAAGTTTCTTCTCAATTCCCGATTAGATTCCTTGCTGACTGTCTTATATTGATAGCCTTTACTCATGCTCTTCCCCACAAGTGAAAACATTCTCTCTGTATCTACTCTGTAAAAACATTTCATAATTTTAAAGACCTCTATTAGAGCACCGTAATGTTTTCAAGAGAAAAGAGGCCCAACCTGTTCATCCTTTCCTGATATGCATCCCCTCGCATTTCTGGTATCTTCCTTGTAAATCTTCTCTTCACCCTCTCCCAGTGCCTCGATATCCTTTTTGTAATATGGCGACCAGAACAGTACACAGTACTCTGTGTGGTCTCACCAAGGATCTGATACAGGTTTAGCATAACTTCCCTACATTACAATTCTGTACCTCCAGAAATAAACCCTAGTGCTGGGTTTGCTTTTTTATGACTTTGTGTCGCAACATTTAGTGATTAGTATGTTTGTTCTCCAAGATTCCTTTGTTCCTCTGCATCACTCAGACTCACAACCTCCAAGAGAAACGGACGTTCGCAGATCATCACGAGTGAGTATATATTTTAAATATCACTCATAAATCCGATGTAATCTGCCGTGAAACGTATCGGTCGCCTGGGGTGTCCGAACTTGTGAGAAAGGTCTGCAATAGTGTAAAAGAATTGAGGGTAGTTAAGAGGTCACAATAGTAATTATCAAAGTAGAATTGGCATCGTAGGTTTGTAATTGCAGATCCTAGGTTCGAGGAACCCAGGTTAAAGGGGACAACGAGCTGATAGAGGGGTAGAGGTACCAAACATATAACACAAAGATATGCTAGATTAGGGGGCCGGGAGGTTCACTGAGAAGGTATTTTGCCGATGACCATAGAAAATTGATAGTTACTATGTTAAGTGACGGATGGGATCCCAAAGAAGACGCTGCAAAAGAAAAATTATGCTGGGAGAAACAAAAAAACAAAAAGACAGCCAAAGCGGGTTTGATGGAGGTCAGTCAATGTTTCTAATATAAGACCATGGCCAGGCTTCAGCTAGAAGTATTACATAGGTTAAGGGTAGAAGTAAGTAGTTTAAAACAGCAGATGGAGGGACACTTTGGGCCCCTACGCAATGACCAAGACGACGAGATAGACAGTAAGACAAATTACATGCCCCCACCCTATGAGAAAGTAGTCCCAACTGCCCCAAAGATGGACAGTAGCGACAACGAAGACAAAACCTCCATCGCACCAGTGACAGTGACAGTAGGAGGTCCCAATGCAGGGGCACACAAATTTAGGGCCTTCATCCCCCTGGAAAAACAGGACATACTTAAGAATTTGGGTGTAATAAAACCCCGCAACAGAAACTTAGAGTTTTGGACGTCACTGCAAGAAATGTATGACATTCATGATATGCATGAACAGGACGTTCATCAACGAGTCAGGGCAACATGCCCATGTGACAAATAAAATAACCTGGCACAAAATTTTAGGGATGGGACCTGGATTACTAACGTAAATGCCACCCGAGCCATAAAGCAGGCTACATATGACGGATTCAAAACCACTGTGCAGAATGTCTTGGGACCATCACAGCCCAATTGGGGCCTTATAATGTTGGTAAAACTAAAGAAAAATGAGAACAATAATGAATATGGAGAGCGTTTATGGACAGCATATCAGGAGTCGTCAGGCCAGGCCAACCTAGACCGGAACGATATCCGCTACTGTAAAATGTTTAAAGATTGTTTTTTGGCAGAGCATCAGAAAATTCTCAAAATGGGGATAATAGCAGCCAATATGTACGATGGATTGGTACAATGGGCATGTCAGGTAGATAGCGAGACAACAAAACAGATAAAGACCGAGGTGGCGGCCATGAGAGTGGGGAATAGTCAGGAGTGTTATAATTGTGGAAAGATGGGACATCGAAAAAGTGAGTGTAGATCATCGCGAAAGAAATGCCGGAACTGCGACAGAACTGTACACCCCAAGGACCGTTGCTGGGTAAATGCGGGGAGGAGGTGGAAGGGACCAATTCAACTGCCAAATTAAGAGAGGTTGTATTATTGGAATCTTACTACTGGTCCAATTTTACGTAATGACCAACAATGAGGGTACGATTCGAGGATTAGTTTTATTGGATCAATTAGGGGCGCTGGTGGAACCCCGGGGAAAGAAGGTAATTTGGGTAAAGGCCAATGGTCAGAAGATGAGTGTGTCAGGGAGGCAAGATAGGGTCGATGGACATTCTGAAGTCGGAAGTGCCCGGATCATAACAAGGGATTGGGATGCACGAGGACAGTGGGGGGCCGTCTGCCAGCACGTCAGTGGAGTTTGGGCAATGTCCAAGCAAGACTGTGGGTTGGTAGGGGGTGACTCTGTCGTGATCCCAGGACCCGAACATACCTCACATAAACAATATCCCATTAAACCAGAGGCAATGACCGCCGTAAAACAAATCATAAAGGAGTTATTAAATAATGGGGTACTTAGAGAAGCGGAAGGAGCTACCAACTCCACGGTATGTTCAGTAAAGAAGCAAGACGGGGTCATACAGGCTGACCATTGACTGCACAGCTTTGAATAAGGTAACTCGAAGATGGCACCCCATTGTGGCAAGCCCCACGACCATATTTAATGCGTTGAAGCCTGAACACCAGGTGTTCACGGTACTCGACATAGCCAACGGCTTTTGGTCCATACCCCTAGCAAAGGAATCCCCAGGATGAATTCGCCTTTATGGTTGGTGACCACCAGTGTACCTGGATGCGGGTCCCACAAGGATTCCACAATAGTCTGGCAATAGTTCATGGAGCCATGAGCCGGGCCATAGAAAAAGTGGACCTGACACCATACAGAAGTATGATGCTGCAGTAGGTAGACGACCTGTTGATAGACTCAGAAGATGAAAGGGGGCACACAGGCACACTTATAGAGGTCCTAGAAGCATTACGAGAAGCGGGGTTTAAGGTAAACCCCAAAAAGGCACAGATTGGACAATCCACAGTGCAGTACTAGGGACACGAGATTTCCCAAGGCACTCGGACAATGTCCAAGGATAGGAAATGAGCCAAAAACAGTCCGAGGAGCGAGCAAGGTATTGGGACTCGTTAACTACTGCAGGGATTTTATACACAACTTTGCAGCAATTGTGGAACCCGTGCAGAGGTTGGTAAAAGGGGGAGAACCGTCTCTAGAGACGACAGAATGGGGTCCCGAGCAAGTGACAGCATATGGAAGTCTGAAGGAGGCCCTAATGTCTGCCCCAGGATTGGGACACCCGAATGTGGACCTCCCTTTCCACGTTTATTGTGAGAACCAAGAAGGCTTTTATGGAGCCGTGGTGACACAAATGCACGTGGACAGAATGTGCCTGCAGCTTACTATTCAACCCAACAATCACCAGTAGCCGCGGGTTTGTCCAAATGCATGGCTGCACGAAACCGTGCCACATGGGCAGTCAAGGTCAGCAAACCTGTCGTGATGACAGGCAAAATTGTCCTACACAAAACACACCCTGGTAGAAATGTTTAATACTGGAAAGCACCGCGCTATCTCCAAAGTCCACCGAGCGAAGTGGGAAGCTGTTTTATTGCCCCATGATGAATCAGTAAAGATAGTTAGAGACACCGGGGAAACCCGGCAGAAGGAATTCTCACTGGGGGCGAGCCCCATGAATGTAATGCATTAGAATGAGCAGCTACCCCAGTGAATGTGAGTGAGATAGCTCTCGAAAACCCTGACCTCACATGGTATGTGGACGGATCCGGACGGTAAATTGATGGCCACACACGTACATGATGGGCGGTATTAAACCAGGATCTTGAGGTAGTGATGTAGGGAGCTCTGGACAGAGGCCTTTCAGCCCGATTAGCAGAATTAACTGCACTGACGGAAGCCTTATTACAAGCAGAGGGAAAGACAGTGAACATATATACAGAGAGTAGGTGTGCCTTTGGGGTAGTACATGACTATATGGTACGTGGGGAAGGAGAGGGTTTGTTACCTCTTGCGGTGAGGCCATCAAACACGATGAACATATAAAATTACTATTAGAAGCAGCCAGCAAACCAGCTGAAGCAGCAGTGATAAAGGTAAAGACCCATCAACAAGTAGTGGATGAAACACAGCGTGAAAATGAGGCTGCGAGCAATGCTGGTCGAGAAGCGACCACATCCGCAGACATAAAGGTATAGTCAGTCTGTAGCATTACCGCAGAGGAAGTCATAAACATAGTTAAACTGCACGCAGATACGAACGAGGAAGAAAGAGCAGAATGGGAGAGGAGGGGAGGATCACCTGATATAGACTCCGTGTGGAGAAAGGACAGAAAGGTGTTGGCCCCTTCCTGCATTCGGCAAATGATCATGGAACTGCACCACGGCATTGACCATGCCGGGCATAACGCCATGATATCCAATATCTCACGAGATTGGTGGTGCCCGGGAATGTTGCTAAACATTGTCAGCACTGTGTTACGTACACCCAACATAATCCGGGAAAAGCGATAAAAATAAACATGGCACACCAACCCCGCCCACGGGGACCATGGGAAAACATACAGCTTGATTTTACTGGGCCCCTAATAAACACCAGGGGAAGGAGGTACTGCTTGGTGATTATTGAGCAGTTTACAAGGTGGGTGGAAGCATTCACCACCCACAATTGCACCAGAACCACGGTATACTAGCAGGAGAGGTAATTCCTAGATGGGGGATTTCCATTCAGATAGATTCGGACCAAGGGACTCATTTCACAAGAAAGGTAATGAAGGAAACTTGTAAAATACTGAACATTAAGCAGAAATTCCACACCCCATGCCATCCCCAGAGTTCGGGAATGGTCGAAAGAATTAATAGAACCCTCAAAACCTCCCTGAGTAAAACAATCCAGGAACCGGACAGGCATGGCCGGAACTCCTGCCCACCATATTGATGAGATTGCGTGCTACACCGAAATGCACAACGGGACTCACCCCTTAGGAACTAATGACTGGACGAGCAATGAAACTCCCTGAGGGAATAGTTGGAGGAGGAGTAGAGTAAGGACCTTTACGCGATAGAATTAGGAAGTATGTGATGTAACTGAGTAGGTAGTTGAAATGTATGTGACAGGAAGTGCGAGATAAACAGGGAGAGGAAGACGAGGATAAAGGAACAGAACCCCTCGGCGGTAGTACCCGAGGTGGGGGCAAGGGTAATGGTTACGGTGTTACCAGAAAAACCTGGATTCACCCCTCGATGGAGCGGTCCCTATGAGGTACTGATTAGCAGAGACACATGTGTATGTTGTAGAGAGTAGAAAGATATATATAGACTTAGGCATTAGGCACCTGCTGGATATTTAAAACTCACATAAGCTTAAATGGACACACACATAAAATGGCTGCCCAGGCATGATGGGAAACCAGGTAGTCAAACTGTGAACTGTTGAACGTTCACTGACCGAGCAATAACCCTGTGAGGCCCACTGTAGGAATGCCTGGGAAGACAGAGATAAGAAGGAAACCATCTCCTGTGAACAAGGTCATAAACCAATTAATTCCCCAGGAAGAAAGATAAGAGGGAAGCCATTTGCTATAAACAAGGCTACAAACCAATTATTTCTCCCAGATGAAAGAACTAGGGAGAGAACATATAAAGTCATCGATCAGCCCAAGTTGACAATGGTTCCCTGGATACTAGGAGAATTCTATTGGGTTAAAAGAACCTATATGTAATCTATAATCGTTGTGATTGGCTTGTGTCCAGCCGTGATGGGCTGTGTAACTGTAGTAAACTGTTTTGTAACTGTTGTGAAACATATAAAGGTACATGTAACTCTTTGTTCTGTGAAGAGAAACCTGGATACGGTCCTGAGTTTTTCCTTCCCGCTGAGCGTAATAAAAGCTGCTTCAGCATTGGAACCGACCCTGAGTGTTGAGTGATTCTTCTAAGAAAACACTAACGCTAACAATGGCGTAGTCGACGGGATTTCCCGGAGTCGCTGGACGCCCTTGGAAAAAACCCGGGTGAGTATAAAAAACAATTTTTAAGTATAAAGGGTGCGGAAGGTGGAAGCTGGTTGATCGACATGAGGAGACGGTCTAATATCTCAAACGCCTAGCCTGAGCCTGAATTAAGAGGACTTTTGTCCCACGTGACGGCCAGGAACCAAGTAGGCGTAGGGAACACACTTAGACCGTGGGATCGTGATACCGAGAGACATCTTCCGGACCCAGTAGTGTAATTTGAAATACCCCGGGATAGAACCAAGCGGTGTACAGCAGCTAACGGAATCCAAACCTGTGAACAGGGTCGGACCAACGGGCTGAGCGGTGGTAGGTAGTCGTTAAGGATACGTAGAGCACTGCGGGAATTGCTTAAACGCGTTTTTAAGAATTGTATAAGTTTGTGTAACAGCAGAACTTGTGACCTGACAGTAGCCAAGAGACAGTTTACTACAAGTCGCGCTAGAAAGAAAGCGGACCTCTGAGAGTAGATTCCTAACGGTACTAGTCCTACCCAGGAATGGCCATGAAAACAAGTAAACTCGAGTGGAGACCAGAAGGGTCGCTTACCCGCCACCTGGCGGAAAAACAAAAGAAGCTAATTGAAAAAATGATTAAAGCAGGGTGGAATCCTCAGGAATAAAACTACGAATTCCCTGAAAGGTCATGGATCCAAAAATAGAGCCGGCCAAAACAAGAAGAGAGATTGTTGTAAATCGTTGAGTGAGAAGTGTCTGTGTGATTTTTGACTGCAGAATGAATTTTTTTATGTTTTCATGTTCCGAAAGCCTGGTTGGAAGAGGAATGCAAGTGTCTGTTTACTTTAGAAACAGAGTGAAAGTCTTTTTTTAAACCCTTTGTAATGTTGTCCTGTATGTGGGAAGTTTTAAGACATTTAAGTTAGAAACGCAGGTGTGGATTTATTCGGATGATAAGTTACGGAGCTAGGAAAATAAACAAATAAAGAATAGGTTTGTTAAGCAAAATATTTATTTGACATGCTCACTTACTTGCCGAAAGAAAACATGCAATGATTGATTGGGTTGAAAGACATAAATTTGGTCTCGGAATGAGATAAAGAATGCTTAAAAAAAAAAGAGAGCTTCTAAAAAAAAAAGTTTTAAATAAAGATTGAAATTACAAAGTTTGAATTGGGATTTTGAGATATTCAGAGAAGGCACAGGAAATACTGAGGTGGATTTAAAAAAAAAAGAAAAAGATTAAATTAAATCTGATCAGGTCAAACTCCTGGGCAAGTGGCGAGCTATCTGCGAAGGTGTAAAAGGAACTTTTGGAAAATGTTAAAAAACAGCAAGCTTTAGTAACGACTTTGAAACTGGAGCATTTTGAGATAACGAAAGGCAGCACTCAAACTCTCAAAGCTGGTCTCCATTCCAGTTATGGAGAAAAAGAAAAAGATAAAGACGCCACTTTGAAAGTAAACAAATGATTTTAAATTAACAACTTTATGGAGTTACGAACCCTCCGTGTAAAATACAAAACCTAATTTGAAGAAAGGAAAAAAAAAGATGTAACGGACTAAATGAAAAAAGACATAACTTACTAAATACTAGTTGATGTTTGCTGTGAAAAAGATATTGGTTTAATTAGAAGAGAAAAAAAAATTGGAATAAGTAAAAAACACTCTACATGGATTCGAATTTTCAATTATGAAAAAGTTTCAATGCAGTTTGAAAAGATTTCCAAAATGGACAGTGTTTATCAAAAATGTCCCGAACAGTCTAAACAAGCAGGAGGGTTTTGAAGATAATGAGGAGAAAGAGAGAAATAAAAAAAAACAGAATTGAATTTCAGTAAACAAAATTGCTATTGTATGTGTGGTCTTGTTTTAAAACAATTAAAAAAAAATTCTTTGGCAAGTACTTGAATTAGAAGTTAAGAAAACATTGGAGTTTACTCTAATGATTTATGCTGTTTTTAACGGATTCCTAATTTCGAAGCCAGTTTTGAAGGCACAAAGACTTTTTTTTTCAGATGATTACGTGAAGTCACGTAATGACATCAGGTCTTCTTACAAACCTGGAAAGGAGTTAACCCTTTCCATTGACAGCCGTTTTATACTGAACATTATTAATTTGGATTTCTTAATAGAAAAAAAAAGACTCACCTAACAGAGGAAACAAAAATAAAAACAGAACTAGCTTATGTAATAATACTTGCCTGATACAATAAAGAAATAGATATTCAATAAAACAAATTGAAGAGTTAAAAGCGAAGATAAACAGGCTGGAAGAGATAACGGGACTAGACGGATAGTGCAGTGCGCAGCCATAGCACCGTCACCTCTGGCAATAGAGCCAATGTACCCCACGGTGGGTAGGTGTAGTCCACAAACCCAACCTAATGGTAAAGCAGACAGCGATGTTTGGAGGAATAGCTTTGGCCTTGGTCATAGGAGTTTGGGTAATATTTAAGTGAGTAAAGACACGGGCGCACGCCCTACAGATTCAGCTCGAAATGGTTCGATTATAACCTTGTGCTTCTGATTTTGCAGGGTGACAGGGACTCTCGTAGAGCAAAAAACTTAACCCCTGGTGACGACCAGGCCGTCTGTTTAAAATTACAGATAATACTTACCGGAATGGGAATACGAACGGCGCTACTCGTAATCTGGATAGCCCTGCGACATGCACGTACCCTGGGCAACACCGACGGACAGCAGAGCACGCTGGAAATAAACAACTATATGAACTATGGAGTCTTGTTTAATTTAACGGCCGGAATGTGCATCCCAGCAGCCAAGGACTGGAGCAAGGACAGGACTTATTTTAATGCATGGTTACAAGTGAATCCTAATAAGAATCCTAATAAGAATAAGAGTATGTGTACAGTGCTCCACGGGTATAAGGAGCAGATGCATTAAACGGAGGGATGTCAAAGGGCCTGATGAATGTACTTTCGGCATAATTTGCGCGCCTCCGGGACAATCCCAGCAATCAGTCATCCGCAAGAAGGGAGTGGGGCTGTGTGGGTATTACGAGGAGGCGGGGGCGACTGCAATATCATTGTATGTATGTTTCTCACCCCCTCCGACACCGCGCCCCATAAGAATCACTACATTGCCCGAGGAACTGCCTTGCCCCATAACTACGAAGGGATCAGAGAATGGGATTGTAATGTACAGCGAGGGGGAACTGTTGTATGATAATGTTAGACATGAAATTGTGCCTGTTCTGATCAATATTTCAGGCATCCAGATGCTGGAATACTGTACAGAACAGTCAAGGAAGATGTACAATGTATTAAGTAAAGTTGTAATGCAGCAGGCTGCCGATGCCATGGGTGCCAGTAAGTTCCGGGGACAGGGGTTAGCCCCCAGGATGAAGAGGGAAATAGTTAATGATGTTGCTACCGTTTTCAATACAGAGACCTCCATAGTGAACTCGATAGACATACAAGAATTAAATGAGAGGGTGGAACAGCTTAGAGGGGTGATGAAGGGGTTATTGGAGAGGGTGGAGCAAAACCAGGAAGACCAAGCCAACCTAGGAAAGGAGGGTGCCAAAATCCAGCTGGATGGCATCTCAGTCATGGAAGCTCACGCCAGAACCATCAATCACCTCATTGATAGAGAACAGGAAGATTTAGCTCAGTTGGCTAACCAAAGGGGGACACTGGATAATTGTACTCTGAAGGGACTGACCAGAGTATACCCAGCAATTCCAGATTGCCAGATGGGTAGGACTACCGGGATAGGGACAGTCCTGATGATCCCTATAGTCACGCCGGACTCAGGGCCGTTCCCCCTATACCAACGAGAGAATATCGGAGTAATACGGGAAAATGTCTCCATACGCTACTACCTAACCACCACCTCTGCCGTTCGTCGAAACAACATACTTACTGGGATTTCCCTAGCAGATTGCAAGCAAAGGGGGGAAATCACAGTATGCCCTCACCCGGTGGGCCGAGGGGAACTAGACGAGTGCGGGTTTAACCGAACCAACGGGTGTGTACTAGAAATAGTGCCCGCACACATGCACTTCGCGAGGGCAGGCTACGGAGGGAGGGGAAGATACTGCGTCTCTACCACAGAGCGTTCATACCAGTATAATGACCTGCAGTGCCCTATACCGCAGCCAAACTTTTGCTTTACACCACTACGACCTGTCGCGATCGGGCAAGCGCATATCACCCAGGTTAGGCGCCGGAAGTCCGAAGTTATCGAGGTAACCGATCAGCTCCATGATCATTTACAGGATTATGACGAGCCAGAGCAGGTCCCTATCCCACATCTAACCGAGGTATTACGGGAGTTAAGGCTCAGAGTGGGGCAATCCGTAAAAATCTATCACCAGCTACAAACTAAAATCAAAGAACTGGAAGAAGATACCGAGGTAGACTTACAAAGTCAGAGTTGGTGGAGAAAGGTCTGGGACTGGGGAATAAATGTGAACATCCACCCATGGATCCGAATTATTTCACACACACTGGTCGGTATACAATTAATCTTAGCACTAACATGGGGCGTGATGGCCTGCCAGGTATGCAGGCGCCACAAATGGCGGAAACGGACTAATCACCGTTCCCTGGATATTAAACAAGCCTGTTTGAAAAGGGGACGGGAGGAGCTAGCCTTTGTTAATTTGATTTAAGCAACCGGAACTCCTGAAACCGCGTGACTGGCCAGCACGTTGAGGCAAGGAATACCGGGCCGTGCACAAATATCAGATAAAGGCAGTATTTCGGTTAAAAGGGGACTAGGACTAGTCCCTTTACCGAAAGGGGGAATTGTTGCAGAGAGTAGAAACATATATATAGACTTAGGCATTAGGCACCTGCTGGATATTTAAAACTCACATAAGCTTAAATGGACACACACATAAAATGGCTGCCCAGGCATGATGGGAAACCAGGTAGTCAAACTGTGAACTGTTGAACGTTCACTGACCGAGCAATAACCCTGTGAGGCCCACTGTAGGAATGCCTGGGAAGACAGAGATAAGAAGGAAACCATCTCCTGTGAACAAGGTCATAAACCAATTAATTCCCCAGGAAGAAAGATAAGAGGGAAGCCATTTGCTGTAAACAAGGCTACAAACCAATTATTTCTCCCAGATGAAAGAACTAGGGAGAGAACATATAAAGTCATCGATCAGCCCAAGTTGACAATGGTTCCCTGGATACTAGGAGAATTCTATTGGGTTAAAAGAACCTATATGTAATCTATAATCGTTGTGATTGGCTTGTGTCCAGCCGTGATGGGCTGTGTAACTGTAGTAAACTGTTTTGTAACTGTTGTGAAACATATAAAGGTACATGTAACTCTTTGTTCTGTGAAGAGAAACCTGGATACGGTCCTGAGTTTTTCCTTCCCGCTGAGCGTAATAAAAGCTGCTTCAGCATTGGAACCGACCCTGAGTGTTGAGTGATTCTTCTAAGAAAACACTAACGCTAACAGTGTAAATATGAAATGTGGCGGCCGATGGAAACATTGGTCCGAGCTGAAAGTATATAAGGAATGGAGGAATGCATTGATAGATGCACTTTTCTGGGGATTGGCAATACTAGGGGTACTTGACATAATTAAATGGATCTGGGAAAGGTCACATTCCCAGAGAAATGGTGCAAACAAGCTGGTAGAAGTAGAAATGTTAAGAATCTAACAAAAAACCGAGAATATCCAGGATCTGTTTTATCCACAGAATGTATATCAACGTGATCACCACCAACCTTATAATTCTACAAGGACAAGGAAGGAACTAGTAGCCCATCACCCACCCCACAGGGAAGTACAAGTCGTGACAATCATACAGGAGGGGGAAGAGGAGAACTCCAAGTTGCCCTCACATAACAAAAGGGGCCAAAGGGAGAGTAGTAATGAAATATACAAATGAAAAAATACACTTTGGAATACGCCAGAAGATAATCACAATATTTCTAAATCTGACCGAGCTAATGATCCCCAGATTTTACAGGTCAAAAACAATAAGCATGTATAAAAATCTGACACGGCGGGCCTTAGATGGACCAGAGTCTAAAACCCAGAGGTTTATAAAATGATAGGCATGGGTTATGCGGCGGGAGTAGCGATGGTAAACAGTATAGATCTCCAGGCGGTAGAAAAGCACATTGACACACTCACCCTAACCCGAACAGGGATGCTGGAGAGGGGAGACAATTACTGGAAGATGCAGGCCCAATTGGGAGATGGGGCTGATAGAGAATTGTTACAAGTGACCCACACACTAAGGGATCATGCCAAGACAATTAACTTCAGAAACGTGTACCAAAAATACAAAAGCGAAAGCGGATGAAATGCTGAGGTATGTGCCAGGTATGGAGCATGAATGATAACTACAGTCGAACATAACTTAGAATAGCTGCAAAATAGGGAGGTCCCACATTAGATAATCAATGATGTATTGAGAAAAAGGGAAACAGACGCCTATGGAATCAGGCTTCTAAAACTAAATGTGTAAATAGTCATCAGAATATAGTCGGATTTGTACTGTCAATACCACAATATGATGTGACCAAGGGAAACCTCCTGTATACAGTTGACAATATAGGAGAAATAAGAAACCACACATGGGTCAGATACCACAAACTGCACCAATACGTTATTAAGAAGAGAGATGATACCAAGGGTGTGTGCATTAAAGATTGTTATAAGAATAACCAGGTTGTTTTGTGCCGAGAACAACCCAAATTCGATCAAGATGACTGTGGATAAAGCTGCACAGAATGATGTGTCATCAGCATAATCCCGCTGATGTTGGATTCCGAGACAACAGCAGCACCACGAAGTAACGTGCAATGGTGTTCAGCACCACAGCCACTAACTTGACTGTGGGAGGAGTAACGCACTGCCCCATCACTAACACCGACTTTTGCTTCACCACCAGAGAAGAATTTAATATTTAGGGACATATTACATACCCACAATTAAAAGAAGAAACTATCAGTGGAATGGTGGTAGACACTATAAAGGTGCAGTACAAGGGATTCGCAGAGCGTCAGGGAAAACCCATTTGCAAACTAAGTGAAGAACAGATAGTGTTGGAGAAAAGTATCTGTGATCAATGACAAAAATATACGACGATAGAATTTTGGAACTAATGTTCATATACATCCTTGGATAAGAATTATATCACATGTATTAGTGATAGTGCAGATGTTGATTGTACTTATGTTATTGTTTGAATGGTGCTTTCAATGTCGGAGGAGAGGATGAAAGTGGTGGTAAAAGCCGCTCAGAAATATGAAAGGAATCCTTTGCTGAAAGTAGGTAACAAGAAAGACGAACCAAACCAACACGAATGCCTCATATGAGTCGTGAGTGTCCCAATCCTATCGCCTAATCAACGAAATCGGTTCAGGAAACACACGAGTCTAGTGAGGTAACAAAAAAAATGGTCACACTGGGTTAATTGAATAACCATATGACCAAAGGGAGGATTGACGGGGGAATTAAACGCGCTTTATGCTGGAAAGGCAAAAACGAAATTCTGCTTATGTGGCAAATTATCAGGTGCAACTGCAGAGCAATGAGTAGAGGTCCAACCTATTCAACTTTTCCTCATAATCAACTCCCTCATCTCTGGAATCAACCTAGTGAACTGTCTCTGACTGCCTCCAAAGCAAGCATATCTGAAGGGGGAATTAACGAGTTAAACACATTTTAGATTGGGATGGCAAAAACACAATTTGCTGATGTGGCAAAATTAGCAGGTGCAACAGTAGGACAATGGTTTAAATTCCCGTTGTTCAGAACTAAGGTCTGAGGCCTAGTGAATAAGTTCCTGTTATTGGCAGGCTGTAGCATGTATCTGTTCATACTGAAACAATCAGCAATTAACAAGCTGAAGTGAAGATTGCCACGCGGTAGAGAGACTGACCAATGGTGATGTAAATGATGACTTTGCAAAGAAGTCTGTACAAAGGTGCAGCTCCGAACATATTTGAACGAGAACGGTTGGGAAGGCACCCAGTTAAGGAACTGTTGTAAACCGTGTTTCCCTTGATCAAGCAATTAAACAATTATTTTCTCCACAAAAGACCAATGTTGAGTGTCTTTGTCATAATCCACATCAAGAGAAAGAGAGAGAGATGGAGAGATACACATATATACATATAGAGGGCAATAAATATATATATATATATAGATATGTATATCCATATCTATAACTATATATCGAAATATATATTATATATTATATATAATATATATATATACACACACATATATATATATATATAGAGAGAGAGAGATATATGAATGAAGTGACTAACCATGAGTGAAATATAGGGAGTGGAACGAACAAGAGAATGAAGATAGGCCCTTACTATCCACTCTGTCCAGGCGCCACAATATTTTGTATGCGTCAATGAGGTCTCCTCTCAACTTCCTCTGTTCCAAGGTGAACAAACCCAACCTATCCAATCTGTTTTCATAGCTAAGATTCTCCATACCAGGCAGCATCCAAATAAATCTCTGTACCCTCTCTAATGCAATGACGTCCTTCCGATAATACAGCGACCAGAACTGCACGCAATACTCCAGCTGTGGCCTAACCAAAGTATGATAAAATTTAAGCATAATCTCCCTGCTCTTGTATTCTATGCCTCGGCCAATAAAGGCAAGCATTCCGTATGCCTTTTTAACCACCTTATTCACCTGGCCTGCTACTTTCAGGGATCTGTGGACAAGCACTCCAATGTTGCTTTGTTCATCGACACTATTAAATGGCCTACTGCTTAATGTGTATATCTTTTCCTTATTAGCCCTCCCCAAGTGCATTACATCATACTTTTCTGAATTAAACTCCAGTTGCCACTGCTCTGCCCACCTGACCAGTAGATTGATATCCTCCTGCAGTCCATGTCTTTCCTCTTCCTCATCAATTTCTCCTTTTCTCGAGTTCCTAATTCCCAAGTTTCTGGAACTCTCCCCTAATTCAGCTATTCATGGTGCCCTCTCAGAATCCCCCTGTTTCTGGAATTCGCTCTTAATTCCCCTGCTTCTGATGCGATAAATTTATTCACCCTGTTTCTGAAGACAAATTCCCCTATTTCTCGAGCTCTTAATTCCCGTTTCTAGATCTCTCTCCTAATTCCGCTGTTTCTGGGGCTCTGTCCGAATTCCCCTGATCCTGGAGCTCCCTCATATATCCCCTGATTCTGGTGCCCTCTCCAAATTCACCCTGTTTCAGGAACTCCAAGTTACCATATATCTGTTGTTCCTAACCACTCTGTTTCTAGTGCTATTAATTTCCTTCTTTCTGGAGACATAATTCCCCTGGTTATGGAGCCCTCTCTAAATTATCCGTAAGACAAAGGTCCTCCTCCAACCTAATCTCGCCAAACAGCTTTGCCCCCCAGATATCAAGATCCACAGCGCCACCCTGACAACTTGGATCACTTTTCATATCTCGGGAACCTATTATCAGCAAGGGCAGACATCGAGAACGAGGTTCAACACTGACTCCAGTGCGCCAGCGCAGCTTTCGGGTGCCTGAGGAAGAGAGTGTTCGAAGATCAGGTCCTCAAACCTGGCACCAAGCTCATTATCTACAGGGCTGTAGTAATACCCACCCTCCTGTATGATTCTGAGACGTGGACCATATACAGTGGTCACCTTAAATAGCTGGAGAAAATTCACCAACGATCCTGCATATCCCCTAGGAGGATAGACGCACCAACGTTAGTGTCCTCGATCAGCCCATCCCCAGCATCGAAGCACTGACCACACTCGACCAGCTCCGTTGGGCGGGCCACATTGTTCGCATGCCTGACACAAGACTCCTAAAGCAAGTGCTCTACTCGGAGCTCCTACACGGCAAGCGAGTCCCCAGGTGGGCAGAGGAAACGCTTCAAAGCCTCCTTGATAAAGTGAAACATCCCCACCGACCACCTAAGTGTCCCTGGCCAAAGAATGTCCTAAGTGAAGGAAGAGCATCCGGGAGGGTACTGAGCATCTCGAGTCTCATCGCCAAGAGCATGCAGAAAGCAAACGCTAGCAGTGGAAGAAGCGTGCGACAAACCAGACTCCCCATCCACCCTTTCCTCGAATGACTCCCTGCCCCACCTGTGACAGGGACTGTAATTCTCGCATTGTACTGTACAGTACTTGAGAAGTCATTTTTAGAGTGGAAACAAATCTTCCTCGATTTCGAGGAACAGCCTTTGATGATGATGAAATTCTCCCTGTTTGAGCAGCTCGTAATTTTCCTGTTTCTGGAGTTTCGAATTCCCTTGTTTATAAAGCTCCTAACTCCCCTATTTCTGGTGCTGTCTCCTAATTCTCCCTGCTTCTGGAGTCCTCATCCCTTTGTTTCTGGGGATTCTTACTCCACCGTATGCAGTGATATAAATTGCCCCAATTTCTGAAGCTCCCAGTTCCCGTGTTCCTAGAGCTCCTAATTCTTTTCTATCCAGCACTCTCTCCTCATTCCCCCGTGTGTGGAGCTTGTAATTTCCATTTCTCCGAAGCTCTCTCCTCATTCTGCCAGTTTCTGGAGCTCCAAATTTACGTTGTTGCACATTACAGCCCGAGAGCGGGAGAGAAGTCAGAGGTCAAAACAGTTCGCACAGAGTAGCCCAAACTGAGCTGTGAGGTGAAAAAAAAACAAAGCATGATGTCACAGGAAACCATCATCATCATAGGCAGTCACTCAAAATCGAGGAATTCTTGCTTCCACTCTAAAAGTGAATTCTCAGGTGACTGAACAGTCCAATACGGGAATTACAGTCTCTGTCACAGGTGGGACAGACAGTGGTTGAAGGAAAGGGTGGGTAGGAAGGCTGGTTTGCCGCATGCTCCTTCCGCTGTCTGCGCTTGATTTCTGCATGCTCTGGGCGACGAGACTCAAGGTGCTCAATGCCATCACGGATGCTCTTCCTTCACTGAAGGCAGTCTTTGGCAGGGACTCCCAGGTGTTGGTGGGGATGTTGCACTTTATCAGGGAGGCTTTGAGGGTGTCCTTGAGATGTTTCCTCTACCCACATGAGGGCTCGCTTGCCGTGTAGGAGTTCCGAGTAGAGCGCTTGTTTTGGGAGTCTTGTGTCGGGCATGCGGACAACGTGGCCCACCCAGCAGAGCTGGTCGAGTGTGGTCAATGCTTCGATGCTGGGGATGTTGGCCTGGTCGAGGACACTAACGTTGGTGCATCTGTCCTTCCAGGTGGTTTGCAGGATCTTGCGGGGACTCCGTTGATGGTATTTCTCCAGCGATTTGAGGTGTCTACTCTATATGGTCCATGTCTCAGAGCCATACAGGAAGGCGGTTGATGCAAAAGGACAAGGATAAATCAAATGTGAAAATACTCGACTGGAGTTGGGCTAATTTCAGGGAGCTGAAAAGGGATCTGGCCCAGGTGGTTTGAAATCAAAAATTGTCAGAGAAAGCTGTAAAGGAAGCCTTCAGTTCAGAGAGAGTTTGGGTACAGACTTGGCACAGTCCCATGAGGGGGATAGGAAGAGCATCCAAAGCTAGAACTCTCTGGGTGACTAAAAATGTAGAGATTAAAATGAAATAGAAAGGGAGGCTTATGATAAATGTTAGGTTCATAATTCAGTAGAGAATCAAGCTGAATACAGAAAGTGCAGAGGAGAACGGGAAAAGGAAATAAGCGGGTCAAAGAAGTTGTATGAGAACACATTAGCGGGTAACATAAATAGGAACCCAAAAGTATTTTATAAACATATAAATAGCACAAGGGTAGTGAAAGGAAGGGTGGGGTGGATTAAGGACCAAATAACATCTTCCTGTGGAGGCAGAGGGCATGCTGAGGTACTAAATGAGTACTTTTTGTTTGTCTTCACTAAATAAGAGGATGCCGCCATTGTCACAGTAAAGGAGGAGATAGTGGAGCAATTGGATAGGATAAAAATAGATAAAGATGAGATAGTTAAAAGATTGGTAGCGCTCAAAGTACAACGGTCACCCGATCTGGATGGGGTGTATCCTCGATTGGTGAGGGAAGGTAGGGTGCAAATTGCATTAGTTATAGGCCACAATCTTCCAATCCTCCTCAGATATGGAGTGTGCCAGAGGGCTGGAGGGTTGCAAATGTGACACTCTGTTAGCAGTCAACCGCCATCCTTCTCTGGTTCACAACACCTTTGGAGTAAGCACAAGGAACTTCATGGTGGAGTACATGGAATAGACATCATTGATGTTTAGTTTGCGTGATCAGCTCAACTAAACACAGAGAGTGCAGCTTGACAGTTTCTGTATCTTTCGAGCCCTCTGAAACCTTGTTGACAATCATGCTGCTTTGTACACCGTATTCTGTCAACATCAAGGTTACATGTCACAGATAAGACCACCTGATGTATCTATTCCCAAATTCTTTGAAGACAGACTATTCGTGTAAACAGTTGTAGATGTTTACCCCAAAACTACTTCCCTGAACTAAGACATCCTGACCTAACTGTTCTTAACTTCTTTGAAGAGTAGCAATAACTTCTCTATTAACTGTTATTTTTCTATGTTATAGTTAATGGATCCCTCGAGCTATGTTTATTACCCCAGCCACTAAACCCATCTGCTTCAGCTCCAAATGTCTGCAAGTTATCTCCCTGATCCAAAAGTAAGACTCTGACATGGCTTGGAGTTAAGAAGGTGTTTTATTCTATCGGAGATTCTTTGCACTCACCTCAGTTTGTCTGTCACCCAGAAGACATGAGAGGTAAGGAGGAGTGCAATAGGCCCCTATTATTCTGACATGGAGGTGATGCCTTCATTGACCTTGGTGAGGTAATTAAACCTCTTCTTGCTCCATGCGGCAGTTTGTGGGGTGGAGGAAGTTGCACGCACAGCCTCTGTCACCTCGTCCATTAAACTTCAACAACCTGGTTTTGGGGATTCTCCATCTCTGAGCCCTCCTCGTCTTAAACTTGTTTCTCCTAGTAGGACATTCATTGAAGTATCTGTAATCCTGGGTGCCATTCCTTCTGCCTTTACATTGTTCTGCTACCCTTCGAATCAGCGGCAGAACCACTGAAATTCCCTCCCTCCCAGCGATGGTAAACCAATGAGCAGTAGTTTACCTTCTTTAAAGCCAACTCCGAATAACTAATGAGGACCAGGTTAGGAAACTTCTGTGGGTTCGTAGTGAGATCATGTGAGTAGGTGGAAGTCCTGCTATTGAAAGGGAAATCCAGCCCAAAATGTTGGATATGAAACCTGGGCGGTTTCCATAACGGGCTGACGATCCAACATGACAATTTTACATCCAGCGGGTGTGTTGAAAATCTACCTCAGAGTCTCATGAAAATTCTCCTTCCTCCACAGCATAAATTACAAAAACATTAAAAAGATAAAACAATTGAACTTACCCTAGGATGCATTAGTTCCCCCTCCGCTGTTGCTATAAGTTTCTCACCCACTTTTCCAGGCGTTCACTGTCGGGGCATACGTGTCGAGCAGCAGTCTAAAAGCACGTCGGTGTCACAACCAGGGACAGTTCTTGTGGGTGGTTCCGCTCTGCGCCGTCGAAAAACCAGCCGCGAAAACACTTGCGGGGCGCTGGAGGTTGACTGCCACCATTGCCGCCGATCCGGGCGAACAACAGCGCACAAAGGAGCAGAAAATCCGCCCGCATTCTATAATGGGAAATAACTAAGAAAGGATGACCCTTCATTACAGGTTGCTCTCTTGGTGTCTGGAGTTTGTGGAAGAGGAAGGAGAATTTTCAGGAGACTCTGAGGTAGATTTTCACTGTCAAACCATTTAATGTGTATTCCCTTGCCTTGTTAGACCTCCCCAAAATGCATTACCTCACACTCATCTGGATTGAATATCATTTGCCAATGTTCCGTCCACCTGACCAGTTCATTGATATCTTCCTTTTGAATATATCCAACGAACTGGACTCAACAGCTTTCTGTGGTAGAGAATTCCATAGGTTCCCAATTCTCTGGGTGAAAAAGTTTATCCTCATCTCGGTCCTCCTAATCTGAGGAAGGACATTCTTGCTATTGAGGGAGTGCAGCGAAGGTTCACCAGACTGATTCCCGGGATGGCAGGACTGACATATGAAGAAAGACTGGATCGACTAGACTTATATTCACTGGAATTTAGAGGAATGAGAGGGGATCTCAGAGAAGCATATAAAATTCTGACGGGATTGGACAGGTTAGATGCAGGAAAAATGTTCCCGATATTGGGGAAAGTCCAGAACCAGGGTTCACAGTCTAAGGAGAAGGGGTAAGCCATCTAGGATGGAGATGAGGAGAAACTTTTTCACTCAGAGATTTTTGAACCTATGGAATTCTCTACCACAGAAATTGTTGAGTCCAGTCATTGGATATATTCAAAAGGGATTTAGATGTGGGCCTTATGGCTAAAGGGATCAGGGAGTATGGAAAGAAGACAAGAGTGGGGTACTGAAGTTGCATGATCAGCCATGATCATAGTGAATGGTGGGGCAGGCTTGAAGGGCCGAATGGCCTGCTCCTGCACCTATTTTCTCTGTTCCTATTTTTCCTGCAATTTGCAGATCTCTTCTTCATTATCAATCACACAGCCGATTTTAGTGTCATCTGCAAACTTCTTAATCATACCCCCAACATTCAAGTCCATGTCATTGATATATACCACAAAAAGCAAGGACCTAGTACTGACCCCTGCGGATCCCCACTGGATACAGCCTTCCAGTCACAAACACACCCATCAACCATTACCCTTTGCTTCCTGCCTCTGAGCCACTTTTGAATCCAACTTACCACTTTCCCATGGATATCATGGGATTTTACATCCGTGACCAGTCTGCCAAGCCTTATCAAAAGCTTTGCTAAAATCCATATACACTACATCATACGCCCTGCCCTCATCGACCCCCTCCTGGTTACCTCCTTGAAAAATTCAATCACGTTCATCAGGCACGACCTTCCCTTAACAAATCCATGCTGACTGTCCTTGATTAATTCATGTCCTTCCAAATTAAGATTTATCCTATCCTTCAGGACTTTTTCCAATAATTGTCCCACCACTGAGGTTCGACTGACTGGCCTGTAATTACTCGGTCTATCCCTTTCTCCCTTATTAAACAAAGGTACCACATTAGCAGTCCTCCAGTCCTCTGGCACTTCACCTGTAGCCAGAGAGGATTGCAAAATGATGGTCGGAACCTCTGCTATTTCCTCTTTTGCTGCTCTTTACAGATACATTTCATCCGGGCCTGGGAATTTATCCACTTTCAAAGCAGCTAAGCCTCTTAATACTTCCTCTCTCACTATGTTTATCTCATCTAATATTTCACACTCCTCATTGCATAGTCTGCATCGCCCCTCTCTTTTGTGAAAACAGATGCAAAGTATTCATTATGAATCATACCCACATCTGCCTCAACACACAAATTACCTTTATGGTCTCGAAAAGGTCCCACTCTTTCTCTAATTATCCTCTTGCTCTTAATGTATTTATGAAACATCTTTGGTTTTTTCCTGATTTTAGTTGTCAACATTCTTTCATGCTCTATCTTTGCTTTCCTGATATCTTTTTTTAATTGCACCCCAACACATCTTATACTCCTCTAGAGTCTCTGCAGTATTGAGTTCCCGGTATCTGTCTTAAGCTTCCCTTTTTTTCTTTCTCTTACCCTGTAAGTCCCTTGACATCCAGGGGCTCCAGATTTGTTAGCCTCACCCTTTTTTTTAAGGGAACATACTTGCTCAGTACCCTAAGGATCTCCTCCTTGAATGCCTCCCACTGCTCTGACACTGATTTACTATCAAGTAGCTGTTTCCAGTCCACTTTTTGTCCTTCAATTTTGTGTCCTTCGAATATGTATCCAATGCCCTTTTGAAGGCTAATATTGAGTCTGTATGCACCGCCCTATCAGGCAGTGTATTCAAAATCCTAACCACTCGTTGTGTAAAAAGGTTGAACCTGTGTGGCCTCTGGTTCTTTTGCCAATCACATTAAATCTGTGACCTCTGGTTATCAGCTCTTCAGCCATGGGAAACTGTTTCTCTTTATTTCCTCTATTAAACCCTTCATGATTTTAATCACCTCTACCACATCTCCTCTTAGCCTTCTCTGTTCTCTGCTCTCCCCAGTCTCTCCACCTAACTGCATTCCCTCATCCCTGGAACCATTCTACTAAATCTCTTCTGCACCCTCTCCAAAGCCTTCATGTTCTTCCTAAAATGTGGTGCTTAGACTTTAACACAGTACTCCAGCTGAGGACGAAGCAGTGTTTTATATCGGGATAGCATAACTTCCTGGATTTTGTGTACTATGCCTCTATCTAAAAAGCACAGGATTCCATCGGCTTTATACACTGCGTTGTTAACCTGTCCCGCCACCTTCAAAGATTGGTGCACAAACACCCCCAGGTCTCTCTGTTCTTGCACCCTTTAAAATTGTACCATTTAGCTAGTTTTGTCTCTCCTCATCCTTCCTACCAAAATGTAACATCTCACACTTATCTGCGTTGAATTTCATCTGTCTTGTGTCCTCTCTTTCCACCAGCCTATCTCTGTCTTCTTGAAGTCTGTTGCTATCTTCCTCACTTTTTACTGCACTTCCAAGTTTTGTGTCATTTGCAAATTTTGAAATTGTACCCTGTACCTGCAAGTCCCAGTCATTAACAAATATCAAAAACAGCCGTGATCCTGGTACTGAACCTGGGGAACTCCACTGTATACCTCCCTCCAGTCTGAACAAACAGCTCTTCACCACAACTCTGTTTTCTAGTCATGCTGCTACTGCCCCTTCTAGCTTCAATTTTGCTAACAAGCCTAACATGTGATATTTTATCAAACGCCTTCATTCACCCTCTGTTACCTCATCAAAAAACTCAAGCAAGTTAGTCAAACACAATTTTCCCTCAAAAAATCATTGCTAGCTCTTCTTTATTAGTCCAAACTTGTTCAAGTGGCTGTGAAGTTTCCCTTGGCTTTCTTCTGTACCCAGCACTGAGGTTAAACTGACTGGTCTGTATTGGTCAGGTTTATTCTTCTCCCCTGTTTTGAACAAGGGTATAACATTTGAAAACCTCCAGTCCAGGTTGGAAGATTGTGGCCAGCACTTCTGCAATTTCTGCCCTGACTTTCCTCAGCAACCGAGGATTCTCCGATCCACGCCGGGTGAACTATCTACTTAAGTACTGCCAGCCTTTCTAGTAATAATAAAAAGAATATATTTTATTTACACAGTGCCATTAACAGTGTAAAACATCCCACGGTGTTTCACAGCAGTGTTAGAAGACAAAACAGATAAGTTTGACACCAAGCCACAAAAGAAGCAATTAAGGCAGACCTCCAAAAGCTGCTTAAACAGGTAAGAACATAAGAACATAAGAACATAAGAAATAGGAGCAGGAGTAGGCCATTCGGCCCCTCGAACCTGCTCCGCCATTCAATAAGATCATGGCTGATCTGATCATGGACTCAGCTCCACTTCCCTGCCCGCTCCCCATAACCCTTTACTCCCTTATCTCTCAAAAATCTGTCTGTCTCCGCCTTAATTTTATTCAATGACCTAGCCTCCACAGCTCTCTGGGCAGAGAATTACATTGATTTACAACACTCGAAGAGAAGAAATTTCTCTTCACTCAGTTTTAAATGGGCGGCCCCTTATTCTAAGATTATGGGCTAGATTTTTCATTATTTTGGCATGCATAATGCCCACTTAATGGCCATTTTAGCGCTGAAATCAGGTGTAATTTCTAGATATCACCCATTTAGCAACAAAATGGAAACTGATGCCCAGTTTTCGCTGAGCGTTACTTTCGCTATGTGCATAACGCCGGGAAAAAATAATACCGCCTGCCCACTTTTTTTGGGCAGAATCATCAGAATGGCGAAACCAAAGCACATACTATAGCCCAATGTTACTTTCGTCACGTAATTAATGCCAAGATTTAACAATACCGCTTCCCACTGTTTTTTGTCATAAAGATCACATTTGCAAAAACTAACGCCCAGTATATCGCCCATCCTTCATTTCGGTACCTCGCACACATCTCGCCGACAATATCACTCGCCGAAAAAACTGCTGGGAAAAAGTTGAACTAACTGGAACTACTCACAGCGGTATGGACGCCATGTTCTAAATTGCAGGTCGCATCATTTAAAAGGCTGCTCTGCTTCAACCTCGGGGGAGATCAGATGTACTCTGGAGGTATTTTGAGGTGATGTGAATATCTGAACAAACATCTTTTCATACTGTGGATGATTGGAATTTACTTGGTGTCTCAGTGGGGACATTCATTCTTTGTGAACAATTGTTGGAAAGCAGATAGCTGTTGGAATGGGGCCTGTCATTTCTCACCCTCTCTTGATGACCACTCACATGCTGCAGATTCGAGACGGCAGAAGTTACACTCGACAGCATCATGTGCCCAATGTAAGACGTGACAGACTGATGAGGAGGACCAGTCGGTACACCCCCCGGAAATACAGGGAGAAGCAGTCTTAACTCAACTTGTGCGACACCACCTGCTTTAGGAGACTGCGCTTCCACAATGGGGTTACCAGTGAGATATGCCAGCCTGCCAGCACCATCAGGACTGCACTGTCCGTAGAGGTCAAGATCACCGCGGCACTGTTGTTCTACACATCGGGTTCCTTTCAGGCCTCAGCTGGCGACATTTGCGGTATATTGCTGCATTCGACAGGTCACTGAAGCACTATACATATGCAGGAGGGACTTTATCAGCTTCCCCATGACCAGGGAGGTTCAGACTGAGAGGGCTCTAGGAATCTACTGAATTGCAAACTTCCTCAAAGTGCAGGGAGCAATAGATTGTACGCACATCGCGATGCAGGCAACTTTTCAGGATGCAGGGCTTTTCGGGAACCACAAGGGATTCCACTCCCTGGATGTCCAACTGGTTGTCGACCACCAGCAAATTATTATGGCAGTGAATGCTCAAAATCCAGACAGCATCCATGATGCTCACATCCTGCGTGAGATCACTGTATCTGACTTGTTTACCAATCACCCACAAGGTCGATGCTGGATGCTTGGTGACAAAGGTAATGGCCACGTCATCTGGCTGATGACTCCCCTGCTTGACACCCACACCGAAGCCAAGTAGCGATACAACGAGAGCCATAGAGCCACTCACAATATCGTCGAGAAAACAATTGGAGTGCTGAAGCAGCGCTTTAGATGCCTGGACCACTCAGGAGGCGAACTCCAATACCACCATGAGCAAGTAGCTCAATTCATGGTGGTGTGCTGCATGCTGCACAACTGGGCTATCAGAAGGGGCATGAATTGCTATAAGTGTCTGACGGTCCATCTCAGGGGAGAGAGGAAGAGGAGGACGAGGAGATGTACATTGACATCAGGCCAGACAATCAGGCTGACGCTGAAGCCATGCCCCCGCCCCCCTGTAGACTAGAGGAAAGGGCCTGTGGTGGCTATATAGCTGCAAGACTCTTACGTCAGGAGCTCAGCAATGAGCGCTTTGCTTGAAAGAACATTGGTGATATTTACAAAACTGACACACTGCTGGGTGTGCAGGTCTTACATCAATGGTGGGCATCATCTTGCTGACAGTTAAAGTTTAAGTTGATTCACCGTGAGAGTAATTATACCCTTTCATGTTAGCGAATCACTAGTGTGAAATGGTGCAGCCATCTGAGACAATGTTAAATAAAAAACATTTAACCTGACCATTTGTCTGAAATGATAAGTATATCTGTGAAAACCTCCCCAGCCCACAACAAATTTATCACATTTACATCATTACAATGGTCCCAATTTGCAGCAAAACAGAACACAAATGCAAAACAACAAGGTAGCCCCCTCGCCCCTTGTCCCGACCCTCCAACCACAATAGCAGCAACAATCTAAAAATGACGTGGCCTTGCTTTGGGAGTCTTGTGTTGGGCATGCGAACAATGTGGCCCGCTCAATGGAGCTGGTTGAGTGAGGTCAGTGCTTCTATGCTGGGGATGTTGGCCTGAGCAAGGATGCTGATGTTGGTGCATCTGTCCTCCCAGGGGATTTGCAGGATCTTGTGGAGACATCATTGGTGGTATTTCTCCAAGACTCAAAAAGCAAGCGCTCTACTCGGAACTCCTACATGGCAAGCGAGCCCCAGGTGGGCAGAGGAAAAGCTTCACGGACACCCTTAACGCCTCTTTGATAAAATGCATCATCCCCATCAACACCTTTGAGTCGCTGGCCAAAGATCGCCCTAAGTGGAGAAAGAGCATCCGGGAGGGCGCTGAGCACCTCGAGTCTCGTCGCCAAGAGAATGCAGAAATCAATCACAGGGAACGGAAGGAGCATGCGGCAAACCTGTCCCACCCATCCTTTCCTTCAACCACTGTCTGTCCCACATGAGACAGAGATTGTAATTTCCGTATTGGACTGTTCAACCACCTGAGAACTCACTTTTAGAGTGGAAGCAAGTCTTCCTCGATTTCCAGACAATGCCTATGATGATGATGATGATGATGATGATGATGATGATGATGATGTTTCCTGCCCGGTGCCAGGGTTAAGGACTGATCAGCCATGAGCTTATTGAATGGCAGTGCAGGCTCGAAGGGCCGAATGTTTCCCCCGGGCTTGAGAGGAACATGGAGTTGGAGGGGGAAGATCCAGTTGTCGTGGTCCACTTCGTTATCAACATAGAAACACAGAAACATAGAAAATAGGTGCAGGAGTGGGCCATTCGGCCCTTCGAGCCTGCACCGCCATTCAATAACATCATGGCTGATCAATCACCTCAGTACCCCATTCCTGCTTTCTCTCCATACTCCTTGATCCCTTTAGCCATAAGAGTCACATCTAACTCCCTTTTGAATATATCTAATGAACTGGCCTCAACAACTTTCTGTGGTAGAGACTTCCACAGGTTCACAATTCTCTGAGTGACGAAGTTTCTCATCACCTCGGTCATAAATGGCTTGCGCCTTATCCTTAGACTGTGACCTCATTTCTGGGTTTCCCCAACATCGGGAACATTTTTCCTGCATCTAACCTGTCAAATCCCGTCAGAATTTTATATGTTTCTATGAGATGCCTTCTCATTCTTCTAAATTCCAGTGAATATAAGCCTGGTCGATCCCATCTTTCTTCATATGTCAGTCCTGCCAATCCGGAAATCAGTCTGGAGAACATTCACTGCATACCCTCAATAGGATGAATGTCCTTCCTCAGATTAGGAGACCAAAACTGTACACAATATTCAAGGTGTGGCCGCACCAAGGTCCTGTACAACTGCAGGAAAATCTCTCTACTCCTGTACTCAAATTCTCTCGCTATGAAGCCATTTGCCTTCTTCATCGCCTGCTGTACCTGCATGCCAACTTTCAATGACTGATGTACCATGACATCAAGGTCTCATTGCACCTCCCCTTTTCCAAATCTTTCACCATTCAGATAATATTCTGCCTTCCGGTTTTGCCGCCAAAGTGGATAAACTCATATTATACTGCATCTGCCATTCATTTTCCCACTCACCAAACCTGTCCAAGTCATCCTGCAGCCTCTTAGCATCCTCCTCACAGCTCACACTGCCACCCAGCTTCGTGCCATCTGCAATCTTGGAGATATTACATTCAATTCCTTCAACTAAATCATGAATGTATGTTGTAAATAGCTGGGGTCCCAGCACTGAACCTTGCGGTACCCCACTTGTCAATGCCTGCCATTCTGAAAAGGACCCGTTTATTCCTACTCTTTGCTTCCTGTCTGCCAACCAGTTCTCTATCCACGTCAATACATTACCCCCAATATCATGTGCTTTAATTTTGCGCACCAATCTCGAGTGTGGGACCTTGTCAAAAGTCTTTTGAAAGTCCAAATACATCCACTGGATCCCCCTTGTCCACTCTACTAGTTACATCCTCAAACAATTCGAGAAGATTTGTCAAGCATGATTTCCCTTTCATAAATCCATGCTGACTTGGACCAATCCTGTCACTGCTTTCCAAATCCATTGCTATTACATCTTAAATAACTGATTCTAACATTCTCGCCACTACTGATGTCAGGCTATAAATCCCTGTTTTCTCTCTCCCTCCTTTTTAAAAAGTGGATTACATTACCCACCCTCCAGTCCATAGGAACTGATCCAGAGTCTATAGAATGTTGGAAAATGATCACCAATGCATCCACTATTTCTAGGGCCATTTCCTTAAGTACGCTGGGATGCAGACTATCAGGACCTGAGGATTTATCGGCCTTCAATCCCATCAATTTCCCGAACACAATTTCCAGACAAATAAGAATTTCCTTCAGTTCCCCCAGCTCACTAGACCCTCGGTCCCCTACTATTTTCGTGAGGTTGTTCGTGTCTTCCTCAGTGAAGACAGAACCAACGTATTTGTTCAATTGGTCTGCCATTTCCTTGTTCCCCATTATGTATTCACCTGATTCTGACTGCAAGGGACCTACATTAGTCTTCATTAAACTTTTTCTCTTGACATATCTATAGAAGCTTTTGCATTCAGTGTTTTTGTTCCCGGCAAGCTTACTCTGGTACTCTATTTCCCCGCTCACAATTAAATCCTTCGTCCTCCTCTTCTGGATTCTAAATTTCTCCCAGACCTCAGGTTTGCTGCTTTTTCAGGCCAATTTATATGCCTCTTCCTTGGATTGAACACTATCCCTAATTTCCTTTGTTATCCACGGTTGAGCCACCTTCCACTATTTATTTTTATGCCAGACTGGACTTACCATTGTTGTAGTTCATCCATGTGATCTTTAAATGTTTGCCGTTGCCTATCCACTGTCAGCCCTTTAAGTATCATTCCCCAGTCTATCCTAGCCAATTCATGTCTCATACCACCGAAGTTACCTTTCTTTAAGTTCAGGACCCATATGTCTGAATTAACTGTGTCAAAATCCATCTTAATGAAGAATTCTGCCATATTATGGTTACTCTTCCCCAAGGGGCTTCCCACTACCAGATTGTTAATTAATCTTCTCTCATTACACAAGACCCAGTCTAGGATGGCCTACTCTCTAGTTGGTTCCTCGACATATTGGTCTCGAAAACCATCCCTTTTACACTCTGGGAACTCCTTCTCCACAGTACTGCTACCAGTTTGGTTAGCCCAAGCTATATGTAGATTAAAGTCACCCATGATAATTGCTGTTCCATAATTGCACACATCCCTAATTTCCTGTTTGATGCCATCCCCAACCTCCCTACTACTGTTTGTTGGTCTGTACACAATTCCCACTAATGATTTCTGCCCTTTGGTGTTTCACAGCTCTACCCATATAGAATCCACATCATCCAAGCTAATGTCCTTCCTTACTATTGCGTTAATCTCCACTTTAACCAATAACGCTATCCCACCTCCTTTTCCTTCCTGTCTATCCTTCCTGAATAATGAATACCCCTGGATGTTGAGTTCCCAGCCTTGGTTAACATGGAGCCATATCTCCATAATCCCAATTACATCATATCCATTAACAGCTATCTGCACATTTAATTCATACACCTTATTACGAATTCTCCTCGCATTGGTCGGACATTGGTAGGACAAAGTAAGAGGTACTGCTGAGGTTGTATGAGCAGCTAGCGTCTAATTTGAAAAGCAGAACCACAAAGGTAATAACCTCTGGATTACTACGATCAAATTGGCACAGGGTCAATAAGATCAGAGTGATGCATGTGTGTCTCCAAGATTGGCATGGGAGAAATGGGTTCCGATTCATGGGGCACTGGCACCAGTTTTGAAATAAGAGGGAGCTATTCTGTCGGGACAGGTTTCACTTGAACCAGGCTGGGTCCAGAGTCCTGGCGAATCGAATAACTAGAACTGTAGAGATGGCTTTAAACTAAATATTGGGAGGTGGGGTACAGGTAAGGGGACATTTAAATAGTCAAATTGAAAGGTTAAGGCAACAGTGGAGGATAGTGATAGGGGTAATGATAACCAGAGTGTGACAGGAAAGGACACAATGTATACACATAAGAGTGCATCAGAAAGTAGTCAGAGTAGGGAAAATGGAAAAAGACAAAATTAGAAGCTCTATATCTGGACCTCGCAGCATTCGTAACAAGGTAGATGAGTTGATGGCACAAATAGAAATACGTGGGTCTGATCTGATTACCATTACAGAGACGTGGTTGCAAGTGACCAAGGATGGGAACTGAATATTCAGTGAGATTTGATATTTCAGAAGGATATGCAGAAAGGAAAAGGAGGTGGGTTAGCTCTGTTAAGAGACGAGATCAGTGCTGTAGTGAGGAAAGCTATTGGCTCAGAAGATCAAGATGTAAATCAATTTCGCTAGAGATAAGAAATAGTATGAGTAGAGAGTCACTGGTTGGAGTAGTCTCTGGGCCCCCAAACAGTAGCCACACTGCAGGACAGAATATAAATCAAGAAATAATAGAGGCTTGTAAGAAAGGTACGGCAATAATCATGGGGAATTTTACTCTTCATATTAATTCGACAAATCAAATTGACAAAGGTAGCCTGGAGGCAGAGTTCATAGAGTGTATGCAGGCTGGTTTCTTGGAACAATACAGTGTGGAACCAACTAGGGTGCAGCATATTCTAGATCTACTAATGTGTAACGAGGCTGGAGTAGTTAATGATCTCATTGTGAAGGAACCTCGGGGGAAGAGTGATCAAATTGAGTTTGAGGGTGAGAAACTAGTGTCTCAAACTAGTGTCCTGAACTTAAATAAAGGTAATTACAGAGGTATGAAGGCAGAGTTGGTTAAAGTGGACTCGGATAATATATTAAAAGGTAAGAGTGCAGAAAAGCAGTGGCAAACGTTTAAATAGATATTTAATAACTCTCAGGAAAGATATATTCCAGTGAGAAAGAAAGACTCTAAGAGAAGGATGAACCATCGTGGCCAACTAAGGAAGTAAAGGATGGTATCAAATTGAAAACAAAGGCATACAATGTTGTGAAGTACAGTGGAAGGGCAGAGGATTGGGAAATGTTTAGAACCCAGCAAAGGACGACTAAAAAATTGATAGAGTGAAGATAGCTGATGAGAGTAAACAAGCAACAAAAATTAACACAGACAGTAAGAACTTCTACAGGTATATAAAAAGCAGGCGGGTAGCTAAAGTAAACATTGATCTCTTAGAGGATGAGGCTGGGGAATTAATAATGGGGAACAGGTAAATGGCAGAAACTGCGAACAAATATTCTGTGTCGGTCTTCACGGTAGAAGACACGGAAAGCATTCCAATAATTGATAATCAAGGGGAAATTGGGGATGGGGCGGAACTTAACACAATCACTATCACTGGCGAAAATGTATTAGGTAAAATAATGGAACTAAAGGTCGACAAATCTCCTGGACCTGATGGCCTACATCCTAGGGTCTTAAAAGAGGTGACTGCAGAGATAATGGATGCATTGGTTGTAATCTACCAACAACGCTGGATTTTGGAGAGCTCCCAGTTGACTGGAAAACTGTAAATGTAACATCCCTATTTAAGAGAGGAGGGAGACATAAAGCAGAAAATTATCGGCCAGATAGCCTTACATCTGTCATTTTCAGATTGGCAAATACTTAGTGGGGTGCCACAAGAATCAGTGCTAGGGCCTCAATTATTTACAATTGATATTAATGACTTGGATGAAGGGACCAAGTGTAATGTAGACGAATTTGCTGATGAAAAAAAGATAAGTTGGAAAGCAAGTTGTGAGTAGGACGCAAAGAATCTGCAAAGGGATATAGACAGGCTCAGTGAGGTGCAAAAACTTAGCAGATGGAGTATAACGTGGGAACATGTGAGTTTATCCACTTTGATAGGAAAAATAAAAAAGCAAAGTATTATTTAAATGTGGAGAGATTACATAATGCGGTGGTACAGAGGGATCTGGGGGTCCTTGTACACGCAACACAAAAAATTAGCATGCAGATTGAGCAAGTAATTAGCAAGGCAAATGGAATATTGGCCTTTATTGCAAGGTGGATGGAGTATAAAATCAGAGAAGTCCTGCTACAACTGTATAGGATGTTAGTAAGATCACACCTGGAGTTCTGCATTCAGTTTTGGTCTCCTTATTTAAGAAAGGATATACTTGCACTCGAGACAGTTCAGAGAAAGTACTCGAGGTTGATTCTTGAGATGAAGGAGTTGTCATATGAAGAAAGATTGAGCAGGTTTGGCCTATACTCATTGGAGTTTAGAAGAATGAGAGGTGATCTTATTGAAACATACAAGATTCCGAGGAGGGCTTGACAGGGTAGAAGCAGAGAGGATGCTTCCCCTCGTGGGGGAATCTAGAATTAGGGGGCATGTGTTTCAGAGTAAAGGGTTTCCCATTTAAAACGGAAATGAGGAGGTAATTCTTCGCTCAGAGTGTCGGTAATCTTTGGAATTCACTGCCCCAGGGAGCTGTTGGGGCTGGGTGATTGAACACCACTAGATTTCATGCAGTACACCATCAGGAACAATAAAATAATCCCCGAACAATCAGATAAAGCAGCAATAAAGATAAATTACTTTTAACTGTTATTCTGGAGGGGTCACAGTAACAGAGGTCTAATTTCACCCAGTGGTGGAAAACGGTAAGAAAAATACGTTGACTTTGAGATGTCAGAAAGTGTCTCAGACCATCACACTTATGGTCCAGTGGATTGGAAGGGAGAACATGTAACACTGCTATTCACAAAAAGAATTAGAGAGAAAACAGGGATCTGCAGGCCAGTCAGCCTGACATCAGTCATCGGGAAAATGCTGGAATCCATTGTTCAGCAAGTGGTATCACAGCAATTAGACAATCAAAAAACTGCTCTGAAAATTGATACATGTTCTCAACAACCTGTTCTCAAAAATCTGTTCTCAAAAATCTGTTCTCATAAATTGAGACTTGTTCTCAGAAAAACCTGTTCTCAACAACCTATTCTTAAAAATTTGTTCTCAAAGAACTGTTCTCAAAAATCTGTTCTTATGAATTGATACCTGTTCTCAAAAAACTGTTCTTAAAAACCTGTTCTCAAAAGCCTGTTCTTAAAAACCAGTTGTCAAAAATCTGTTCACAAAATTCTGTTCTCAGAAATCTTTTCTCAAAATGAAGTTTTTAAAAACCTGTTCTCAAAAATCGATGTCTGTTCTCCAAAATCTGTTCTAAAAAATTAATAACTTCGCTGAAAAACCTGTTCTCAACAATCTATTCATGAAAATTAATTCTCAAAAATCTATTCTCAAAAATATGTTCACATAAATCAATACCTGTTCACAAAAATCTCTTCCCCAAAATCTGTTCTCAAAAATTGATGCGCATTCTCAAAAATTTGTTCTTAAAAACCTGTTTTCAAAAACCTGTTCTCAAAAATCTGTTCTCAAAAATCTCTTGTCCAAAAATCCTTTCTAAAAAATTAATACCTGTTCTCAAAAATCTGTTCTCAAAAATTTATGGGCGAGATTTCCACTTTTTTTTGCATGCTTAACGCCCACTAAACGTCCATTTTACCGCTGAAATGACATATAATACCCATTGATCGCTCATTTAGCCACAATCTGGAAACTGACAGGAATTTTTCAGAAACTTATCGAGCGTTAACACCAGGAAAAAATAATACTGCCCGCCCACTTTTTTAGGGTGGAATCATCAGAATGGGTGAAATCAACGCCCAAAATATCGGCCAGCATTAGCTTCCGCACGTAGCATCAAGGACATGTACGGGAGAATATGGATGTATTTGCCACGCACAAGCATAATTGCCGGAGAGTAACTGGGGTAGAGGTGAAGATAGACTGGGATCCGATGACACGGCCCCAGAAACAGTATAATTTTCCCCAGGAAGCAGAAATGGATTTTGAAACGGCTATAAATTCCCTGGTGGATCAAGGTGTGTTGAGGACCATTGCCACACATATGAACTCACCCCTGTAGCCAGTAAAGAAGTCCGATAACTCACGGAGGGCCACGGTGGATCTCTGAATCCTGAATAAAGATATTCCAGCCAGTGCACCCACGGTAGCGGTGGTAGCAGATTCGACAGGAAGTAACCCCGCAGCCGCTACAACTTTTACCGTGCTAGACATTTCAAACGGGTTTTGATCCATTCTCCTGAGACGGGAGGACCAGTATAAATTTGCCTTTACCCTTAAGAGTCAGCAGTATACGTGGACATGTCATCCATGAGGGTTTCACAATAGTTCCTCGATTATTCACCAAAGTATGGCTGAGGCATCAGCCGGATCGGTTGGTCCAATACGTCGATGACCTATTGTTATTCTCCGAATGTGCGGAGGACCACGGGCCATTATTGAGTGAGTTATTGAATTTGTTGAAGGAAGCAGGTATTAAAGTAAATCCTAAGAAAGCTCAAATCGGCAAAGAGGAGGTGCAGTTTCTAGGTTTGACCATTAGGGCAGGAGAGAGAGCCATAGATGTCGCTGAGAGAAATACAGTGCAGGAACTGCCTGTTCCTAAGGTCGTGTCTGGAGTAAGGTCAAGGAATAATGGGATACTGCAGGGAATTCATAGAGGGATACGCAGCCATGGCAGCTCCTTTGTTGACGCTTCTTAGGAAAGGAGTAGAGTGGGAATGGAGTGAGAATTGTGAAGAAACATTTGTTCGATTCAAAGAGGTGTTACAGACAGCACCAGCATTGGGAGCAGTAAATGTGGACCAGGACCTTGGTCTGGAGGTAGCAATGACTGGGGACAGTTTGAGTACAATGTTATTCCAGGAGCGACACGGCAAGCTGAGACCAGTGGCTTGCACCTCCCGGGTTGACACCGAAGTAGAAAAGAGCTTTTTAAACTGCGAACGACATCTGTTAGAAACTTTTTGGGCAGTAAAGTATTCTTGCTCCTCACAGGTTTAGCTACAATAACTTTACTGACCTGTCACACCCCGACACAAATGTTACTTGACGGTAGAATGAAAGATGAGACAGTGAGCAGTAACAGGATTGCTCGCTGGCCATTTTTCAGTTAGACCTGAAGGTGGAGAAGCTAGCGGAACCAAAGCTAGCCCCAAACCTGCTTTATCCGGGTGCAGCTCATGTGTGTTCAGTGGAAGGAGTTAGCGATGTAGATATGGGATTCAAAGCAGGAGAACACCCAACAGGCAGGGACATCTATGTAGATGGGTCTAGTTCATTCATAAAAGGACAGAGAAAAACAGGCTGTGGGATTTACAATCCTGAAGCAGAGATAGAGCAAGCCAGAAAACTCCCCAACACTTTAATGTGCAGCAACGGTAGCGAACGTCGTCACACACCCAAGCGAAGCCCCAACTCCCTATATGATATGTTCTGACTCCATGTTCACTTGTAAATCCTGTATGGAGTATTTAGCCATATGGGCTAGGCGATGGTTTAATCCTCAGATGCAAAACCGTTGGTAACGGCTCCATTGTTAAAAGTCATCTTGGACATCA
Source organism: Pristiophorus japonicus (assembly GCF_044704955.1). Taxonomy (NCBI): domain Eukaryota; kingdom Metazoa; phylum Chordata; class Chondrichthyes; family Pristiophoridae; genus Pristiophorus; species Pristiophorus japonicus. The sequence goes on from NC_091989.1 coordinate 100,866,248, forward strand.
TGGGTAGGGACCAGAAGGATTACTGCATCCAAAAGGTCAAAGCACATTCTAAGACATAGCCCAAGTGGAAAGGGAATAGGAAAGCAGACACACTGGCCAAAACAAGACAGGAGAAGGGACACCTTGGGATTCATATTAGTATGGAGAGATTATGACTCTAACAGGCAGAGAGGAGCCGAAAAGAAGTACCATTGCCGCGGAATTAAAACAGACTCAGCTACAGGATGCAGAACTTAGAGCAGCGATTTGGGACAAGATAGACGGGAAGTCTGTAGCAGAATCATTGAGAGCTGCAGATATAGTAGTAAATCAGTCAATGTTCTCTAAGGGAGATAGTTAGATCGTGACAGGGCAGTGCACCGAAGAATTCTTGCAATTAGTGCATGGGGGGCCGGGGACTGAATATCCAGGGCCAGAAATGATGTGGAATAAAGTAGAAGCCGTGGTGATGGTGGCCCGGGCTTAGCAGGGATGTAAGGGATTATTGTCAGAATTCTCTGGTATGTGCCGCAAACTATCCAGACAACCACCGGAGAAATGCTCCATACGTACATGATTTGGAGTATGATAAAGACACTCAACACAGGTCGGTTGTGGAGAAAATAATTGTTTAATTGCTTGATCAAGGGAGACACGGCTATACTTGTTCCTCAACTGGGTGCCTAACGAACCGTTCTCGTCGAACACTTTAGCAGTTCCTCCTTTATACAGAATTCTTTGCAAAGTCATAATTTACATTATCATTGGTCAGTCTTTCTACTGTGTGACAATCTTCGCTTTGTTACAGATTGTGTAATTTTAACTTTGCTGATTGTTCCAGTATGAACAGATGAATCCTGCATCCTGCCAAGAACAGGAACCCACTCCCTAGGCCCAAGACCCGAGAACTTGCACCATTGTTTTGGGTTGCACATGATAATTTTGCTACATCATCTTATTTTTTTATCTGGCTAGTATAAAGCGTGTTTAACTCTTTAATCGGCTCTTCAATCCTGCCCCCTCACCCCGCCTTTGGTCAGATGATTATTCTATTAACCCACCGTGACCATTCTTTTTTTTTGTTACTTCACTAAACTCGTGTGTCTCCCGCCACGATTTCGTTGATCAGGCAATAGGATTGGGACACTCACAACTCATCTTAGGTATTCATGTTAATTTGGATCGTCTCACCTGTTACTTACTTTCAACAAGTCTTTCTTTCATATTTCTGAGCGGCTTTTAACAGTGCTTTCATACTTCTCCTCCGACATCGAAAGTATCATTCAAACAGTAACATAAGTACAATCAACATCTGCACTATCACTAATACATGTGATATAATTCTTATCCAAGGGACTACATGAATATTAAGTCCAAAATTCCATTGGCCAACACTTTCTTTGTATCCTTTTGCAGCTTAACAAACTTTTTCATCAGGATGATGTATTTTGTCGTTGCTCACGGAAACTCTTCTCCAATGCTGTCTGTTCCTCACTTAGTTTGCGAATGGGTTTTCCCATTCGAATATGCTTCGAATCCCTCATACCCGACCTTCATAGTGTCGACCACCTTTCCACTGATAGTTTCTTCTTTTAATTGTGGGTATGTAATATGTCCCTAAATATTAACCTCTTCTCTGGTCGTGAAGCAAAAGTCGGGGGTAGTGATGGGGCAGTGCGTTACTCTTCCCACAGTCAACTTAGTGGCTGTGGTGCTGACACACCATTGCCTGTTACTTCGTGGTGCTGCTGTTGTCTCGGAATCCAACATCAGCAGGATTATGCTTAGGACGTATCCTTCTGCGTGGCAGTATCCACAGTCACCTTGATCGAATTTGGGATGTTCTTGGCACAAAACAACCTGGTTATTCTTATAACAATCTTTAATGCACACACTCTTGGTATCATCTCACTTCTTAATAACGTATTGGTGCAGTTTGTGGTATCTGACCCATGTTTGGTTTCTTATTTCTCCTATATTGTCAACTTTATATGGGAGGTTTCCATTGGTCACATCATATTGTGGTATTGACAGTACAAATCCGACTATATTCTGATGACCAGTCACACATTTAGTTTTAGAAACCCATGCATGGCTGTTTCGCCTGATTCCACAGGCGTCTGTTTCCATTTTTTGCAATACATCATTGGTTATCCAATCTGGAAACTCGCCAGTTTGTAGCTGTTCGTTATATTATACTGTACTTAACATCCATGCTCCATACCCGGCGCATACCGCAGCGTTTCATCCGCTTTCGCTATTGTACTTTTGTTTCTTGTTTATTAAGTTAATTGTCTTGGCATGATCCCTTAGTGTATGGGCCACTTCTAACAATTCTCATTCAGCCCCATTTCCTAATTGGGCCTGCATCTTCTCATTATCATTTCCCCTCTCCAGCAACCCTCTTAGGGTTTGGCTGAGTGTGCCAAACTGCTCTTCGACCATCTGGAGATCTGTAGTGTTTACCATTGGTACGTCCGTCGTATATCCCATGCCCATCACTTCTAATATCTCCCTTTTTCGTCTAACCTTCCCTTTTAATGTGATAAACCTCAGGGTCTTAGACTTGGGTACATCTAAGGCCCTCAGTGTCAGATTTTTATACATTGTTTTCTTACCTGCAGAAACTGGGGATCATTAGATCGGTCAGATTTAGAAATATCGTGATTATCTTCTGGCGTATTCCAAAGTTTATTTTTTCCATCATGTATTTCATTATTAACCCCCCCTTTGGCCCCCTTTGTTATGTGAGGGCACCTTGGAGTTCTCCTCTGAAACAGGAACATTGTTCCCTCTCCTGTATGATTGTCACAACTTGTACTTCCCTCTGGGGCTTCTAGTTTCTGTCTTGCCCTTGTTGAATTATAAGGGCAGTGGAGATCACGTTGATATGCATTTTGTTGAGAAAACACATCCTGGATATTCCAGGTTTTTAATTAGAATCTTACCATTTTTATTTTGACCAGACTGTTGGCACCGTTTCTCCGGGCATGTGACCTTTCCCAGATCACTTTTATTCTGGCAAGTACCCCTAATATTACAAATAATAACCCTAGTCCCCCGAAAAGTCCATTTATCAATGCATTCCTCCATTCCTTATATTCTTTCAGCTCGGACCAATGTTTCCATCGGTCGCCACCTTTCATATTTACACATACACATGTGTCTCCACTAATCAGTACCTCATAGGGACCGCTCCATCGAGGGGCGAATTCAGGTATTTCAGGTCATACCCGAACCATGAACCTTGCCGCAACCTCGGGTACAACCGCTGGTAAGTTTGTTCCTTTATCCTCGTCTTCCTCTTCCTGTTTATCTCGCACTTCCTGTCACGTATCTTTCAACTGCCTACTCAGTTCCATCACATACTTCCTAATTCTATCGCGTAAAGGTCCTAACTCTACTCCTCGTGTAACGATTCCCTCAGGGAGTTTCATTGCTCGTCCAGTCATTAGTTCCTAAGGGGTGAGTCCCGTTGTGCATTTCGGTGTACCATGCAGTCTCATCAATATGGTGGGCAGGAGTTCCGGCCATGCCTGTCCGGTTCCCTGGATTGTTTTACTCAGGGAGGTTTTGAGGGCTCTGTTCATTCTTTCGACCATTCCCGAACTCTAGAGATGGTATGGGGTGTGGAATTTCTGCTTAATGTTCAGTATTCTACAAGTTTCCTTCATTACCTTTCCTGTGAAATGAGTCCCTTGGTCCGAATCTATCTGAATGGGAATCCCTCATCTCGGAATTACCTTTTCAGCTAGTATACGGGCTACCGTGGTTGTGGTGCAATTGTGGGTGGCGAATGCTTCCACCCACCTTGTAAACTGGTCAATAATCACCAAGCAGTACCTCCCTCCCCTGGAGTTTATTAGGGGCCCAGTAAAATCAATCTGTATGTTTTCCCATGGTCCCCATGGGCGGGATTGGTGTGCCATGCTTATTTTTATCGCTTTTCCCGGATTATGTTGGGTGCCGGAACACAGTGCTGACAATGTTTAGCAACGTCACGCCCATTCTCGGGCACCAACAATCCTGTGAGATATTGGATATCATGGCGTTATGCCCGGCATGGTTAATGCCGTGGTGTAACTCCATGATCATTTGCTGAAAGCAGGAAGGGCCAACACCTTTCTGTCCTTTCTCCATACCAGGTGATACTCCCCTCCTCTCCCATTCTGATCTTTCTTCCTCGTTCATACCTGCGTGCAGTTTAACTGTGTTTATGTCCTCCTCCGTGGTAATGCTACTGACTGACTATCACTTTATGTCTGCGGATGTGGCCACTTCTCGAGAGGCATTGTTCGCAGCCGCATTTCCATGCTTTGCTTCATCCATTACTCGTTGATGGGTCTTTACCTTTATCACTGCTGCTTGAGTTGGTTTACTAATAGTAATTTTATACGTTCATCGTGTTTGATGACCTCGCTGCCAGAGATAACAAACCCTCTCCTTCCCCATGCTGCCGTATAGTCATGTACTACCCCAAAGGCATACCTACTCTCTGTATATATATATATATATTCACTGTCTTTCCATCTGCCAGTAATAAGGCTAATGACAGTGTGGTTAATTCTGCTTCTTGGGCGGCTGCGGACAATGCCTCTCGAGAAGTGGCCACATCCGCATACATAAAGATAGAGTCAGTTTGTAGCATTACCAATGCTCTCTGCATCACTACCTCAAGATGCTGGTTTAATACCGCCCATCCCATATGTGGGTGGCCATCGATGTACCACATACCATGTAAAGTCTGTGTTTTCGAGAGCTGCCTCATTCACATTCGCTGCAGAATCTTCCCATTCTCATGCATTACACTCGTGAGACACCCCTCCAGTGAGGATTACTTCTGCCGGGTTTTCCCCGGTGTCTCTGACTATCCTTCCTAATTCATTTTGGACCAGAAAAATGGCTTCCCACTTCGCTCGGCAGACATTGGAGATGGCCCGGACCTTTCCAGTATTCAACATTTCGACCAGAGTGTGTTTGGTGTCTAGGACAATTTCGCCTGTCACTACGACAGTTTTGCTGACCTTGACTGCCCATGTGGTGCAGTCTAGTGCAGCCACGCATCTAGACAAGCCCGTGTCTACTGGTGATTGTTGGGTTCAAAAGTAAGCTATGGGTCTTATTCTGTCCCGTGCATTTCTGTATCTCATCAGAGAAAATGGCATTTTTAGATTGTTTCCAAACTTTTTAGTGCATATTTTTTTCATAAACTGTTTCGTATTATTTCTTTTAAAAAGGTTTCCGAACCCAAGATTTTCCAATATAACCAAAATGTTTATCAAGGAGATTATCTTAAAATCCCAATTCAAATACCGTACTGCCAATCTTTTCATTTAAATCTCTTTTACTGAACTAAAAGTTTTCACGTCATTTAAAATAAGATTCTACACAAAGGAAAATGAGGGCGGAGCTTCCCCCAGCCTGTAGCCTCAAGAAACCCACGCAGGCTTTTTTTAAAAGGCATTACACTCTCCCTTCTCCATTCTTTATTTCATTCATAGACTAAATTTATTATTTTTCAACCCAATGTAATCAATGATTATGTGTTTTTTTTTTAAACAAATAATTGGGCATCTCGGCGTGAAATAACCAAATTGAAAAGACAACACTTTGTTACGATTCTAATTGATTTAAAATGAGACCATGCATTTTTAATTTAAGTTTTATCTTTTGTTGAACAAACCCATCCTTTGTGCATTTCCTTGCTCAGTAACTTAACATCAAAAGACATCCACATCTGTGTCTCTAACATAAAATGTCATTCAATTCTAGGTACACAATTCAACTTCTTCACATTTCTTAAACTTCCCACATCTGGGACAACACTACAAAGTGTTAAAAACATTCAGCTCTCTGCCCGAAAAATGTGGATAGAGCTAAAATAAAGATACAGATACACCATTTCTCTTTTTTAAAAATGGCTTTCAGACAAATGAAAAATTCATTAATTCCCACCTCAAATAGTCTACAGTCAAAAAGACTTCCACACAACTACTTTCATTCAACAACGCTTATTGACTGACCACAATCAAACCTGCTTTGGTCGTCTTTTTATTTTTTTTTGTAACCCACTTTAATTTCTGTTTTGCGGGGTCTTCTTTGGGTTCCCATCATAGGAAATATAAATTTTTTTGGGTCGTCGGCAAAATACCTGCTCAGGGAACCTCCCAGCCCCTAATCTAGCAATCTGGCACATCCATGTTTGGTACAGCCACCCCTCTAGTGGTTCGTTGTCCCCTTTAATCTAGAGTCTGCAATTACAAACATACGAAGCCGATCCTACTTTGCTAATTACTATTGTGAGCTCTTTACTACCCTCAAGTCCTTTACACCATTACAGACCTTTCTCACAAATTCGGGCACCCCAGGCGACTGACGCGTTTCACGGCAGATTACATCGGATTTATGAGTGGTATTTAAATTATACTCACTCCTGATTGTCTGCAAACCATCTGTCTTTCACCAGGTGTGTCCTACCAGACTACGCCATTTGATGTGGAATGTGACAAAGGCACTCAACACAGGTCTGTTGTGGAGAAAAGATTTATTGAATTGCTTGATCAAGGGAGACATGGCTATGCTAGTTTCTTAACTGGATGCATTACGAAACGTTCTCGTTGAACACTTTAGGAGTTGCTCCTTTATTCAGAATTCTTTGCAAAGTCATAATTTACATTATCATTGATTAGTCTTTCTACCATGTGACAATCTTCCCTTTGTTACAGATTGTGCAATTTTAACTTTGCTGATTATTCCAGTATGAACATATGAATCCTGCATCCTGCCAACAACAGGAACCCACTCCCCAGGCCCAAGATCCTAGTTCTGAAAAACAGGAACTTACACCATTGTTCTGGGTTGCACCTGATACTTTGGCTACATCATCTTAATTTTTTGCCTGGCTAGCATAAAGCGCGTTTAACTTTTTAATCGCCCCTTCAGCACACACAAGGTGGATCGACAGGCCGTGGCAGTCTATACAGATAGATTTCATAGGTCCACTGCCCACCTCAGGCAGAGGCAATAAATATTGCTTGGTGTTCATAGATGTTTTTTCCAAATGGGTAGAAACTTTTCCTTGTAGGGCGGCCACCACAGTGGTCACTGCAAAGATTCTGGTACGAGAAGTATTTTCTCGATGGGGACTGCCCCTGATAGTGGCATCAGATCAACTGAGACATTTCACCAGATTAGTAATGCAAGCTGTTAGGGATACAGGGGAAATGGCATGTGGCATATAATTCCCAACAGTCAGGTCCAATAGAAAGGAGAAGCTGACCTTAAAAAAGAGGCTTAGAAAGGCGATAGGAAATACCCTGAAGAAATGGGATGGGATCTTTCCCCGAGTACTGATGAATCACCGAGCCAGTCTCTCTAAGAGTACGGGACACTCCACATATGCACTGATGAAAGGGAGACTTATGAGGACCCCAACCCATATACTAGTACCAGTCCTGACAGAAAAGCAAGTTAAAGAGGTCACACGGGATAGGTTTGTCAGAGATCTGTATGATACTCTGAAGGGGCTGCATTGGGAAGCAGCTAACAATATGGGCAGACAGCACCAGCAGAATAAACTGCTGCTGGAACCCCGGGTTACACAGCAATGGAAGATAGGGGATCAGATCAGAGATCAGGTAAAACACTAATAATAAAACCAAACAGGCTCTCCGGCATTGACCTCGGCGCCGGCTTTGGACACAACAACAGCACACCCAGCCCAGTCGACACTGGGAAGCATCCTCTCTAACATCCGGGGACTTGTGCCAAAATTGGGAGAGCTGTCCCACAGACCCATCAAGCAACAGTCTGACATAGTCATACTCACAGAATCATACCTTTCAGCCAATGTCACTCCTCCATCACCTTCCCTGTGTATGCCCTGTCCCACAACAAGGACAGGCCCACCAGTGGGTGGTGGCACAGTGGTATACAGTCAGGAGTGAGTGGCTCTGGGCGTGCTCAACAATGATTCCCAGACCCCATGAGCTCAGGTCAAGCAGGGGCGAGGAAACCTCCTACTGATTACCACCTACCGCCCTCCCTCTGCTGATGAATCATTACTCCTCCATGTCGAACACCACTTGGAAGAAGCATTAAAAATATCAATGGCAAAGAATATACAAAATTGGGGGACTTCAATGTCCATCACCAAGCGTGGTTCAGTAGCTAGCCAAGTCCTGAAGGACATTGCTATCAGACTGGACCTGCAACAGGTGGTGAAGGATAAAACACTTGGGAAAAATCTATTTCACCTCGTTATCACCAATCTAGCTGTCGTAGATATAATCTGTCCATGACAGCATTGGTAGCAATGACCACGGCACAGTCAGTGTGAAAACAAAGTTCCACTGAGGACACTGTCCATCGTGTTGTGTGGCACTACCACCGTGCTCAATGGGATAAATTCAGAACAGATTCAGGAGCTTAAAACGGAGATCCATGAGGCGCTGTGGGCCATCAGCAGCAGCAGAATTGTATTCACCACAATCTGTAACCTCGTGGCCCGGCATTACCATGACAGGGGGCTGAAATTCCAAAGCCTTTTGCTGCCTCCTGCTACTGAAACAGCTCTCTGTAGTTATCTCAGGTTTTTTTTGGTAACAGCGAGTGTTGATTCAATTGCAGATGTCACTGATTCATTTGCTAAATGCCTCTGTAGCATTCACTTCCTCACAGTCATGGGGGCTATGGGATTGTGGGATTACCTCAGGAGGACGTGGAGGAGGAGGAGTATGAGGAGAAGGAGGAAGAGGTGGAACAGGAGGAGAAGAAGGAGGAGGTGGTGAAGGAGGAGGATGAGGAGGTCGAGGAGCAGGAGGAGGAGGACGAGGAGGAGGAGGAAAAGGAGAAGGAGGAGGAGGAGGAGGAGAAGGAAGAGGAGGAGGAAAAGGAGGAGGAGGAGGAAGAGGAGGAGGAAAAGGAGGAGGAGGAGGCACAGGAGGGAGTGCAGAGGCAGTGAGACAATCGGCCTTCTGGACAGGCTGTCCATGACCAGATTATCAGACATCAATTCCTATGAATGAAAACCCAGATCCCCGTAGCTCACCACATCCCCTCATACAATCCCTGTCTCATGGCGTATCACAGTGTCCTCCTGGGCACAAAGGAGTGTGGTACATTGAGCTGTGTGTGAAGGTTGTGGTCCAGATGGAGGTTCAGTTTGCTACTGTCACCGGGAGGTCGATTTAACAACACATTCAGGTCCTTTGAGATGACGTTAATTGTGATCGAAGATCAGGTAATTGGGTGGGCCACGAGAAGGCTGTCATCATCCAGTCCACAGATGGAGGTATGTAACATTTGGTGAAGCCTTCACTCACCCTAACCACCCATGTGAGCTCGTTAAACTTCCTCCTGCCCTGGGTGTGGGACCTGGGATCACAGTACTGCCCGTGACATGGTGTGTCACCTCCCTCCACATATTCCGGCAGGCTTGTGGCAAGGACCTAGATAATGTCAATAGAAAGAATCTATTTCCCATAGCAAAGGAGTCAACAACCAGGGGGCAAAGATTCAAAGTAATTCGTAAGAGGTTTAGAGGAGATAAGAGGGGAAATGTCTTTCTTCGCCCAGAGGGTGGTGGGGTCTGGAACTCACTGCCTGAAAGAGTGGTAGAGGCAGAAACCCTCACCACATTTAAACATTACTTGGATGTGCAATTGAAGTGCAGTCACCTATCGGGCTAAGGACCAATTTCTATGATTCTATCGTGGTTGAGGCAGTTACACAACAATGCTGAGAATGAACTGCTGCAGCTTCAAAGGACCTCCGGTTTAAACAGTGAAAAAAGGCGGTGGATAACATTAATTGAGTTAAGACTAAACCCGATATTGCTCCATCAATGCAGTGTAACGCCAAGGAGCTTTGGGGGGGGGGGGGAGAGGCGGGGTGGCGGTGGGTGAAATTGCCCATTTTTTAGCCCGGTTAGTGCCTGCGGGGGGCGTTAATGGAGAATAATGGTATTTTTGACGAGTGGAGGGGGGGCACTACCACTTCCTGGGAAATTGCCCCAAAGGTTTGGGGGGGGTGCTGTCCCAGCAGTGCCGCACCCCACGATTAGCGCCCTGGGCCGGCATGCAACTGTGAATGACAACATCATCCTGAGCCTCGACCCAATACCACCCCACTCCGACCCCACACTAACCCCACTCCGACCCACGCCGACCCCACACTGACCCCACACTGACCCCACACTGACCCCATACTGACCCCATACTGACCCACACTGACCCACACTGACCCCGCACTGACCCCACACTGACGTCACACCAACCCACACTGACCTCACACTGACCCCACACCGACCCACACTGACCCCACACTGACCCCACACTGACCCACACTGACCCCACACTGACCCCACACCGACCCACGCTGACCCCACACCGACCCCACACCAACCCACACTGACCCACGCTGACCCCACACCGACCCACACTGACCCCACACTGACCCCACACCGACCCCACACCGACCCACACTGACCCACACCGACGCACGCTGACCCCACACCGACCAACACTGACCCACACCGACCCACGCCGACCCCACACCGACCCCACACCGACCTACACCGACCCCACACTGACCCCACACTGACCCCACACCGACCCCACACTGCCCCCATGGGGGTAATGTCACCTCGAGTCACGGGGCTCGTGCGGGTGGATGTGAAGCTGGAGGACATCACCTGCCAGGGCGTCCCTTAAAGTGGAGACCATTAGTTCCATGTACCGTCACATTTAGTTGTCGGCTGACTCTTGGGTCAGCCCCATAATAGGGGCCCGAGCGTCGAGCAGGCCCCCATCATGCAGTCCCACACTCAGTTCTGGATGCCGGGCTGCTGGTCCCGTTTAAACCATCCCAGTGTCAGTAACAGGAGTGTTGTAGCACATAAAAAGTATCTGCATTTATTGTTTAAAAACTCAAACTGCTAGACTTGGGTGTTGTACTGGCAGTTGAACTCACCCTCCAGGATCCATGGTGGAGGAAGAGGAGTCAGCGAGACAGGCTGGACCATGTGGTCAGGGGGAGGAGGATGGCCATCAGGGCTTTCAATAGGGGACCGTACCCTACGACGATATTCCGAGGCACTTCTCCTACCTCCGAGGAGCAGTATATTAGATGTCACCGCTTAACCACGGAGATGGTCACAGGTCTCTGCCAGCTCCTGTAACTTCACCTCCAGCCTCAGATCAGGTTGACCATGGCTCTCTCAGTGGCAATCAAGGTCATCATCGCCCTCAATTTATTTGCCAGTGAATCCTTCCAGTCTGCAACAGGAGACATAGCTAACATTTCAATTTGCCGTCCATTGCTGCATCCAGGAGGTCACGTAGTCTCTCTACAGCAGGAGATGGGACTACATGTACTTCGCCATCACCAGAGGGAAGCAGGACCAGCATGCTTGTGGCTTTGCCCGAATAGCAGGATTCCCGATGGTGCAGAGCGACATTCTCTGCACCCATGTGGCTTTATGGGCAGCTCATAACAAACCTGTGGTCTTCCGTAACCACAATGTCTACCACTCACGTAATGCGCAGTTGGTGCACGACCAGAGACAACGAATCCTCAATATCAATGCCCGCTATCCAGGCAGCGACCACGATGCTTCCATCCTGTTCCAGCAATCACATCAACTCATGGCTGGTTGGTCAGAGACAAGGGCTACCCACTATCCACCTGGCTCATGGCTCCTCTCCACAATCCCAACATTCCTGCCCAGCACTCATTTAACGAGAGCCATTCTGCCACCAGGAACATCATCGAGCAGGCTCAAGCAACGGTTCCGCCAACTTGACCACTCGGGAGGAGCCCCCCAGCACTGAGCTGAGCGGGTGGCCCATTTCATGGTGGTCTGCCTCATGCTCCACAATCGACCCAGCCCTTGTTACCCGGGATTGTGGGACCAGGAGGAGGAAGAGGGATAGAAGGAGCAGAACAAGCAGCACGAGTACAAAGAGGAAGGTGAAGAGGATGATGAGGAGGATGAGGATGAAGAGGAAGAGGAGCAGGAGGAGAATCAGGACAAACAAGGAGAAGGAGGAACAAGAGTGAGGGAAGAGGCAGCCACTCAATTGGTCTTCCAGAAAGGACAGTCCATGACAACCTCATCAGACTGTGTTTCGAATGAATTAATGTCCAGATCCCCGTGGATCACCACATCCCCATCATTCCATCCCTGTCGCAGACCATATCACAGCGCAAAGCTGAAATGAGACACAACACAAAATAATTCAAACTGAATAAATAAATGTATTAATTATCAGTGAACACATATTTCCAAATAAAACATGAATTATTACCCTTGTGCAGTCCCTTAGTGCCTCTGGTTACTGTCCCTTTACCTGCTCTCGTGCTGCTACGAAGTGTTGCCCAGTGGCTGCAGCAGGGCTGGTGGAAGGATGCTGTGTGTCCCTGCGGGAGACCCCAAATGGCCATCTAGGATCCCCATGACCAGCTCCAGGACTGGAAGGCCGAGCTGCACACTGCACCACCTCAGCATGAGCGGCAGCAGTCTGGCCTGATCAGATGACAGTCAACAACAAGGGCAATGGCGGAATGGCAGTGTTGGGAACAGGAATGCTGTCATCTCGAGAGAGGACAGCAGTTTCCTGCTCCACTGACCCACTGCGAATCCCCCGGGGCAACAGCTCATCATCCCTAGCAATCTCTTGGAGCAAAGATTGCTGGCCTGCTGCAACACCGTGAAAGCCCCGTTCGACGGTGGTAAACCCAGCCACGATGGCAGCAATCAGAGCTTGCATGGTGTCAATCTGAGACTGCATGGGAGCAGTCTGCGTTTGATGCCACCAAGCATGGACTGTATTACAGCATTAAGACATTGCGTCGCTTCTGCCTGTGCTGCAATTGAAGCTGCGCGATCACCCATCACCCACGGCATCATGTCTGGGTCGCCACGGTCTCTGTGGGAGACCACCGTTCTTTGCTGACTGGAAATGATGGCCTCCATGTTGTGTGCACAACCCTGTGCAATGTTGAAGCTGGACTCCTCTATGCTCCTTACCACTGCCGAGAGAAGCTCGGGCACCCTTACCATTGCATCTATCATCTCCGAGTGCAGGCCCATCACTTCTTCTAAATTTCTTCTAAATGCCTCCCCATCGAAAGCCTCCTCTGAGTCCTGTGTTTTAGATATCGCGAGCTGGCCAGGACACTGATCTTAGCCTGGTTTCAGACAGAGAGAGAGACAGTGAGGGAGAGTGCAACAGAGTGAGAGAGCGAGAGAGTGAGGAAGAGAGTGAGAGCATGAGAGAGATTGAGGGAGAGAGTGAGAGGGTTAGAGAGTGAGTGAGTGTGAGACTGTGTGACATAGTGTGAGTGAGAGTGAGTGAGTGAGTGAGTGAGAGAGTGAGTGAGAGTGCGAGAGAGTGAGCGAGAACAAGAATGAGTGAGGGAATGAGAGAGAATGAGTGAGTGAGAGAGAGAGTGACAGTGTGAGAGTGACAGATAGAGTGGGAGCATGAGAGACAGAGAGTGAGTGTGAGAGCGAGAGCAAAAGAGAAAGGCAGAAAGATGCACCGAGAGATAGTGTAAGAGGCAGAGAGCGAGAAAGACAGAACGAGAGAATCTCACTCACTCACTCTCTCACTCTCGCTCACTCACTCAGTTTCTCACTCTCTCCCCAAATATCTCTCTCACTCTCACACTCTCCCTCACTCTATCTCTCGCTCACTCTCCCTCACTCTCTCACTTTCTCCCTCCATCTCTCTTTCACTCTTTCTCTCTCTCAATCTCTATCTCACTCTCTCACACTCTTCCTCGCTCCCTCACTCTTGCTCTCTCACTTTCCCTCACTGTGTCTCTCTCTCAGTCTCTCTCACTTTCTCTCTCTCCATCTCTCTCTCACTCTCTCTCTCAATCTCTATCTCACTCTCTTACAATCTCTCTCTTTCCCTCACTCTCTCTCACTCTCCCTCACTGCATCTCTCTCTCAGTCTCTCTCACTTTCTCCCTCCATCTCTCCCTCTCTCTGGTACTTTGGCTGTATCTGTCCCTTTGTGTGGTGTAAACATCTCGTGTTGTGTTGATTGTGGTTCTCTATTTTACCACAGCAGCTCTCTGCTGTCCAATCTCTCTGTATTTCTGACTCCGCTCTGCGTTGCAATTTGTTTCAGGCTCTGTGCTCGTGTTTCCCTATCTTTCCCCTGTTCTCTGGCTTTAATGGATGAACCCCCGCTGAGAGGTCTGGTGACTTTGCAACAGAGGTGGTCAATATCGACTTGTAGATTTTCAGGAGCTGGCCTATGCTGGAACAACATCTGTTTGTCGGTCTTGTCACCATCCCAGTGAGTTTCCCTGCCATTACTCACCTGAATCTACATTTAAGAAGACCTTTAATGGAGTATAGCGAATGAGGCAGATGAGCTAAAAACATAGGTAGATACTTAGGAGTATGACATTATAGACATTAGCCAAACATAGCTAAAAGAGGATTCATGTTTGGCAGATAAATATTCCTGGTTCCAGGATTTTTAGACAAGACAGAGAGGTGGGTAAAAAGGAGGGGGCCATTGTGGTACTGAGAAGGGATGATATATTAGAGGGATCATCAAATGAGCTCATATGGTTCGAATTGAAAAATAAAAAAGGGGCGATCACACTGCTATGTGTATATTATAAAGTTCCAAACAGTGGGAGGGAGGTAGAGGAGCAAATATGTAGGCAAATTGCTGTGAAGTCCAAAAACCATAGGTTAGTAATAATAGGGGATTTAACTATCCGCATATTGATTGGGACAAATATATTGTGAAGGGTATAGAGGGAGCGGAAATCTTGAAATACATTCAAGAGAACTTTCTTAGTCAGCATGTAGCAAGCCCAATACGAGAAGTGGCGATTTTGGATTGAGATTTGGGGAATGAAGCTGGGCAGGTTGAAGGGGTATTACTGGGAGAACACTTGGATGCCAGTGACCATAATTCAGTCAGATGCAAGTTGGTTATCGATAAGGACAAGGATATACCTGGAATAAAATTCCTGATTTGGGGAAAAGCTAATTTTGCTAAGTTAAGGAGTGATTTGGCCACAGTGGACTGGAAACTGCTATTTGTGGCTAAATCAATGTCGGAACAGTGGAAGGCATTCAAGGAGGAGATACAGAATGCTCAGGACAAACATGTGTTCTTAACAGGGACTAACAGGGGAGGATAAAGAATAAAAAGCAACGATTATGTCATATACCAATGCCTAAATAGAGTAGAATCTTCAGAGGAATATAGAAAGTTAAGAGGCAAAATTAAAAAGGATATTAGAAATGCTAAGAGAGAGCACGAAAAATTCTTGTCGAGCAAATTTATGAAAAACACCAAGAAGCTCTATAAATACTTTTAGAGTAAGAGTGTAACTAAAGAAAAGGTAGGGCCGATTCGAGACCTTGAGGGTAATCTTTGTGTGGAGGCGGAAGCTGTTGGGAAGGTTCTTAACGAATAAGTTGCACCTATTTTCACAAAGCAAAGGGGAAATGCAGATACTGCTATCGAGGAGGAGTGTGACATTCTGGATGAAATAAATATAGTGAGAGAGGAAGTATTAAGGGGTTTAGCAGCTTTGAAAGTAGATAATTCGGCAGGCCCGGATGAAATGATCCCAGGCTGTTGGGCGAAGTAAAAGAGGAAATAGCAGAGGCCTTGAACATCATTTTCCAGTCCCGTTTGCATTTAGGCATGGTGCTCGATGAATGCAGGACTGCTAATGTAGTACTCTTATTTAAGAAGGAAGTGAAGACCATGTTTGACTAAATTGATTGAGCTTTTTGATGAGGTAACCAAGAGGGTCGATGAGGGTAGTGCGTACCATGTAGTGAATATGGACTTTTACAAAGCTTTTGATAAGGTCCCACATGGTAGCCTGGTCACGATGGTTAATGGGATCCAGGGCAAAGTGGCAAGTTTGATTACAATTGGCTTGGAGGTAGGAAGCATAGGGTAATGGTTGATGGATGTTTTTGTGACTGGAAGTATGTTTCCAGTGGGTTTCCTCAGACCTCAGGACTGAGACCCTTGCTTTTTGTGGTATATATCAACGATTTAGATTGGAATATAGGGAGTACGAACAAGCAGTTTGCAGACAAAACTAAAATTGGCTGGGTGGTTGATAATGAAGAGGAAAGTCATGGGCTGCAGGAGGATTTCAATCGACTGGTCAGGTGGGCAGAGCAGTGGCAAATGAAATTTAATTCTGAAAAGTGTCAGTTAATGCATTGGGTCGGCTAAGATGAAAAGAGAAAACACATTAAGCGGTCGGCCACTTAATAGTATAGATGAACAAAGGGACCTTGGGGTGCTTGTCCACAGAACTATTTTGTGAGAAAATTAAAACATAAAATCATTAAATTGTGTCCCCCCCGATCTGGGGGACGCACCAAACATTTCCAAGGCCCTTTTTTTGTGTTTTTTTTGGTGTGTTTTTATTTGGGGCACTAAAATCAGATTTTTTTTTCTCCAAGTGCCCCCTATAAAAGGGGAGGGGGACACTAAAAAACACCAGCAATTAAAACAAATTAAACTTTAAAACATAAAATCAAATAAAATTTGGTTGCCGGGCGTGACGATGCACTCCAGTCCCTCCGGTGCCCACCTCTCGCGGAAGACCGCGAGCATACCGATGGACACCGCATGCTCCATCTCCAAGGACACCCTGGCGCGGATGTACGCTCGGAAGAGAGGCAGGCAGTCAGGTTGAACGACCCCCTCGATCACCCGCTGCCTGGACCGGCTGATGGCACCCTTGGCCGTGCCCAGGAGCAGTCCTACGAGGAGGCCCTCGGACCTACCCGCTCCCCTCCGCACAGGGTGCCCAAAGATCAGGAGTGTGGGACTGAAGTGCAGCCAGAATTTCAGGAGCAGCCCCTTTAAATAATACAACAGGGGCTGCAACCTCGCGCATTCCATAAAAACATGGAACACGGACTATTCCAGACCGCAGAAATTGCAGGCGGCCTGGGAGCCCGTGAACTGGCTTAAAAATTTATTGCACGGGACTGCTCCGTGCACCACCCTCCAGGCCAAGTCCCCGATAAATACTGGGAGGACTCCCGCGGAGAGTGCCCTCCATCGGGGACCCCCGCCTCCTCCGGACGGCAAGATGGTGCACCATGGCATGTCTGGACGGCAGGCGAGGATGGCAAAGTTGAGAGTGTGCAGCAGCAGCCCGTACAGGAAACCCCTCCGCGCGGAACTGAAAGGCACGGAGGGGATTTCCACGAGGTGGCTCAAGTTGTGAGACGCCGGCTCCCGAGGAAGGTTCAGGGGTTTGGCGCCAATGAGGAATTCCGTCCGGACAGGGGTCAGTTCGGACGGGGTCTCCCCACGTGCTTGAGCCTCCTCGATGCACCTAACGGAGTCAGGGCCCAGAGCTGTTTTTAGCGACTCACTGGCATCAGCCGCATGGTGTACGTTGGCGGAATTTAGGTGCCGCGCCAGCGTGTCTGGCGCTATCCAGCCCGCTCCTCCGCCATCGAGCAGGTCCCTGACCCTGGTCACCTCACCAGCCACAGCTCTGTCGTCCGACCGCCACCTAAAACCTCGGTCGTGGAGGTACGGATTCCCGGGCAGCGGCTCCTGAAGGACAGCCGCCACTCCAGCCGGTGGAGAGCTGCACTTGGTGGAGACTTTGTTCCAGACCCTGGTGAGTTCCTTGTAAAAGACAGGCAGCTCCTGGAAGGCGGTCCTGACGCCCCCCAAGCTCACAAACAGGAGCTGCGTGTCGTAGTTGAGGCCGTGCTGCTGGCGGAAGAAATACGTCGCCAGAGCACGCCACCGAGGAGGGGGCTCGACGTAAAGGTATCTCTGCAGGGTCTGAAGACGGAAAGTCGCGAGCTGGGTGCTGATGCACACCAACGTCTGACCGCCCTCCCCAAGTGGGAGACTCAAGAGCGCGGCATGGATCCAGTGCTTCCTATTGTTCCAGAAGAAGTCCACCAGCTTCTTCTGTATCTTGGTGACAAACGC
The DNA here is from genome assembly GCF_044704955.1 of Pristiophorus japonicus. Lineage (NCBI taxonomy): Eukaryota > Metazoa > Chordata > Chondrichthyes > Pristiophoridae > Pristiophorus > Pristiophorus japonicus. The sequence continues at coordinate 100,884,202 of NC_091989.1, forward strand.
AGGGTGAGGGGTCAAAGTGACCAGCCGGTACCACAACATGGCAGCCACCAGCTGGTTTATGACTAGCGCTCGACCCCTGTAGGACAGCACTCGGAGCAGTCCTGTCCAGTGCCCTGGGCGAGCGGCGACCTTGGCCTCGAGCTCTTGCCAGTTCGCCGGCCAGGCTTCCTCGTCGGGGCTAAGGTCGACTCCCAGATAGAGGAGATGGGTCGTGCTCCAGGCAAAAGGCCTGAGCTCCTCCGGCAGGGAGTCCACCCGCCACTGACCCACCAGGAGTCCGGAACATTTCTTCCAGTTGATCCTGGCAGAGGATGCGGCCAAGTAAATCTCCTGGCACTCACGCATCCTCCGCAGGTCAGCGGGATCCTCTACCGCGAGGAGCACATCATTGGCATAAGCCGAGAGGACGACCTCCAAGCCCGGCCCTTGCAGAGCCAGTCCCGTCAACCTCGTCCGCAGGAGGCGCAGGAAAGGCTCCACGCAGATGGCATATAACTGGCCGGACATGGGGCATCCCTGGCGCACCCCTCTCCCAAAGTGAAGGGGCGCCGTCAAGGACCCGTTAACCTTTATCAGACACTCCGCGGCGGCGTACAAAAGTCGGATCCGAGCGACGAAATGCGTCCCGAACCCGAAAGCGCGCAGAGTTCCGAACAGATAGTCGTGATCCACCCTGTCGAACGCCTTCTCTTGGTCGAGAGATAGGAAGGCGACCGACAGACCATCCTCCTGGGAATGATGGATGAGGTCCCGGACCAGATGGATGTTATCGTGGATTGTCCGGCCCAGGACCGTGTAGGACTGGTTGGGGTGGATCATGTGGTCCAGCACGGCGCCAAGGCGAGCAGACATCGCCCTGGCGATGATTTTGTAGTCCGTGCTGAGGAGGGAGACCGGACGCCATTTCTTAAGGAGGCGGAGATCGCCCTTATGCAGCAGGACGATGACTGCCCTATGCCAAGAGAGGGGCATCAACCGGTCGCCAGACCTTCCCCCAGGACCCGCGCGTAGTCGCCCCCCAGGACGTCCCAGAACGCCCTGTGGAACTCCACGGTCATCCCGTCCAGCCCCGGGGCTTTTCCCCTCGAGAGCCAAGCGAGGGCGCTGGTCAGCTCCGCCAGGCTTAGCGGAGCTTCCAGATTTTCGGCGCCCTCCGGGCTGACCTTCGACAAGTCCTCCCACAAAACTCTTCGCGCTTCCGGAGAGAACAGAGCCCCGTCATATTCATGGGCCCTGTTGTTGACACCCTCCGGATCCGAGACGAGAGAGCCGTCGTCGGCCAACAGCGTCAAGAGCTGCTTACGGACACTCTGTCTTTTTTCCAGCGAGTAGAAGAAGGGGGAGCCGCGGTTCAGATCCCGCAGGAACCAGATCCGCGACCTCACAAACGCGCCTCGGGACCCGACGAGCTGCAGGTCCTTCAGCGCGGCCTTCTTCACTTCGTACACCGTCCGCAGGGCCGTGTCCTCGACGACTTGACCGAGACGGGACTCCAGGTCGAGCACCTCTTTTTCTAGGCGCCCGACCCTGGCCGCCCGCCTCTTGGTCGACCCCCTCGCGTACTCTTGTCAGAAGACGTGGACATGAGCCTTGCCCACGTCCCACCGTGGCCTCAAGTAGGGGAAGCCCCCCTGCTTCCTTCTCCAGTCGGCCCAGAAACGACGGAACGAGACCTGGAACTGCACGTCCTCCAGCAGCTGGTTGTTAAAATGCCAGTACGCGGACCCCGTCCTCGCGCGGAGCGAAGCAAGCTCCGCCCACACCAGATGGTGGTCCGAACACGGAACCGGTCGCATGGCGGCCGCTGGGACTCAGGAAACGTACGCCCGAGACATGTAAAGGCGGTCGACTCTGGACCATCCTACTCCAGGCCTCACCCAAGTAAAGGCGCTGGAGTCGGGATGGAGATTTCGCCAGACGTCCACCAAGTCGAAGGACCCGACCAGGTCCCTCAACTTCTCCATCGCCGTCATGCTCTGCGGGGCACCGGAGCGGTCCCTCGCCTCGAGGGTGCAGTTAAAATCCCCCCCGAGGACAATGCAGTCGCCGACGTCGACAGAGCCAAGAAGAGTGGACACCTCTTCGAAGAAGCGCGTTTGCTGCGGTCCAGGCTGAGGGGCGTACACGTTCACGAGATGGAGCGGCACATACCCCAGGCGAACCGTTACGTGCAGCAAGCGGCCTGGCATGGGCTCCTCGACCCCCAAGATCTCCGGCTGAAAATGCGGGGCCAACAAGATGGCCACCCCACAAGAAGTGGTAGTGAGGTGGCTCATGCGGACCTCTCCTTGCCATTCCATGAGCCACGTGGCTTCGTCTCCCGGAACGGTGTGGGTTTCTTGCAGGAAGCACATCGCATATTTCCCCTCCCGCAGGAGCGAAAAATTGTTAAATCTACGGTGTGCCTCTCTGCTGCCGTTGATGTTGAGGCTGGCTATGGTTATCTTCATGACAAAAGCATAGTGCAACCTCGACCTAACCTACTGTGGGGGGGGAGTGGAGTCGTTTGTTGACCTAACTCCTTCAGCAGCCCAGCGAGGAAATTTTTGAGCCGGCGCAGCTCAAGGCCTTGCGCCTTTGATAAGGGCCCACCCGCGGCCATGGTTTTAGCGGCGATGTGGACGGAAGCGATGAGCAGCCCCTGCTCGGATCATCTTTCCCGGGCCAGATGGGTTCGGTTGCAGCGACCCTGGCTCTGGACCAAAAAGTCCTGGAGTTGCTCTACGGGAATGAGGGGGGACTCAGCGGCGGGCACGAGGAGATCCACCGCCTCACTGGCGATGGACTCGAGATCTTCACCCGCGTCCTTCACCGAGTCCCAGTCCCCCTCCGGGAGGTCGCCGCTAGCAACTGGCCCATTGACCGCACGAGGTACGGCAAACGGCCCGGCCGCTCCATCCGGCCCTGGCTCTGCCCCGATCCCACCCCCAGGATCGTCGACAGAGGGGTCCCCACTGGGCTCTTTTAAAAGTGGTGCTGGGTCAGGAAGTGACAGCGGAAGGGGTTCCTCCTCCGCCCCAGGAACCTGGGAACACGGAGAGACCTGGCCAAAGTAATGTTCCAGGTCCTCCAAGTACACCAGCTCCAAAGTCGGGTGCGGGGGTTGTTGTTCTTCCCCCTCCCTGCCGCCACCCCCCGGCCCAGCATGTGCAGAATCGTTAAAATTATTCATAATTTCCGTTTGTTCCGGGACGAGCGACACCCGGGAGAAGTTGGTTAATAGCTGGGCGGGCTCAGGTTCGGCCTTTTCGGCCCCGCCCGCCTCAGTCCCCGGTACACTCGACCCGGCGGCAATGCATTCCTCTGCTGGCCCCACGCCCCCCACGACAGGCAGATCTTCCACGCCACCCCCGGGAGGCAGAGGCTGGGCAGCCTCGACTGTCTCACCCTCCCCGGGGACAGATTCCTCCTGCCTACGGCGCAGTTTGGGGGCGCTGTTGAGGGACGCGGGACACGCGGCGGGCACCGACTCCTCTGCGGAGGGATGTTGTTCCCCCTCCGCCTCATTGGAGCAGCGCCTCCTTTTGTTCCTGGGGGGGCGCGGAGGCAGGGAGACCTCCATGTCTGCCGAGGCCTCCCGCTCCACCCCCCCCTTTTCTTTTCTTGCCCGCGCCCGAGCCCCTCTGTGATAGTGGTCAAGGACTCGGGCACGGGCTCAGGGCACCCCGCGCTTGCCGATGTCAGGGTTGGGCTGAGCGCGGTGTTCAAGCTGTCTGGCGCACTGAGGGGACCCGCCTCGAGATGTTTCGCCTTCCTCCGCGCCTTCCTTCCGATCGGACACTCTCCCTCCCCCCCGCCGGAGGCTGTGAAAACAAAGGCCCCCGACGATGCCCGCGCACTCACAGCTCCCGGCACGCGGACGCTACTAGGGGGAGGGGTGGCGGCGGCGCCAGCCTTGGCCGCCTTCAGTGGTTTGGCGGCTTTGGAGGTGGGGCAGTTCTTTGAACGTGCCCCACCTCCCTACAGGCATGGCACCGCACGCCGTCCGACTTCCAAAAGACACGGTAGGCAGTCCCATCGTGCACCACATTAAAATTTCCCTCCGTCCTCTCCTCCCGCGCCAGCCGGTCAAAGAGCTGGCGGCGGAAGGAGAAAACATGGCGCAGGCTGTTCTCGCTGAGGCCGAGTGGTATGGAGTTGATCCCCGACCTTACCTCCCCCAGTTGGTGTAGGTGAGGGAGGAGGAGCTCAGCGGGAACAAAGGGCGGGACATTTGAAATGATGACGCTCTGCGCGGTGTCCTCGAGAAGGTCCACCGGCAGGAACGTCCCACCCACCGTGAGCCCCTTTTCGAGGGCCAGGGACACCGCCCGCTCCGACCCCAGGAAGAACACGGCCTTCCCAGACATCTTGGAGGCTGCGACAATGCCCGAGGGGCCGACTACCCCAGCCATCGCCCGCACGCACTCCTCACTGCTCATTGTGGGGTGAGTGTAGCTCTTGACCCCGTGTTTTTTTGTTATCAGTCTGAATGGTGGCAGGGCAGCAGGAGGCGCAGGAGGCGCCGTGGATGTGGACGGCACCTGCGCATATGTCCTAGCTGGCCCTGCCACCGGCGTGGATGGGGTCGCCATCACGGGGTCCCTTTAAGAGCTACACCCACCCCAAAGTCACAGGCCTTAATGGTCTTTAATTGGCCTCATTGGTGTTTTGAGCAGAGGGAGCTCTAAAAGAGGCTCACCTCTCCCCTAGTTAACGAATGGGGAGGGGCCTTGCTCCCTCTGCTCAATTGTCTTAATTGTTTTATAATTAGGAGGAAAGGGCTCTCAGACTGAGAGCGGAGAGACAGAGAGAGAGAGAAAGAGGGTAGGGGGTGGGAAAGAGGGAAGCTGCGAGGGCAGGTCTCCCCTCACAGTGATGGGTGGGTGTTTCTTGGGGTGCACTCCCCAGATGGCAAAAAAAACACAGTCTTTGTAGAATGGTCTTCGGGTGGGGGGGAGACGATGTCTTCACCTGGGGTAGCTGGAGCCACCCAGGCACACACTCATAACGATGTTTAATAGGGTAATTAATGCTACTTCAGCCAGGTAGCTCCAGTTATCCCAGGCTAGGCAATGGGGGAGGGGTGCTTAAGTGGTGTGTGGGGCCTAGCTGTAAGCAAGACCCCCACACACACTTCCACACACACACACCCCCCGCAATGTTCCGGCCCTCAAGTTGTCTTCGTTCCTCCCCCCACCGATACAACAAAGTCTTTTGGGGAATGCACCAAAACACGCCCACCTGTCGAAGATTGTAGAAACGACTCTCCCTACTTCCACACTGGATGGTGTTTCCTCAGGTTGTTCTTTTCCCCCTCTCTCCAACTCTCTGTCGTTGTAATAAATGACAAATTTTTCTGCTCTCCTCCTCTCCCTCTGGACGTTGAATGTGTAGTAAGCCAGCCCTCTCCTTCTCTTCCTGGGCTGTTCTCAGGGTTCACTCCAGGCCTTCCAGACAGGAGCTTCAGCAGGGAGTTCCTTCTCTCTCAGCAGCACAGCTCCAACTGAATAGGCCACACCTCCAAAGCTCCACCATTGGTCCACAGATCCATGAAAGTTGCAGGCCAGGTGGATAAAGTGGTTAAGAAGGCATACCGAATGTTTGCCTTTATTGGCCGAAGCATTGAATTCAAGAGCAAGGAGTTTATGTTAAATTGTATAATACTTTAGTTAGGCCACCGCTGGAGTAATGCGTACAGTTCTCGTCGCCGTATTATAGGAAAAATGTGACTGCACTAGAGAGGGTGCAGAGAAGATTTACTGGGATGCTGCCTAGAATGGAGAATCTTAGTTATGAGGAAATGTGGACAGGCTGGATTTGTTTTTACTGGAACAGAGGAGGTTGAGAGGAGACCACATTGAGGTGTACAAAATATTGAGGGGCATGGACATAGTAGATATTAAGGGTCTATTTCCATTGGTGGAGGGAGCTAGTACGAAGGGGTATAGTCTTAAGGTGGTTGGTGGAAGGTTTAGAGGGGATTTGTGGGGGTGGGGTGTTCTTTAAGCAGAGAGTTGTAGGGATATGGAATTTGCTGCCTAAATGAATGGTTGATGCAGAAACCATCACCACCTTTAAGATGGACACTTTAAGTGTCGTACCCTGCAGGATTACAGACCTAAAGCTGGTAATTGGGATTGTATTTGATAATCTTTTGTTGGCCGGTGCAGATATAATGGAAAGTAATGAAGGGAATAGAATACGGCCAGGGTGATCTCCTGGACTAAATTCGATCGGCTGGATGGGTCGGAGAGGAATTTTCCCAGATTTTTAATCCCAAAATTGGCCTGGGTTTTTATCTGGTTTTTCCTCTCCCAGGAGATCTCGTGGCTCCGGTTGGCGTGGAGTGTAGAAGATTTCAGTGTAAGGGGTGTCGCAGTTATATGGGCGGTTTGGTTGAGTTGGGTGCTCTTTGCCTTTCCACCATTGTTTATTGTTCATAGGTTTATATGTAACCTACTGACCGAGGGCCGTGCGACTCTTTATCATGGGCGTGTACACGATGGGCCGAAAAGTCCTTCTTCGGCACTGTAAATGTCTATTTTTCTATGTTTCTAATGATGAACTGGGCAGTTAATTGAGCCAGGTGCTCCCCTAAATGAACAGGTTTGTCATAGTGTGGCTACAAAATCTTCGCCAGGGTGATGTCTGCTCGCCTTGGCGCCGTGCTGGACCACATGATCCACCCCAACCAGTCCTACACGGTCCAGGGCCGGACAATCCACGATAACATCCATCTGGTCCGGGACCTCATCCATCACTCCCAGGAGGCTGGTCTGTCGGTCGCCTTCCTATCCCTCGACCAAGAGAAGGCTTTCAACAGGGTGGATCAAGATTTTCTGTTCGGAACTCTGCACTCTTTCGGGTTCGGGACGCATTTCGTCACCCGGATCCGACTTTTGTACGCCACCGCGGAGTGTCTGATTAAGGTTAATGGGTCCTTGACGGCGCCCGTTCGCTTTAGGAGACGGGTGCGCCAGGGATGCCCCATGTCCGGCCAGTTATATGCCATCTGCATGGAGCCTTTCCTGCACCTCCTGTGGACGAGGTTGATGGGACTGGCTCTGCAATGGCCGGGTGTGGAGGTCGTCCTCTCAGCTTACACTGATGACGTGCTCCTCACGGTAGAGGATCCCACTGACCTGCGGAGGATGCGTGAGTGCCAGGAGACTCATTCGGCCGCATCCTCTGCCAGGATCAACTGGGAGAAATGTTCCGGAGTCCTGGTGGGTCAGTGGCGGGTGGACTCCCTGCCGGAGGAGCTCAGGCCTTTTGCCTGGAATACGACCTATCCCCTCTATCTGGGAGTCTACTTTAGCCCTGACGAGGAAGCCTGGCCGGCGAACTGGCAAGAGCTGGAGGCCAAGGTCGCCGCTTGCCTATGGCGCTGGACAGGACTGCTCCGAGTGCTGTCCTACAGGGGTCGAGCGCGAGTCATAAACCAGCTGGTGGCCGCTATGCTGTGGTACCGGCTGGTCACTTTGACCCCTCCCCCTGCGTTTGTCGCCAAGATACAGAAGAAGCTGGTGGACTTCTTCTGGAACAACAGGAAGCACTGGGTCTCTGCCGCGGTCTTGAGACTCCAGCTTAGTGAGGGCGGTCAGTCGTTGGTGTGCATCAGCACCCAGCTAGCGACTTTCCGTCTTCAGACCCTGCAGAAATACCTTTACGTCGAGCCCCCTCCTAGGTGGCGTGCGCTGGCGATGTATTTCTTCCGCCAGCAGCACGGCCTCAACTACGACACGCAGCTCCTGTTTGTGAGCTTGGGGGGCGTCAGGACCACCGTCCAGGGGCTGCCTGTCTTTTACAAGGAACTCACCAGGGTCTGGAACAAAGTCTCCACCAAGCGCAGTTCTCCACCGGCTTCAGTGGCGGCTGTCCTGAAGGAGCCGCTGCTCGGGAATCCGTACTTCCACGACTGAGGTTTTAGGTGGCGGTCGGACGAGAGGGCTGTGGCTGGTGAGGCGACCAGCGTCAGGGACCTGCTCAATGGTGGAGGAGCGGGCTGGATGGTGCCAGACATGCTGGCATGGTGCCAAAATTCAGCCGACGTCCGCTGCGCGGCCGATGCCATCGAGTCGCTAAAAACAGCAGTGGGCCCTGATTCCGTTAGGTGTGTCGAGGAGGCTCAAGCATGTGGGGAGATCCCGTCTGAACTGACCCCCATCCGGACGGAATTCCTCATCGGCGCCAAACTCCGGAACCTCCCTCAGGAGCCAGCGCCTCACAAGTTGAGCCACCTCGGGGATATCCACTCCGTGCCTTTCAGTTCTGCGTGGAGGGATTTCCTGTACGGGCTGCTCCTGCACACACTCAACCTTGCCATCCTCGTCTGCTGTCCGGACACGCCATGGCGCAACATCTTGCCGCCGGAGGAGGCGGGGGTCCCCGATGGAGTGCACTCTACGCGGGAGTCCTCCCACTATTTATCGGGGACTTGGCCTGGAGGGTGGAGCACGGAGCAGTCCAGTGCAATAAATTTTTAAGTCAGTTCACGGTCTCCCAGGCCGCCTGCAATTTCTGTGGTCTGGAAGAGTCCGTCATCCATGTTTTTATTGAATTGCAAGGTTGCAGCCCCTGTACCATTATTTAAAGGGGCTGCTTCTCAATTTCTGGCTGCACTTCAGTCCCACACTCCTGATCTTTGGGCACCCTGTGCGGAGGGGAGCGGGTAGGTACGAGGGCCTCCTCGTAGGACTGCTCCTGGGCACGGCCAAGGGTGCCATCAGCCGGTCCAGGCAGCGGGCGGTCGAGGGGGTCATTCAACCTGACTGCCTGCCTCTCTTCCGCGTGTACATCCTGGCCAGGGTGTCCCTAGAGATGGAGCACGCGGCGTCCACCGGTCTGCTCGTGGCCTTCCGCGAGAGGTGGGCGCCGGAGGGACTGGAGTGCATTATCACCCCCGGCAACCAAATTTTAATTTGATTTTATGTTTTAAAGTTTAATTTGTTTTAATTGCCGGGTTTTTAGTCTTCCCCTCCCCTTTTATAGGGGGCACTTAAAAAAAATTTGATTTTAGTGCCCAAAAAAAAGAAAAACAAATACAAAAATAAAACAAAAAAAAACACAAAGAAGGGCCTTGAAAAATATTTGGAGTCTCCCCTAGATCGGGGGGCACTTGATTTGATGTCTACTTTTCTCCCCAAAAAGAGTTGTCACGGTGTGGTTTCATTAACATCCATTTAACAACTGCATTTCGCAATATTGCCCATCTGTTGTACACCCATTTAATCATGATGTTAAATGATACCCCTGACACCACTTGCCAATCTGCTGTGTGCAACTGACTGTAAGTGATATGAAGGGTGATGCATCCTTCCCCTCCATCTCCCCGTCTCATGGGGACTTTCCTCCTCTCGAGAAATAGGAGCTCCCAGTAAAAGCACCGCCTGAGAGGGGCACTGTGTGTGGGACTGAGACTGGCACTGGGTGTGGGACTGAGACTGCGAGTGAGAGGCTGCAGCACCAAACGACTCATGATATGTATCTTCAACAGATACAAATGATTTTCTATCCCATTCTCGCCGCTGTTGCGATCCCAAGTAAGTGGCTGCGTGTTGCTGCTGTTCCTGATAGTGTCAGCGTGTTGCCGTTACCCGTGTGTCACAGTGTACTGTTAGTGACATCACTTTAACAAATGTCACATTCCCCATTTTCACTCGACTCCCTCACACAAACAATACTAATGTGAATGTGGAATGTAAGTGATTCCGCCCCATGGATCTGCCTGACAATCTCTGACACAGAGCGAGCACTGGCTCTGAATGACAGCTTTATGACAGGCTGTGAGATCCGCTCTGACTGCAGCTGTCTGATCGTGAGCGACACACTGTGTATTCAGTCTATGCTGCTCACTGTGGGTCCACCTGTTCCCCTTTAGCACATCCTGATATCCCCGCTCTGTACTAGTTTAATGGGATTACTGGAATCCATAGGCAATACAGACTGCAATAATACCCAGTCACATTCGGTATGTTCCCAGTCATGCTGATACTGTATAATGTCGGAGTGCCTGGCGCTGTCCCGGTCATGCTGTGCAATAGATTCACTGAGTTTCTCCCATCCCCATCTCCGTCTCTCTCGCTCTGTCTTTCTCTCTCTCGCTACGTCTCTATATGTCTCTGCATCTTTCTATCTTTCTCTGTGTCCCTCTCTGTTATAACTTTATTACTCTCTCACTTTCTGTCTCTCATTATCGCTGTCTCTCTCGGTGTTTGTGTGTGTGCCTGTCTCTCTCTATCTCTCTGTCGCTCTCTCTGTGTCACTCTATCTCGCACTGTCTCTGTCTCTCTTACTAACAGTCTCTCTCCCTCTGTCACTATCGGTGTATCTGGGGGTGTCTCTCTCTCTCTGTGTCTCTCTCGTGTCTCTTTCTCACTCTCCCTGTCCATCTGTCTCTCTATCTATGTCTCTCTCTCTCTTGCTATATCTTTCCATCTCTCTGCCTTTCTCTCTCTCTCTCTCTCACTTTCTCTCTCGCAAACTCTGCTTCTTTCTTTCAAATTCCTCTCGCGGTCGATCTGCATATATCTCTGTTCACATATCCCTCTATGTGTCTCTGTATATCTTTCTGTATCCCTGTCTCTTCTGCCTGTCTATTTTCTATCCATCTCTCTGTGTGTCTCTCCCACTCTCTGCCTCCGTCTGTCTGTCTCTGTATGTCTGTCTCTATCCACTCTCTCTCTATTGATCTGGGATATTGTTGGTTTGCGCTGTGTGTAAATCCCTGCTCCTATTCTATCGCACTGTGTAACTCACAACCCATAGTGTCCCTGGAGTTTATGAACAACAGATTTCACAGTGATGCTCAGATCTCAGAGACTGCATTTTATCTGCTTGAATCGCCCATTCCAGTTGGGCGCTGCTTTCTAACATTTATTTGCAATGTCACTGTCAGACCATTGCTTCCCCGGTGGGAATCCTACAGTGAAGCTGAATGTGCCCCGACTCAATCTATGTAGAAACAGCTGAGTCCAATGGCGGGACTTCATGAAGTGACAGGTCTGTAGAAATACTGTCACTTTCGCCTTTTTGTCCCGATCTGTGTGCAAGTCACGAGGCCCGTTTAATTTGGAGATTGAAATGTCGGGACCCAAATAGTTATTCAGATAGAGACGACTTTCTGGAAAACCCAAAGGTTCACTGACGGACCTCAGGTGGAAATATGTGGGATTCACTTTGTGTGTCCAGAGTGTGACGTTTGTTGTTACATTCACTTAACTGTAGTTCTGCCACAACCGCAATGGGTTCCAGGGTTTCTGTAAACAGGTGTTGATTATAGAATTCAGGTTCCCTTGTACCGCTGGTATTTTGTCCTCTTCCTCCTCTCAGGATACAAGGTTCTCATTTAACAAGCCTGACGTTTCGTTATTCATTAAAGTCACCCCTCCATCTGTCTTCAGTATATACTCACATCCTCCCTTAGGGCTCTCATTCTCTTCATATTATTATAACACCGTTTGCCGTTTGTTTTGATGCCGATTTCAACTTTCTTCATTCTCTTTCTGCACCTCTCATCGCTTCCATTTTGCCCCTTTGTTGTGTTTTATAACTCACCCCGTCTGCTGAATTTTCACTTTTCCTTGCATTTGTATAAGCCGTTGCGTTTGATAGTGCCGATTGGTTAATTTGTTGCCGCGACTGTTAACTACACAAGTCGGGATTTTTAATTTTAGAGCATGTGCTGGTTTTGTGTTGTAAGAATCCCTCTGTGAATCCTTACCGGTGTGTGTCTGTCGGTTTACCCTTTCGCAGCTCAATCTAGTTTACTGTGGACACCTTGCTCATCTCGTTCAAGTTCACCTTACTGAAATGTAAAACGTTGGTTTGTGACTCTCCCGTCTCGCTCTCACCCCCCAATATCAAATTCAATCATATTATGGTCACTAACTGCAAGATGATCGCTTGTCATCAGATTATAGACTAATTCAGACTCATTATCCGTCAGTACATCCAGTTTCCTGTTTAGTCTATTTGCCTGCCAACTGTAAAATATGACAGCACAGATGGAGAGCATTTGTCCCATTGTACATGTATTGTCTCTTTAAGTGAGTTATCCAAATAGTCCCAGCACTCCCCTGCTCTATTACCAGAAACCCAGCATGTTTCCTTGATAAGTACATGTCTAATTCCGTTCAGAAAGTTACAATTGAATCTGCTTCCACCACTCTTTCAGGCAGTGCATTCCAACTATCTGTATTAAAAAAATCTACTCTCATCTCCCCTGTTATTTTTTGTTGCCAGCTATCTTCAATTACCGGCCCTCCTGACAGTGGAAACAGTTGCTCCCTATGTATAACGAAACCAAACATAGTTTGCAGCACCTCTTTAAGGTGAATAATATAAGGCTATCTCGTCTCTCCACGCAACTGAAGTCCCTTATCTCTGGTACCATTCTGGTAAATCTCCTCTGCACTCCTAAGTTTGGTGCCCAGAATTGGAAACAATGCTTCTGACCAAAATGCATCGCTTCATAATTCTTCGCATTAAATTTAATCTGCCATGTCTATGTTCTGCACGTAGACACTTGAACCCTTATTCCATGTCTGATTATATGTCCGGTGTGACCTATTGTCCCACTTCACAGCCCATTTCACCAATCGATATGTGTGTGTCTGAAGTCTGCTGCTATCCTCCTCACTGTTAATACATTTCCAAGTTTTGTATCATCTGCAAACTTTGAAATTATACTCCCTGCACCCAAGACCAGGTCATTAGTATATATCAGAAGAAAAATGGTCCTAATACCGTTTCCAGTGGGACACCATGGTATAATTCCCTCCAGTCTTGAAAAGATCCGCTCACCAATATTCTCTGCTTTTTGATCCTTAGTAAATGTTATATCCACACTGCCCTTTAACCCAATTTTTTCTCCCAAGTCTATTACGTGCCACTTTATCAAAAATCAGTCAAAAGTTGATAAAAACAGCAACAATTGCATTACGTTCATCAACTCTCTCCGAAATGTTATTGAAGAACAATCAAATTAGTCAGACACGATTTGCCTTTAACAAATCCATGTTGACACTCATTTCTTAACCCATGTTCTTCCAAGTGCAATTAATTTTGTCCCATAATATGGTTTCCAGATGTGTCCCCACCACCAACATTAAGCTGACTGACCAGTAGTTGCTGGGTTTATCCCTCTCCCCTTTATTAAACAGTGATGTAACATTTGTAACTCTCCAGTTCTGTGGCACCAATCCCATATCCAAAGAGGATTGGAGGATGCTAGCCAGGTCCATAATTTCTAGCTTTACTTCCCTCAGCAACCAAGGATACGTCCAATCGGAATTGGGTGACTTATCTAGGTGGAGCATATACCAACCATATAAGTACTTCGCCTTTATTTATTTATATCCTATCCAATTACTCTACCCTCTCCTCCTCTTTTGTGACATTGGCAGCATTCCCTTCTGTAGGAAAGATAGATGCAAAGTTTCATTTAATACCTCAGCCATGGCCTGAAATTTCACATAATGATTCATTGTTGATCCCTAATATGCCATTTGACTATTTATTAACTTATTTTTTTCCAGTAGATGTCTGTCTGTTTTGCTATTTGATTTATTATTAAATTTGTCTCCATTTTATTGCAATACCAGGTCCAGAAATGAACCTACATTTTATAGCAACTGTCCAAGTCTGAAGATCACACTTCATTTCGTAACCAGGTCCATAGATCAATCTCCAATTATTAACAATAACTACATCTATAGTTCATTCTCCAAGTATTAGCGCTAACCAGGTTCATAGATCTTTCTCCAATTGTTAACACTAATCAGGTAAATAGATCATTCTCCAGTTGATAACACAAACCAGGTAAATAGATCATTCTCCAATTGTTAGCATGAACTACGTCAAAATGTTATTCTCCAATAGTTAACACTAACTAGGGCCATAGGTCATTATTCAATTATTAACACTAACCAGTTCAGCCCATCGTCTCTGCACCGGCCAAGGAAGACCTGTCCAATATTATGCCACTTTCCAGCTCTTGGTCTGTTGCCCTGTTGGTTATGGCACTTCAAGTGCATATCCAAGTATTTTTGAATGGCATGAGGGTTTCTGCCTCTACCACCCTTTCAGGCAGTGAGTTCCCGAACCCACCACCATCTAACTGAAGACATTTCCCCTCAAATCCCTCCAAATCCTCTCCCACTTACTTTAAATCTATACCCCCTGGTTGTTGATCCCCCTGCTAAGGTTCATTCTAAAAGGTTACTGCACAAGATAAAAGCTCAAAATAAAAGCACAAGATTTATTAACATGGATAGAGGATTGGCTAACAAACAGAGAACAGAGAGTCAGGATAGATGGTTCATTCTCTGGTTGGCAATCAGTAACCAGTGGTGTGCCACAGGGATCAGTGCTGGGACCCCAACTATTTACAATCTATAGTAACGACTTGGAAGAAGGGACTGAGTGTAACGTAGCCAGGTTTGCTGATGATACAAAGATGGGAGGAACAGCAGTGTGTGAGGTGGACACAAAAAATCTGCAAAAGGACATAGACAAGCACAAAAGACTAAGTGAGTCGGCAAAAATTTGGCAACTGGAGTATAATGTTGGAAAGTGTGAGGTCATGCACTTTGGCAGAGAAAGTCAAAGAGCAAATTATTATTTAAGTGGAGAAAAATTGCAAAGTGCTGCGGTACAGCGGGATCTGAGAGTACTTGTGCATGAAACACTAAAGGATAGTATGCAGATACAGCAATTGATCAAGAAGGCCAATGAAATCTTGGCCTGTATTGCAAAGGGGATGGAGTACAAAAGCAGGGAAGTCTATACAGGTTATTGGTGAGGCCACACATGGAATACTGCGTGCAGTTTTGGTTTCCATATTTACGAAAGGATGTACTTGCTTTGGAGGCTATTCAGAGAAGGTTCATTAGGTTGATTCCGGAGATGAGGGGGTTGACTTATGAGGAAAAGTTGAGTAGGTTGCGCCTCTACTCATTGGAATTCAGAACAATGAGGGGTCATCTTATCAAAAGATATAAGATTATGAGTGGGCATGCCAAGGTGGATGCAGTGATGATGTTTCCACTGATGGGGGACACTAGATCTCGAGGGAATTATCTTAGATTAAGGGGCTGCCTATTTAAAACTGAGATGAGGAGAAATTTCTTCTCTCAGAGGGTTATAAATCTATGGAATTCGCTGCCACAGAGAGCTGTGAAAACTGGGACATTGAATAAATTTCAGACAGAAATACGCAGTTTCTTAAACAAGATGGGGATAAGGGGTGATGGGGAGCGGGCAGTGAAGTGGAGCTGAGTCCATGATCAGATCAGCCATGACCTTATTGAATGGCAGAGCAGCCTCGAGTGGCTGTATGGCCTACTCCTGCTCCTATTTCTTATGTTCTGCTGTTCTATACACTCAATTATACATACACCCTTCTTAATTTTATACACCTCAATAAGGTCTCTCGTCTGCCTCCTCTGTTTAAAGAAAACAACCTCAGCCTATCCAATCTTTCCTCATAGCTAAAATTCTTCAGTGCAGACAACATCCTCATAAATCTCCTCTGCACCTTCTCTAGTGCAATCACATCTTTCCTGTAATGTGGTGACCAGAACTGCACGCAGTACTCTAGCTGTGGCCAAACTAGTGTTATATGCAGTTCAAGCATAACCTCCCTGATTTTATATTCTAAGCCTCTACGAATAAAGGCAAGTATTCCGTCTGCCTTCTTAACCAACTTATCTACCTGGCCTGCTCACATCAGGGATCTGTGGACATGCACTCCAAGGTCCCGTTGTTTCTCTGCACTTCTCAGTGCCCTACCATTTAATGTGTATTGGCTTGCTTTGTTAGCCCTCCCCAAATGCATTATCTCACACTTCTCCGGATTAAATTCCATTCGCTACTGTTCTGCCCACCTGTCCAGTTCATTGATATCTTCCTGCAGTCTACTGCTTTCTTCTTTATTATCAACCACACAGCCGATTTTAGTATCATCTGAAAACTTCTTAATCATACTCAATACATTCAAGTCTAACTCAGTGATATATAACACAAAAAGCAAGAAACCTAGTACTGAGCCCTGTGGAACCCCATTGAATACAGTCTTCCAATCACAAAAATACCCATCAAACACTGCTTTTGCTTCCTGCCTCGGAGCCAATTTTAGATCCAACTTCCCGCTTTGCTCTGAATCCCATGGCCTTTTACTTTCGTGACCAGTCAACCATGTGGGAACTTATCAAAAGTCTTGCTAAAATCCATATTCACTACATCAAATGCACTATCCTCATCGACCTTCCATGTTACTTCCTCAAAAAATGCAAATCAAGTGAGTCAGACACGACCTTCCCTTAACAAATCCATGCTGACTGTCCTTGATTAATCCATGTCTTTCTAAATGAAGATTTATCATGCCTTCAGAATGTTTCCAATAATTTACCACCACCGAGCTTAGGCTAACTGGCTTGTAATTATTCTGTCTATCCCTTTCTCCCTTTTTAAACAAAGGTACCATGTTCGCAGTCCTCGAGTCCTACAGCACCACACCTGTAGACAGAGAGGATTGGAAAATGATGGTCATAGCCTCTGTTTTCTTCATTTTTTGCTTCACTTAATAGCATGGGGTTCCTTGGGCTTGGGGATTTATCCACTTTCATCGCTGCTAAACCCCTTACTACTTCCTCTCTCAATCTGATTCATTCATCTAATATTTCATACTCCTGCTCATTGATTGCATTGTTCTTATCGCTCCTCTCTTTTGTGAAAACAGACTCAAAATATTCATTAAGAACCATGCTCACATCTTATGGCTCCACACACAGATTACCTACATGGTCTCTAATCGGTATTATTCTTTCTTTAGTTATCCTGATGCTCAATGCATTTATAAAACTTATTAGGGATTTCTTTGATTTTATTTGCTGAACATTTTCATGCTCTCTTTTTAAAATTTCATCCCTGCACTTTCTATACTCCTCGAGAGTTTCTGAAGTATTGAACCCTCTGTATCTGTTATAAGCCTCCCTTTTTTCTTTATCCTACCCTGTATGTCCCTTGACATTCAGGGGGCTCTAGATTTGTTAGTCACACCGTTTTTCAAAGAGAACATATTTGCTTTGAATCCTCGGGATATCCTTCTTGAATGCCTCCCACTGCTCTGACACGGATTTACATTCAAGTAGCTGTTTCCAGTCCACTATGGCTAAACCACCTCTCAGCGTATGAGAATTGGCTTTTCCATAATTGAAAACTTTTATTTGTGGTCCAATTTTGTCCTTTTCCATAGCTAACCTGTCCATAGATCACTCTCGAATTGTAACCATGACCGGGTCAATAGATCATTCTCTGATGGTTAGCACTAACGAGCTTCATGGGTCATTCTACTACTGTTAGCACTAAATTGGTCTTTCGTTCATTCTGCAATTACGAGCACTGAACTGGTCTATAGATCATTGTACAATTATTGCACGAAGCAGATCGAAATATATTTACCCAATTCTTAGCTCGAACGAGTTCTAGAGATATGTCTCCAATTGGTAGCACGAACCAGATCCAGAGATCATTAACAAATTATTAACACTAACGAGGCCTATAAATCATTCTGCAATTGTTAGCATCAACCAGATATAAAGACCATTCTCCAATTCTTAGCAATAACCAGGTCCATACATCATTCTCCATGGTGACTTGGACACATTAGGTGAGTGGGCAAATGCATGGTAGATGCAGTACAATGTAGATAAATGTAAGGTTATCCACTTGTGCGGCAAAAACAGGAAGGTGGCAGAATATTATCTGAATGGTGATAGATTAGGAAAAGGGAAGGTGCAATGAGACCTGGGTGTTATGGCACACCAGTCATTGAAAGTTGGCATGCAAGTACAGTAGGTGGTGCAGGCGGCAAATGGCAAGTTGGCCTTCTTAGCGAGAGGATTTAAGTACAGGAGCAGGGGGGCCCAAATACAGTTGTACAGGGCCTTGGTGAGGCCACACCATGAATATTGAGTGCAGTTTTGGTCTCCGAATTTGAGGAAGGACATTCTTACTATTGAGGGAGTGCAGCAAAGGTTCAGCAGACTAATTCCCGGGATGGCAGCACTGACATATGAAGAAAGACTGGATCGACTAGGATTATATTCACTGGAACTGTGAAGAATGTGAGGGGATCTCACAGAAACATATAAAATTCTGAAGGGATTGGCCAGGTTAGATGCAGCAAAAATGTTCCCAATGTTGGGGAAGTGCAGAACCAGCGGTCACAGTCTAAGGATAAAGCGTAAGCCATTTAGGACTGAGGTGAGGAGAAACATCTTCACCCAGAGAATTGTGAACCTGTGGAATTCTCTACCACAGAACGTTGTTGAGGTCAGTTCATTAGATATATTCAAAAAGGAGTTAGATGTGCCCCTTACGGCTAAAGGGATCAACGGCTATGGAGAGAAAGCATGAATGGAGTACGAAAGTTGCATGATCAGCCATGATCATATTGAATGGTGGTGCAGGCTCGAAAGGCCGAATGGCCCACTCCTGCACCTATTTTCTACGTTTCTATGAGAACAGTAACCAGGTCCATAGATCATTCTCCAATTGTTAGCATTAACCAGGTCCAAAGAATATTCTCCAATTGTTAACACGAACTAGGTTCATAGATCATTCGCTAATTGTTCGCAACAACCAGGTCGATAGATCACTCTCCAATTGTTAGCATTAACAGGTCTTTGGATCATTCTGCAATTGTTAGCAATAACCAGGTCCATACATCATTCTCCAATGTTAACACTAACCAGTCTATCGATAATTCTCCCATTTCTAACATTAACCAGGTTCATAGAACATTCTCCAACGAATGGCAATTACCAGGTCCATAGATCGTTGTGCAAATATTAGCATTAACCAGATCGAAATATAATTATCCTAGTCATAGCACTAATGAGGTCAATAGATATTTCTCCAATTGTTAGCACTTACCAGGTCATTAGATCATTCTCCAATTGTAAGTACTAACCAGATTTAAAAATAATTCTCCAATTGTTAGCAATATCCAGGTCTGTACATCATTCTCCAATTGTTAGCACTAACCTGTTCTCTTGTTCCTTCTCAAATTGTTAACACTAACCAGGTCTATACACCATTCTGCAATTGTTAACACTAATCTGGGCCATAGATCAGTGTCCAATTGTTAATACTAACCAGTTCCATATATTATTCTCCATTTGTTTGCAATAACCAGGTCCATAGATCATTCTCCAATTGCTAGCATTAACCGAGTCCATAGATCATTCTCCCATTTTTAACAGTAACCAGGTCCATAGGTGATTCTCCAATTGTTAGCACAAACCAGGCCTGTAGTAAATTCCTTGGTTGTTAGCACTAACCAGTCATAAAGATCATTCCTCAATTGTGAGACTAACCATATCCATAGATCATTCTCCAATTGTCAACACTAACCAAGTCTATCGATCGTTCTCCAATTTTTAGTACCAACCAGTTCTATAGATCGTACTCCAACTGTTAACATTAACCAGGTCCATAGAGGGGACTCCAATTGATAGCAATGCCAGGTTATTGTTCATTCTCCAACTGTTACCACTTCGTTGGTCTATAGAACATTCTCCAATTGTTAGCACTAACCAGGTCCATAGATCATTCACTAATTGTTAGCACTAACGTGTTTCATCGATCGTTCTCCAATTGTTAACACTACCCAGCTCTATAGTACATTCTCCAACAGTTCACATTAACCAGGCCCATTGAACATTATCCAATTGTTAGCACCTGCCAGGTCCATAGACCAATCTCCAATTCTTCCTACTAGATCATTCTCCCATTTCTAACGCTAACTGGGTCCATAGATCAGTCACCAGTTGTAAACAATAACCGGTTCCTCAGATCATTCCCAAATTGCCCAACCTTACCAGCTCTGTAGATCATAATTGTTAAACCGAACTAAGTCCATAGATCATTCACCAACTGTTAGCATCAACCAGGTATATAGATCATTTTCCAAATGTTAACACTAAGCAGGTCTATAGATCATTGTGCAAATGTTAGCAATAACCAGGTTATGGTTCATTCTCCAATTTTAACACGTACCACGTCTATAGAACATTCTCAAATTGTTAACATTGATCAGGTAAATAGATCAGTCTCCATTTGTTAACACTATCCAGGTCCACAGGTCGTTCAATAATTGTTAGCACTAACAAGGTACATAGATGATTCTCCAATTGTTAGCACTAACTACGCTCATGGATCACTCTCCTATTGTTTGCACTAACCAGGTCTATAGATCATTGTCTAATTGTTAGGTATGATGATCATTTGCCAATTATTTACACTGATAGAGTATTCAAACAGGCTCATTTAAACAGACTGTGAAAATTCACAGACCCCCAAGTCAAGGCTGCTACGTGCTGCTCAGCATGTTGCATTAACTCATCAATCAACTTGACATTTTCGGACCTTGGGTAGCGAGCCAATTAAAACGTTAAAAGAATATTGATTGAGCCAATAAGGTCAAAGAAGGCGAGTTCTTTTCTGTAAATTGATCCAGGTATAAAGTACAGCCATTTTGACCATGTGTCTCAGTAAGACAAAGAAACTGGCAATCAGCCAGCAGTTTGTTGCTCTCTGCCAGTATTAAAAAGTTAAAACTACCATCGGAGTTCGTATTTCATTGGAAATTAAGAGATCTAACAATTTTG
The DNA here is from genome assembly GCF_044704955.1 of Pristiophorus japonicus. Taxonomy (NCBI): domain Eukaryota; kingdom Metazoa; phylum Chordata; class Chondrichthyes; family Pristiophoridae; genus Pristiophorus; species Pristiophorus japonicus. The sequence goes on from NC_091989.1 coordinate 100,904,859, forward strand.
GCGCTGCGAGCAGGTTCGCTGAGGAAAGAAACTGAATTTTGGACATCAGACCTACATTTTGAGGTAAGGACTCCTCTTTTTAAAAAAAAAGTCCTTGGTCAAAAGTCTAAATTCGCCTCTCCTTCTACGCGATTCCGAAAGCCTCCGGTTTGCGAACCCTCCGGTTGGTAATCGGCTTGAGGTCCCATAGACGTCTAAACTTCGGCAGTGTGTTAGTAAATTAATCACCGACCTATTGATTGGCTAGCAGGCCTACGACTCGAGACCCCAGTAAAGAACTCAGTAAAGAAATGGCAGCAGGAGAAAAGGGCAAAGAATTGCCTGCAACTGTTAAAGGTGGACAGGCACCACCTCATGTTTCGCTAGATTTAATTCTTGAACAGTTGAAAGAATACATAGAGCAACAATTCAACTTATCTAAAACCTGTATTAAGATCGAACAAAAGTACGGAACCTCCAAAGGACAATGGTCCTTGGACGAGATTAAAAGGGTCTGGGGAAAAACGACCCATATGAAAAATAAAGAGCGAACGAGATGGTCCCTAGCGGTTATGGGCCAGATTCGAAACCGGAAAGAAATTATAATGCGTTCCCAACATGATTGAGAACTGACCAGAACAAAGGATCAATTGCAAGCTGTTTGCGCACACTGCGACAGAAAAAGCTTGAACTTGAAAAGCTGGAAGCGGAAGTTAAAGATCTTAAAGGTGAAATTAAAGAATGGAAAAAATCATTAGGTCAAGAGACAGTAATAGGAAAAGGAAAATGTTAAAAGAAACAGAAGAAGCAGCCTTAGCAGCAGAGGAGCCTCTGCACAACCCAGACCTCATCCTGTTTACAGATGGTTCCTCCTTTGTTGACAATGGTACCAGAAAAGCAGGATGGGCAGTTACAACCTTATATGAGGTAGTGGCAAAAGGACGTTTACCCTCAGGAATCTCAGCACAACAGGCCGAGTTGCGGGCCCCGTCAGAAGCATGTCAAATAGCAGAAGGACAGACAGCTAATGTCTACACTGATTCGCGTTATGCTTTTGGAGTCGCTCACGACTTTGGTATGTTATGGCGGAAAAGAGGATTCCTCACTGCTGCTGGTACACCTATCCGAAATGGAAAAGAAGTCCGAGACTTACTGGAGGCCATACAATTACCTCAGGAAGTGTCCATCCTGAAGTGTAAGGCCCATACCAAGGAAAATACCACAGAAGCACAGGGAAATGCCCTAGCCGACCAGGCAGCTAAAGATGCCGCCTCACAGGGCATTCCTTCAGAAGAACCAACACAGATGTGCAGATTGAAAACACTCAGGACTCTGACACGAGACCTTCAAACAATGCAAGGCGAGTGCTCCCAAGAGGAAAAATGGACATGGATTGAGGCAGGAATTAAGCTATGCGAAGATGGTGTCTGGAGACAAAGAGTTACCGACAAGCCAATCGCGCCACAAGCGCTTCTGCCTTTTTTAGCCCAACAGATCCACTCGTGGGGACACTTGGCCTCACAACAGATGATGGCACGGTTCCAGAAAAGCTGGTGGGGTCGGGGATTTAAAAAACATGCCCAGCTGGTAACAGACCGCTGTGTGGTCTGCCAGAAAAATAATTCTGGACCCATCACGGTAATGCCCCAACTGAGGCCCCCTGCCCCTGTTGGACCATTCCAGCAGGTTGATTATATATCTCTTCCTTCATGTCAAGGATACACTAACATTCTTGTCATGGTCGACAGATTCTCTAGATGGGTAGAAGCTGTCCCAACTAAAAGAGCCACAGCCAATCACACTGCAAAGGTCTTCTATAAGGATTACATTCCCGATGGGGAGTTCCGAGTAGCATTGACTAGGATCAGGGAACACACTTCACAGGTGCTGTCTGCCAAGAAGTCTGTAGGTTACAGAACATTATGTGGGATTTACACTGTCCTTATCATCCACAATCATCAGGACAAGGAGAGCGAATGAATCGAACTCTGAAACAACGGCTTGCCAAATATCACCAAGAAGGAACACCATGGCCCCAGGCACTACCAATAGTGCTATGTAGCATTAGGGCAACCCCGAACAGAACTACAGGTCTAAGCCCATTTGAAATTATAACAGGAAGACCCATGTCGCTGCCAGGAACTATCGATTTACGGAAAGCTGATGTTCACTTAATGAGTGACACTCTGTTATCATACTGTCAGAACTTAACCAATGCTATTAGTTCTGTTTCCCGACAGGTATCGGCAGCTTGGGGTAATCCACCCGAAGGAGGACACGACATCATCCCAGGAGTCTGGGTCTATGTGAAAAAGTTGCATAAAGAACCTTTGGTTGCCAAGTGGGAGGGATCTTATCAAGTGTTATTGACCACCCAGGCAGCTGTTAAAGTCCAAGGAAAGAAAGCCTGGATCCACGCTTCACACGTTAAACGAGCACCCGTAACTGAAGCTGAAATCTAATAAGGACAATTACATTTTGCGAGAATGTATAAATTTACTGTATTATTGATTGTAGGTATTCTAGGCATAGGCCTACTTCTTACTAGCCGACCTTCTGCACCAAAGGGAAATAGTAGGGTAGCAAACATGTAAATACCTTTTACTTTTATATTGCTTGTTTATGTTATGCTTAAGGAAAGGTGGTTTACTGGTTGAATTAAGATATTGATTTGGATTAAATTGGAATAAGGTTAATTAATCTATTAAAACCAGACTTCCATTGTGGCCACGATGGAACTCGGGTTGGTGTAAATTTGTGTGGAAGCTACTAGTCCGGACATGTGGCGAAACACATCAACAAATTTTAGAAGGAAACTCTATTAACATGTATGAAATTATTTTGTAGAATGTTTAACCAGTGATACCTGATGTTTTATGATTCAGTTTGTGAAAGAATCAAAGGGGGGATTGACAGAGTATTCAAACAGGCTCATTTAGACAGACTGAAAATTCACAGACCCCCAAGTCAAGGCTGCTATGTGCTGCTCAGCATGTTGCATTAACTCATCAATCAACTTGACATTTTCGGACCTTGGGTAGCGAGCCAATTAAAACATTAAAAGAATATTGATTGAGCCAATAAGGTCAAAGAAGGTGTGTTCTTTTCTGTAAATTGATCCAGGTATAAAGTACAGCCATTTTGACCATGTGTCTCAGTAAGACAAAGAAACTGGCAATCAGCCAGCAGTTTGTTGCTCTCTGCCAGTATTAAAAAGTTAAAACTACCATCGGAGTTCGTATTTCATTAGAAATTAAGAGATCTAACAACACTAATTGATCATTTTCAAATTGTTAGCGATAATCCGGATAATAGTTTAATCGCCAAATGTTAACAGTAACCAGGTCTACGTATCTTCCTCCAATTTTTAGCAATGACCAGGTATGTAGATCATTCTGCAATTGTTAGCAATAACCAGGTTATAGTTCATTCACAGATTGCTAGCATGAACCAGGTCCTTAGATCATTCTACAATTGCTGGAACTAACCAGAAACATGGATCATTCTCTAATTGTTAACTGTAGCCAGGTCTAAAGATCATTCTCCAATAGATAGAATTAACCAGGTCTTTATATCATTCTCCACTTGTTTAACCTAACCAGGTCCGTAGATCATTCTCCAACTTTTAACACTAACCATGTATTCAGATTCTTCACCAGTTGTTAGCACTAACCAGTTCCACAGCTCATGATCTTATTATTCACACTAATCACCTCCATAGATCTTTCTCCAATTATTAATGCTAAGCAGGTCCATAGATAATTTTGCCATTTCTAACTGTAACCTGGTCCATAGATCATTGTCCAATTGTTAGCACTAACTTGGACTATACATCATTGGCAAATGTTAGCAATAACCAGGTCCATAAAATATTCTCCAATTTTTAATGCTAAACATTTCCACAGATCATTCTCAAATTGCTAACACTAACTGGGTCTACAGATGAACTGTTAACCCGAACCTGTGCGATATTTCATTCTCCAATTGTCAACATGAACCACGTGCATAGATCTTACTCCAATTGTTAATATTAACCATTTCAAAAATTCATACTCAAATTATTAACACTATCCGGGTCTATTGGTAATTTTCCACTTGTTAACACTAACCAGATCTATAGATCGCTTCAAACTGTCAACCCAAGCCTGCTCTAAAGATTATTTTGAATTGTTCACACTAACCAGGTCCATAGATCATTCTCCATTGTTAATATTTAGCAGCTCCATAGATCATTCTCCAAATGTTAATATTTAGCAGCTCCATTGATCATTCTACAATTATTACATAACATAAGAATTAGGAACAGGAATAGGCCATCTAGCCCCTCGAGCCTGCTCCGCCATTCAACAAGATCATGGCTGATCTGGCCGTGGACTCAGCTCCACTTACCCGCACGCTCCGCGTAACCCTTAATTCCCTTATTGATTAAAAATCTATCCATCTGTGATTTAAATACATTCAATGAGCTAGCCTCAACTGCTTCCTTGGGCAGAGAATTCCACAGATTCACAACCCTCTGGGAGAAGAAATTCCTTCTCAACTCAGTTTTAAATTGGCTCCCCTGTATTTTGAGGCTGTGCCTCCTAGTTCTAGTCTCCCCGACCAGTGGAAACAACCTTTCTGCCTCTATCTGGTCTATCCCTTTCATTATTTTAAATGTTTCGGTAAGATCACTCCTCATCCTTCTGAACTCCAACGAATAAAGACCCAGTCTACTCAATCTATCATCATAAGGTAACCCCCTGATCTCTGCAATCAGCGTAGTGAATCGTCTCTGTCCCCACTCCAAAGCTAGTATATCCTTCCTTAAATAAGGTGACTAAAACTACACGCAGTACTCTAGATGCAGCCTCACAATATCCTATACAGTTGCAGCAGGACCTCCCTGCTTTTGTACTCCATCCCTCTCGCAATGAAGGCCAACATTTCATTTGCCTTCCTGATTACCTGTTGCACCTGCAAACTAACTTTTTCAGGATTCATGCACAAGGACCCCCAGGACCCGCTGCACCGCAGCATGTTGTAATTTCTCCCCATTCAAATAATATTCCCTTTTACTGTTTTTTTTTCCAAGGTGTATGACCTCACACTTTCCAACATTGTATTCCATCTGCCAAACCTGAGCCCATTCACTTCACCTATCTAAATCTCCTTGCAGCCTCTCTGTGTCCTCTACACAACCTGCTTTCCCACTAATCTTTGTGTCATCTGCAAATTTTGTTACACTACACTCTGTCCCCTCTTCCAGGTCATTTATGTATATTGTAAACAGTTGTGGTCCCAGCACCAATCCCTGTGGCACACTACTAACCACCGATTTCCAACCCGAAAAGGACCCATTTATCCCGACTCTCTGCTTTCTGTTCGCCAGACAATTCTCTATCCATGCTAATACATTTCCTCTGACTCTGCGTACCTTTATCTTCTGCAGTAACCTTTTGTGTGGCACCTTATCGAATGTCTTTTGGAAATCTAAATACATCACATCCATCGGTACACCTCCATCCACCATACTTGTTATATCCTCAAAGAATTCCAGTAAATTAGTTAAACATGATTTCCCCTTCATGAATCCATGTTGCATCTGCTTGATTGCACTATTCCTATCTAGATGTCCTGCTATTTCTTCCTTAATGATAGCTTCAAGCATTTTCCCCACTACAGATGTTAAACTAACCGGCCTATAGTTACCTGCTTTTTGTCTGCCCCATTTTTTAAACAGAGGCGTTACATTAGCTGCTTTCCAATCCGCTGGTACCTCCCCAGAGTCCAGAGAATTTTGGTAGATTCTAACGAATGCATCTGCTATAACTTCCACCATCTCTTTTAATACCCTGGGATGCATTTCATCAGGACCAGGGGACTTGTCTACCTTGAGACCCATTAGCCTGTCCAGCACTACCCCCCGAGTGATAGCGATTGTCTCAAGGTCCTCCCTTCCCACATTCCTGTGACCAGCAATTTTTGGCATGGTTTTTGTGTCTTCCACTGTGAAGACCGAAGCAAAATAATTGTTTAAGGTCTCAGCCATTTCCACATTTCCCATTATTAAATCCCCCTTCTCATCTTCTATGGGACCAACATTTACTTTATTCACTCTCTCCGTTTTATATATCTGTAAAAGCTTTTACTATCTGTTTTTATGTTTTGCGCAAGTTTACTTTTGTAATCTATCTTTCCTTTCTTTATTGCTTTCTTAGTCATTCTTTGCTGTCGTTTAAAATTTTCCCAATCTTCTAGTTTCCCACTAACCTTGGCCACCTTATACGCATTGGTTTTTAATTTGATACCCTCCTTTATTTGCTTGGTTATCCACGGCTGGTTATCCCTTCTCTTACCGCCCTTCTTTTTCACTGGAACATATTTTTGTTGAGCACTTTGAAAGAGCTCCTTAAAAGTCCTCCACTGTTACTCAATTGTGCCACTGTTTAGTCTGTGTTTCCAGTCTACTTTAGCCAACTCTGCCCTCATCCCAATGTAGTCCCCTTTGTTTAAGCGTAGTCTGCTCGTTTGAGACACTACTTCCTCACCCTCAATCTGTATTACAAATTCAACCATACAGTGATCACTCATTCCGAGAGGATCTTTTACTAGGAGGTTGTTTATTATTCCTGTCTCATTACACAGGACCAGATCTAACATCGCTTGCTCCCTTGTAGGTTCTGTAACATACTATTCTAAGAAACAATCCCGTATGCATTCTATGAATTCCTCCTCAAGGCTACCCCATGCGATTTGATTTAACCAATCGATATGTTGGTTAAAATCCCCCATGATTACTGCCCTTCCTTTTTCACATGCCTCTATTATTCCCTTGATTATTGCCCGCCCCACCGTGAAGTTAGTATTTGGGGGCCTATAAACTCCGCCCACCAGTGACTTTTTCCCCTTACTATCTCTAATCTCCACCCACAATGATTCAACATTTTGTTTATTAGAGCCAATATCGTCTCTCACAACTGCCCTAATATCTTCCTTTATTAACAGAGCTAGCCCACCTCCTTTCCCTTTTGGTCTATCTTTCTGAATTGTCAGATACCCCTGTATGTCTTGGCCACCCTGCAACCACGTTTCTGTAATGGCCACCAAATGATACCCATTTGTAATGATTTGTGCCGTCAACTCATTTACTTTATTTCGAATGCTGCGTGCGTTTAGGTAGAGTCTTTTAATACTAGTTTTTAAACCATGATTTTTAGTTTTGACCCCTCCTGCAGCCTCTTTATGTTCATACATATTGTCCCATCCTATCACCTTGTGGTTTGCACTTACCCCAGTGCTACTCTGCTCTGTTGCCTCCTGCCTTTTGCATTCTTTCTTGGGATCCTGTTCATCTGAGCTCTCATCCATTCTTACTAGGTCAGAGCCCTCTCCTGTGTTCCGTATACTCCTTGCATTGAGGCACCGAGCTTTCATGCTTGCCTTTTTATTACACTTTGACCCTTTAGAATATTGCTGTACAGTGGCCCTTTTTGTTTTTTGCCTTGGGCTTCTCTGCCCTCCACTTTTACTCATCTCCTTTCTGTCTTTTGCTTTTGTCTCCTTTTTGTTTCCCTCTGTCTCCCTGCAATGGTTCCCATCGCCCTGCCATATTAGTTTAACTCCACCCCAACAGCACTAGCAAACACTCCCTCGAGGACATTGGTTCCAGTCCTGCCTTGGTGCAGACCGTCCGTTTTGTACTGTTCTCACCTCCCCCAGAACCGGTTCCAATGCCCCATAAATTTGAATCCCTCCCTGTTGCACCACTGCTCAAGCCACGTATTCATCTGAGCTATCCTGCGATTCCTAATCTGACTAGCACGTGGCACTGGTAGCAATCCCGAGATTACTACTTTTGCGGTCCTACATTTTAATTTAGCACCTAGCTCCTTAAATTCGTCTCATAGGACCTCATCCCCTTTTTTACCAATATCGTTGGTACCAATGTGCACCATGACAACTGGCTGTTCACCCTCCCTTTTCAGAATGCCCTGCACCCGCTCCAAGACATCCTTGACCCTTGCACCAGAGAGGCAACATACCAACCTGGAGTCTTGCTTGCGGCCGCAGAAACGCCTATCTATTCCCCTTACAATCGAATCCCCTATCACTATCGCTCTCCCACTCTTTTTCCTGCCTTCCTGTGCAGCAGAGCCAGCCATGGTGCCATGAACTTGGCTGCTGGTGCCCTCCCCTGATGAGTCATCCCCCTCAACAGTACTCAAAACGGTGTATCTGTTTTGCAGGGGGATGACTGCAGGGGACCCCTGCACTACCTTCCTTGCACTGCACTTCCTGCTGGTCTTCCATTCCCTAGCTGGCTGTGGACCCTTCACCTGCGGTAAGACCAACTCACTACATGTGCTACTCACGTCATTCTCAGCATCGTGGATGCTCCAGAGTAAATCCACCGTCAGCTCCAATTCTGCAACGCGGACTGTCAGGAGCTGGAGGTGGATGCACTTCCCGCACACGTAGTCGTCAGGGACAGCGGAAGTGTCCCTGAGTTCCCACATGGTACAGGAGGAGCATATCACGTGACCGAGCTCTCCTGCCATGACTTAACCCTTAGATACACTTACCAGGTCCATAGATCGTTCTCCAGTTATTAATACTAACAAGGAGTATAGATCATTGCACAATTGATAGCACTAACCAGGTCTACAGATCATTCTCCAATTGCTCACACTAAACAGGTCCATAGATCATTCTCCAGTTATTAATACTAACAAGGATTATAGATCGTTGTACAATTGATAGCACTAAATAGGTCTTTTGATCATTCTCCAATTGTTATTATTAACCAGGAGTATATATCTCGTTGTACCATTGATAGCACTAACCAGTTCCATAGATCATTCTCCAATTGTTAACCCTAACCAGTTTCATAGTTGATTCTCAAATTGTTAACAATAACTCGGTCTGTTGTTCATTCTCCAATTGTTAACGCTAAGCAGATCCATAGATAATTCTCCAATTTTTAGCAATAACCAGGTCTGTAGATCATTCTCCAATTGTTAACGGTACTATGGGCCATAGATTATTCTCAAATTGTTAGCGTGAACAGATCTATAGATCATTCTCCAATTGATAGCACTAACAACTTCCATAGATCAATCTCCAATTGTTACCGCTAACCAGGTCTACAGATCATTCTTGAATTGTTAGCACTAAGCTGGTTCATAGATCATTCTGCGTTAGCACTAACAAGATCCATAGATCATTCTCTAATTGTTCGCACGAACCAGTTCCACAAATAATTCTCCAATTGTTAGCACAAGCAACTTCCATAGATCATTCTCCAATTATTTTCAGTAACCAAGTCCATAGATCATTCTCCAATTGATAGCCCTGGTCAGTTCCACAGACTATTTTTCAATTGTTCATACTAACCATTTCCATCGATCATTCTCGAATTGTTTGCATTAACCAGATCTATAGTTCCTTCTCCAATTGTCAAAACTCACCAGGTCGACAGATCATGTTTGAATTATTAAAACTTACCAGATCGAAAGATCATTCTCAAACTGTTAACCCGAACCAGGTCCATACATCATTCTCCAATTGTTAACGGCAACAATGTCGCTAGATTTTTCACAAATAGTAATCATTTACCAGCTCCATAGATCATTCTCCAATTGTTCACACTAACCAGGTCCTGAGATCATTCTCCAATTGTTAAAGCCAACAATGTCGATAGATTTTTCACAAATAGTAATCAGTTACAACTCCATAGATCATTCTCCAATTGTTCACATTAACCAGGTCCATAGATCATTCTCCAATTGTTCACACTAACCAGGTCCATAGATCATTCTCCAAATTTTAGCACTAACTAGATCTATATGTCATTCTACAATTGTTAGAATTAACCAGGTCCATAGATCATTTTCCAATTATTAGCGATAATCTGGTTGATCGTTCAATCTCCAATTGTTAGCACTAACCAGGTCTAGAGATCTTTCTCCAATTGTTATCACTATAGATCATTGTCCAATTGTTAATGCTAATTGGGTATATAGATAATTCACACAATGTTAGCAATTGTGAGGAAGTCATTCTCCAATTGTTAACCCTAACCAGGGTCCATAAATAATTCTCTAATTGTTAGCAATAACCAGATCTGTAAATCATTCTCCATTTGTTAACAGTACCCTGGGCCATGGATCATTCTCCAATTGTTAGCATTAACCAGGTCCATACATCATTCTCCATTTGAAAGCACTAATAAGGTCCATACGTCAATCTCCATTTGATAGCACCAATATGGTCCATACATCAATCTCCAATTATTAGCAGTGGCCAGCTCAATAGACCATTCTCCAATTATTCATGCTAACTATTTCCATAGATCATTCTCGAATTTGGTCTATAGATTACTTTAAATTGATAACGCGAGCCAGTACCATCGACCATTCTAGAATTGTTAAACCTAATTACGTCTAAACATCATTCTTCAATTGTTAATCCTAACCAGGTCAATAGACCATTCTCCAATTGTCAACACTAATCAGGTCCTTAGATAATTGTCCAATTGTTTACCCTAACCAGGTTTATAGATCAATCTCATATTGTTAACGCTCACCAGATCTATAGATAATTGTCCAATTGTTTACCCTAACCAGGTTTATATATCAATCTCATATTGTTAACGCTCACCAGATCAATAGAAAATTGTCCAATTGTTTAAGCTAAGCAGGTTTATAGATCATCCTCCAATTGTAAACGCTATCCAGGTCGAAAGATCATTCTCCAATAGATATCATTAACCAGGTCCATACATTACTCTATAAATTGTTAACACTAACCTGGGCCATAGCTCATTCTCCAATTGTTAACAGTAATCAGGTCTATTGTAGGATTTCTGAATCTCTCTGCATTTACTTTGACAGTGAAACGATTCTTTCAGAACAATTGGCACAGTTTATTAACAACACACACACATGCATTTAACAGCAGTCGGCAAATATCCTATAGATCTCCCTCAGTTACAACAGATAAAATGGAAGCCCACAGATTGCCAGCATTGGCTAAGTTTTGTAAGAAACAAAATGAAACCCCAGAGTTGCCGCATGGGTTTTGTGTATTGGAAAGCCATTTAAACTAATCAGAGATGGCTGATCCAGACCAGACAGCCACATGTGTGCTGAGAGCCAATAAGAAGCTGCCCTGGAGTCCAATCGGGACGCTTGCTGTAATAAGGTTATGATAAAAAACAATATACGTTACGCCCGTTTTGCTGGCTGGTTTGAACAAATGGTATGCTGATTTGGCTGGTCTTCAACAGGAGATCTTTTGCCGTGTGTCCAGCAGGGAGAAAAGAGAGAGAAAAGTTCCTGGCTTGCGTTTTTCATATTCCTCAAGGCCATTGTCCTCAGCAAGCATCCCGATTGGCCTCCAGGACAGCTTCTTATTGGCTCTCAGCACACATGTGGCTGTCTGGTCTGGCTCAGCCATCTCTGATTAGTTTAAATGGCTTTCTAATACACAAAACCCATGCGGCAACTCTGGGGGCTTTAATTTTGTTTCTTACAAAACTTAGCCAATGCTGACAATCTGCGGGCTTCCATTTTATCTCATCACAAACAAGTCTTTCCATTAATCTACACTTTTAACATTTATACGTGCACACAATCAATTTTAATCATTGATAAACACTTTTATTCTTACAAACTCCCCACCTTGAGGGGGAAATATCCTTATTGACCCCTCATATATCGTAAGCATTGAGGGGGAGAGCAAGAAAAGTGGGTGGCCTGACTTGGTCCCCACCTCATAAGGTGTAGGGGATTTAATAACAGTCCGATAACATCTCCTGCGGAGACTCTCCCCTTCCCGTATCTGCAGTGCACCGTCACTTCTCGAAGCACATTGATGATTGATGATGTTTGTGAGTTATGCTGCAGCACTCGCTTCTCCATCTTCCCACGGCTTCGGTCTTGGCCAGTGTCGTCCTGACAATCGTGAGGATCCGTAACATAGTCTGTGGGAAACAAAATCATGCAGTATTTACTCTTTGGCAGTTTATAACTGATTAATGTGAAACCACTTCTTGTATTCAACACCCTTTTTCCCCGGTAACTGAATCAAATAAACCGCGGGGTTCAATCAGTCTATAATCTTATGTGGTCCCCATCACCTGGGCTCAAAGGCATGCTTCTTTTTCCCATAATTTGGAATCATTACTGAGTCTCCCACCTCATATTCAGAGGGACGTACTTTCTTGTCAAAGTACTTTTTAAATTGTCTTTTTGACTTCCCCAATTTGTGGCCACAAATCGATTGATCTGATTGGTGTGATCTATCACTTGTTCCAGCCACTTGGAACTACTGTTTTCATTGTCAGGGGACTCATCCCAGTTAGTGTTAGCTGGCCTGGTGTTCTCATGTGCCTCCCAGTCATGGCCTGATATGGGAAGACCCCTGTTGTTCTATGAGGTATGGATCTCATTGCCATTAAGCACATTGGCAGCATGTTATCTCATTGAATGGGGCGGTCCGCACACCCCACAATTTTTTTAACATTAACTTGAGAGTCCTGTTCCCTCTTTTGAGCCCTCCAGATGACTGGGTGTACTGAGCAATATGTAATTTGTGTTTTATTTCCAACATTTCCTGCATATTGTGAAAAGTTTTACTGGTAAAGTGTAAACCTTGATCACTGTCCACTTGTACTGGTACTCCCCATCTACAAAACACATAATTCAATAGTGTTTTGGCTGCTTTGATTGCGGTGTTGGAGCAGCAGGGGTATGCTTTGATCCATTTCGGGAATTGACCCACTAACACTAGGGCATGCTGAAAATTGCCTTGCACCTATGGAAGTGGCCCAATGAAGTCTATCTGGAGATGAGTCCATGGCCCTTGAGCTGGGGGTGCGCTTTGAAGCAAGGCTCAGTTAGTGCATGTGGGAGGATTGTGTTGCAGGCACGGTAGGCATCGTGCCACATATTGGTCGATTGTTTCCCTCACGGAAGGCCAACGAGCTGTGGATGCTACCTTGTAGAAGGTTACCAAGACCGAATCGTGCCCTGCTGTGGGGTGGGAGTGAAAGAGGGAAAGCAGTTCCTGGCCCACCTCTCGTGGAACACACACCACCTGGCAGGCGTTCAGCTTTCTTTTGAACATCAGCAACTGCTCATCTAAGTCAGGGGCAGTTGCTAGTATGGTGTTGGGAGCCCTGGCTGTTGGTTGAGGAAGGGGTCTGTCTACCTCATGCCAGGCGCTTATAATAGCATATGACCAGTATTGCTGTTGCAGGGATTTTAAATCGAGGTGATCTGTTGGCGAGGCCTTGCTAACAGCATTGCAGGGCTCAACAACTATATCCTCTATCTCCCCACCAATCGCAACATCCTTGGCTGCTCTGTCTGCTCTGGAATTTCCATCACTATGTGGACCCCCTTTTCTATGGGCTGCTACCTTTCCTACAAAGCAGGGCTGGGATCGCTGTTTAAGATATGACCAGAGGAGGAGTAACCAGGGCCCATGGACCAGGGCCTTACCGTCTATCGTACAATAGTCATTTTTGTGGTATAGGGGCAAGAAGAATGTGGTGTTTACAGCATAGGCACTATCTGACCAAATATTTACGGGTCCATCTGAGGTTTCCTTTGCAGCAGTTAGAAGTGCGGCGATTTCTGCATATTGTGAACCATCAGATTGCTGGATGGTTCGTTCTGGCAATACCACAGCATATCCGGTGCGAGGGGATCCTTCAATGTGATATGATGACCCATCTATGTTGACATCTGGGACACCCTGTATGGGCTCTTTCTGCAAAGGCTGTGTCTCAAAGTTAATCAGGGTTAACGGACATTCATGCGGGTCCCCCTCATAGATCAGAAATTGTGGCAGCAAGGTGGTGGGTTTGGAAATGGTATCAATGTCTCTTTCCATAAAATTCCAATGTCCATTTGCTGAGGTGCTGCGAGGAAACTAGTGAATCTCCAGGTTTCATCAGCAGTTTGAGGTGTGTGTCCGCTGTGCAGGATTGTTGCCTGGAACCCAGTAATAAAGGTAAAGTGATGTACTGACCAGAAGACGGCCAGCAGGTGACACTCGAAGACAGTATACGTCTATTCTGCCCCCTGCAGGATTCGAGACGCACATGCAATGAGCTGTATTCAATCAGCTCACATTTGGCACAGAACTGCAGTGAGGCTTTGCTCTGTGGCCTCGACCTCCAAATGGAAGGGCTGCGTGGGGTCAGGAGGGATCAGACATGTGGCCTGTATCACTGCAGTTTTTAATTTAGCCACACACTCTGCAAAGCCTGGGATAAAGTTCCTTTGGTACCCCACCAAATCCAAGAATGATCGCAGGGCTGTTTTTGAAGTGGGTTATGGCAGTCGCTGTATTATCTTCACCTTGTGATAGTCGGGGTATGATCCCTCTGGAGAAATGGACACTCCTAGAAAGTTTGTGCAAAAGGGACAGATTCTCCTACATGCTGTCCGTTGCCAGCAGTGGGTCATCTACGTACTGCAGTAAGCAGGCAGGGCAGGAAAAGTGTTTTAAAATTGCAGCCATTCTTCTGTGAAATATCGTGGGAGCATTGTGGAACCCCTGAGGCAAACATGTCCAGGTATAACTCTGGTCCTCAAATGTGAATGCAAATTTGTACTGGTCTTCCGCTTTAACAGAGACACTCCAGAATCCATTGGCGATGTTGAGGGTCGAGAAGTTCTTGGAACCAGCAGGAATTTGAGATAATATGGTAGGAGTTTCTCTTACTACCGGTGAGCAGGCTGGTGTTGCAGAATTTAACTTTCTGTAATCAATAGTCAGTCGTCAGTCTCTAAAGTACCCCTTCCGTCGGGGGTGGTCATCAGCATTGGTGCTGGGACCTTACAGGTGAGGCCTTCCAACTGAAGTTCAGTGGCCTTCCTTGTATAAGCGGTAGTTGTATCACCGTTAAACCGTTTAAGGGTAACCCTTGCCCGTCGCAGCATGGTGTTCAGGGTATGGGGTGTGGATGACGGTAAAGTCTGAGACAGTATCGATAAGCATTATCTGCTGCCTGCCCCCTTTTAAGACAGCAAGGACTACTGGTCTCCCGCTACCATCACGTCGGAACCCCACTTCCGACCAATCTTTGGGGGCCGAACTCTGTCACAGGGTCGATCCTGGAATGGGTCTCTCTAATGAGTGTGCATTGTTGATTACGTGCACCGGTGAATAATTTTGCATCCTCCCCGTGGCAATTTAGGTTTGTGTTAGGGTTATCAATTTATCCAATCTTTGATCTGTCCCAGAGGGCTTGGATTCATCCCGCGGGAAGTATCTATGCGTTGCATCATGGGTCGGTTCAGGTCTGGGTCTGCTGCAATCTTTTGCTAGGTGGCCTACATTCTTACAATTAAAGCACTGTCCCTTAAAGGGGTAGTTTTGAGATCCCTCCACCATTGACACTGGTTTATTTGCAGTTGGTGGTGACTTCCCCTTTAACTGGTCTTTTACCATCTCCCAGGCTTGGTCTCTATAGCTGTGCACTGATTGGTGGGCCTCATGGCTAGTCCCGGGGTGGTTTTAACTGAAGGGTGGTGTTGGGTCAGGAACATTGATTTAAATTGTTCCTGATTCTTTCCTACTGTAGCATTTGCGAGTGCCTGGTTCTGGATACGTTGATAGATATCGTACAGGCGATTACTGAAGGCTCTAAGGTCACTTCTGTGCGCTGATTGGTCTGATTAAGCAGAGCCATTAAATTCCAGGTTCGGATCCCTAAATAGTTTAGGATCTCGGCCGTGAGTACATCGGCCGCTGTGCCAACTTGAGGACTACTTCTGGCAGAGTTTCTTTTCGGGAAGTGGAACAGGCCAAAGAGAGATTCGTGTTAAGTCTCTCTCTTCCAACTCTGGGTGACAACTCCTGAAATTTTCCCACCTCCTTCCAGTGAGTCATCCCCATCATTAATGGGCCCCAACTCGTTGCTACACGCCATGGCTTCAGTGCTAGATATGGGCTGTGAGTCGATATGGTTACTGGTGATGTCGCCATGCACATTACGTTGTGAAGAAATGGTTATTATGGCTAAGATTGGCTCTTATGTCTCCAAGGTATCCCATTCCACTCCACCCTCCTTGGGATTATACTGACTTCCTTTCTCTTCCCAATCTGTTTCCCACATTTCCACTTCTTCTGTCTCTGTTATGGCTCCCCGTGTTAGTGCGGATACCGGGGCCTGCTGCTCCCCTAACTTACTTTTTAGCCTTGTTATTGCTAGTTGGCATTGGGTGAGATCTTCTTCCCTATGTGGCTTCTTAATGTCTTCTCTTAATGCACCTCTTGCATCTTCTATCTCTTGCTGGAGCCTTAAGTTTTCCAATTGATATTATTTTAACTCTAATTTGTTTTCGTTTGCTTCAACAATGGCTGCGCTGCCATTTAAGTTTGAAAGGCTTGTTCCTGTAGCAGTGAAGTTGCCTGTTCGGCCCCACTTTCTAATTGCTTAACACTGTGCTTTAAGTGGCCAATTTCTTGTCTTAACTGCTGTATTTCTCCCTCTTTTAACTGCATCATCAGTTGGAGGCCTTCTTCCTTTTGGCTGGGTGGTTTTCTTGACTCATATTATGAGGAATCAACCAGAGAGCTGGCCATCCTCGACTGGGTGATGTGTAATGAGAAGGGACTAATTAGCAATTATGCTGTAGGATGCCCCTTGGGGAATATTGACCATAATATGGTAGAATTCTTTATTAAGGTGGACAAAGTTAATTCAGAAACTAGGGTCCTGAAATTAAGGAAAGGTAACTTTGACGGTATGAGGCGCAAATTGGCTAGATAAGATTGGCAAATGATGCTTAAAGAGTTTACGGTGGTTAGACAATGGTAAACCTTTAAAGATCATATGGATGAACTTCAACAATCGTGCATCCCTGTCTCGAGCAAAAATAAAACGGGGAAGGTGGCTCAACCGTTGCTAACAAGTGAAATTAAGGATAGTATTAAATCCAAGGAAGAGGCATATAAATTAGCCAGAAAAAGCAGCAAACCCGAGGACTGGGAGAAATTTAGATTTCAGCAGAGGAGGACAAAGATTTTAATTAAGAGAGGGAAAATAAGAGTACGAGAGGAAGCTTGCCGTGAACATAAAAAATGACTGCAAAAGATTCTATAGATATGTGAAGAGAAAAAGATTGGTGAAGACAAATGTAGGTCCCTTGCAGTCAAATTCGGGTGAATTGATAATGGGGAACAAAGAAATGGCAAACCAATTCAACAAATACTTTGGTTCTGTCTTCAAGAAGGAAGACACAAGTAACCTTCCGGATATACTAGGGGACCGAAGGTCGAGTGAGAAGTAGGAACTGAAGGATATCCTTATTCGGCAGGAAATTGTGTTGGGGAAATTGATGGAATTAAAGGCCGATAAATCCCCAGGGCCTGAGCGTCTACACCCCACTGCACTTAAGGAAGTGGCATTAGAAATAGTGAATGCATGGGTGATTATTTTCCAACAATCTATCGACTCTGGATCAGTTCCTATGGACTGGAGGGATGCTAAGGTCACACCACTTTTTAAAAAAGGTAGAAGAGAGAAAACGGGTAATTATTGACTGGTTAGCCTGACATCAGTAGTGGGGAAAATGTTGGAATCAATCATTAAAGATGAAATAGCAGCGCATTTGGAAAGCAGTGACAGGATTGGTCCAAGTCAGCATGGATTTATGAAAAGGAAATCATGCTTGACAAATCTTCTGCAATTTTTTGAGGATGTAACTAGTAGAGTGGACAAGGGAGAACCAGTGGATGTGATGTATTTGGACTTTCAAAAGGTTTTTGACAAGGCCCCACACAAGAGATCGTTGTGCAAAATCAAAGCACATGATATTGGGGATAATGTACTGACGTGGATAGAGAACTGGTTGGCAGACAGGAAGCAGAGAGGCGAGATAAATGGGGCCTATTCAGAATGGCAGGCAGTGACTAGTGGAGTGCTGCAGGGCTCAGGGCTAGGACCCCAGCTCCTTACAATATATATTAATGACTGAAATGATGGAATTAAGTGTAATATATCCAAGTTTGCAGATGACACGAAACTGGGTGGCAGTGTGAGTTGTGAGGGGCACACTGAGAGGCTGCAGGTTGACTTGGAAAGGTTAGGCAAGTGGACAAATACATGGCAGATGCAGTATAATGTGGATAAGTGTGAGGTTATCCACTTTGGGGGGCAAAAACACAAAGGCAGAATATTATCTGAATGGCGGAAGATTAGGAAAAGGGGAGGTGCAGCGAGACCTGGGTGTCATGGCTCATCAGTCATTGAAAGTTGGCATACAGGTACAGCAGGCGGTGAAGAAGGCAAATGGTATGTTGGCCTTCATAGCAAGGGGATTTGAGTATAGGAACAGGGAAATCTTACTGCAGTTGTACAGGGCCTTGGTGAAGCCTCACCTGGAATATTGTGTTCAGTTTTGGTCTCCTAATCTGAAGAAGGACGTTCTTGCTATTGAGGGAGAGCAGCGAAGTTTCACCAGACTGATTCCAGGGATGGCTCAACTGACATATGAGGAGAGACTGGATCAACTGGGCCTTTATACACTGGAGTTTCGAAGAATGAGAGGGGATCTCTTAGAAAACATATACGATTCTGACGGGACTGTACAGGTTAGATGTGGGAAGAATGTTCCCGATGTTGGGGAAGTTCAGGACCAGGGGACACAGTCTTAGGATAAGGGGCAGGCCATTTAGGACTGAGACGAGGAGAAACTTCTTCACTTAGAGAGTTGTTAACCTGTGGAATTCCCTGCCGCATAAAGTTGTTGATGCCAGTTCATTGGATATATTCAAGAGGGCTAAGGGGATCAAGGGGTATGGAGCAAAAGCAGGAAAGGGGTACTGAGGGAAGGATCAGCCATGATCTTATTGAATGGCGGTGCAGACTCGAAGGGCCGAATGCCCTACTCCTGCACCTATTATCTATGTTTCTATGTTTCTATGCTGTTTTGTACCTTCAATCTCTCTTTCTTTTAACTGAATCTCTTTTACTTGCAATTCTTTCAAATCTAGTATCACTTTGGCGTCTTGCCTCATTAATTCCTCATCTTTCCTGGCACAATAAAAAGCGCTAAACCCCACGAGACTGTTTGCCCGTTTTGATCTCAGCTCTCCCCTATCTACCCAATCCTGTATAATTCTCACCATCTCCCCAAATGAGGCAGATCTACCCTCGTACTGTACCTGTGCTCTTAACTCTTCAGCGTCTTGTATCGGGAGCTTTTAGGATAACCTCTCCTGATAAACTAGCTCAGCATTACTTTTTATTATTGGCTTTATGTCCATGACCAATCCCTTCATCCTGTGCCTTTTAAATATAACTACTGGTGGGTCTCCACTTAAACAGTTCCAACCCCCACCCTAATCAAACATTTACAACCATTGAGACGACTGCTTCCCTAAGATGCAACTCCCAATCCGTTTAATTTTTTGAATTATAATCGCAACACAGATTCGAATCGCAACCGCCGAGATTTCCAATTGTTCAAAATACTCATCAAAAAGCTGTCTTGCCAGTTGCCCGCATTCTCCACCAATTTTGTAGGATTTCTGAATCTCTCTGGGCTGAAATTTGACAGTGAGACGATTCTTTCAGAACAAGTGGCACAGTTAATTCGAAACACACATGCATTTAACAGCAGTCATCAAATATCCTACACATGTACCTTACTTACATCAGCGATATAATGAGTTTATAATAAAAAGCGATATACATTAAGCCGCTTTTGCTTGCTGATTTGAACACACGGCATGCTGATTTGGCTAGTCTTCAACAGGAGGTCTTTTAGAAACATACAAACATAGAAAATAGGTGCAGGAGTAGGCCATTCTGCCCTTCGAGTCTGCACCACCATTCAATAAGATCATGGCTGATCATTCACCTCAGTACCACTTTCCTGCTTTCTCTCCCTATCCCTTGATCCCTCTAGCTGTAAGGGCCATATCTACCTCCCTCTTGAATATAACAAATTAACTGGCATCAACAATTCTCTGCTGTAGGTAATTCCACAGATTAACAACTCTCTGAGTGAAGAAGTGTCTCCTCATCTCAGTCATAAATGGCTTACCCCTTATCCTTAGACTGTGTCCTCTGGTTCTGCACTTCCCCAACATCGGGAACATTCCTCCTGCATCTAACCTGTCCAGTCCTGTCAGAATTGTATATGTTTCTATGAGATTCCCTCTCATCTTTCTAAACTCCAGTGAATACAGGCCCAGTCGATCCAGTCTCTCCTCATATGTCAGTCCTGCCATCCCGGGAATCAGTCTGGTGAACCTTCGCTGCACTCCCTCAACAGCAAGAATGTCCTTCCTCACATTAGGGGACCAAAACTGAACACAATATTCTAGGTGGGACCTACCAAGGCCCTGTACAACTGCAGTAAGACCTCCCTGCTCTTATACTCAAATCCCCCAGCTATGAAGGCCAACATACCATTTGCCGCCCTCACCGACTGCTGTACCTGCATGCCAACTTTCAACAACTGATGTACCATGACACACTGGTCTCGTTGCACCTCCCCTTTTCCTAATCTGCCGCCATTCAGATAATCTGCCTTCCTGTTTTATCCCCCAAAGTGGATAACCTCACATTTATCCACATTATACTGCATCTGCCATGCATTTGCGCAGACACCTAAACTGTCCAAGTCACCCTGCAGCTTCTTTGCTCACTCCGCCACCCGGCTTAGTGTTATCTGAAAATTTGGAGATATTACAATCAATTCATTCATATGAATCATCAATGTATATTGAAATAGCTGGGGTCCCAGCACTGAGCCCTGCGGCACTCTACTAGTCACTTCCTTCCATTCTGAAAAGGACCCATTTATCCCGACTCTCTGCTTCCTGTCTGACATCCAGTTCTCTATCCACGTCAGTACATTACCCCAAATACCATGCGCTTTAATTTTGCACACCAATCTCTTGTAGGGGGGGCCTTGTCAAAAGCCTTTTCAAATTCCAAATACTCCACATCCTCTGGTTCTCCCTTATCCACTCCACTAGTTACATCTTCATAAAATTCTACAAGATTTGTCAAGCATGACTTCCCTTTCATGAATCCATGCTGACTTGGACCGATCCTGTCACTGCTTTCCAAATGCGCTGCTATTTCATCTTTAAAAATTGATTCCAACATTTTCCCCACTACTCTTGTCAAGCTAAGCGGTCTATAATTAGCCATTTTCTCACTCCTTCCTTTTTAAAAAAGTGATGTTACATTAGCTACCCTGCAGTCCATAGGACCTGATCCAGAATCGATAGACTGTTGGAAAATAATCACCAATGCATCCATTATTTCTCGGGCCACTTCCTTAAGTACTCTGGGATGCAGACTATCAGGCCCCGGAGATTTATCGGCCTTCAATCCCATCAATTTCACTGACACAATTTTCCACCTAATAATGATTTCCTTCAGTTTCTCCTTCTCACTAGACCCTCGGTCCCCTCGTATTTCCGCAAGGTTATTTGTGTCTTCCTTCATGAAGACAAAACCAAAGTATTTGTTCAACTGGCCTGCCATTTCATTGTTCCCCATTATAAATTCACCTGAATCTGATTGCAAGGGACCTACGTTTGTCTTCACTAATCTTTTTCTCTTCACATATCTATAGAAGCTTTTGCAGTTAGTTTTTATGTTCCCAGCAAGCTTCCCTTCATACTCTATTTTCGCCCTCTGAATAACACCATTTGTCCTTCTCTGTTGTGTTTTAAATTTCTCCTAGTCCTCAGGTTTGCTGCTTTTTCTGACTAATTTATATGCCTCTTCCTTGGATTTAACACTATCCTTAATTTCCCTTGTTATCCACGGTTGAGCCACCTTCCATACAGGGATGTACAATTGTTGAAATTCATCCATGTGATCTTTAAATGTTTGCCATTGCCTATACGCCATAAACCCTTTAAGTATCATTCACCAGTCTATACTAGCCAATTCACGTCTCATACCATCGAAGTTACCTTTCATTAAGTTCTGGACCATAGTCTCTGAATTAACTGTGTCACTCTCCATCTAAATAAAGAATTCTACCATATTATGGTCACTCTTCCTCAAGGGGCCTCGCACAACAAGATTGCGAATTTGTCCTTTCTCATTAGACATCACCCAGTCTAGGATGGCCAGACCTCGAGTTGGTTCCTCGACATATTAGTCCAGAAATCCATCCCTAATACATTCCAGGAAATCCTCCTCCACCGTATTGCTACCAGTTTGTTTAGCCCAATCTATATGTAGATTAAAGTTGCCCATGATAACTGCTGTACCTTTATTGCATGCATCCCTTATTTCTTGTTTGATGCTGTCCCCAACCTCACTACTACTGTTTGGTGGTCTGTCGACAACTCCCATTAGCGGTTGCTGCCCTTTGATATTCTGCAGCTCCACCCATACAGATTCCACATGATCCAAGCTAATATCCTTCCGTACTATTGCTTTAATTTCCTCTTTAACCAGCAACGCTACCCCACCTCCTTTTCCTTTCTGTCGATCCTTCCTGAATGTTGAATACCCCTTGATGTTGAGTTTCAAGCCTTGGTCACCCTGGAGCCATATCTCCATGATGCAAATTATATCATATTCATTAATTGCTGCCTGTGCAGTTAATTCGTCCACCTTATTATGAATACTCCTCGCATTGAGGCACAGAGCCTTCAGCCTTGTCTTTTTAACAAACTTTGCCCCTTTATAATTTTGTCTTGTGTCCAGCAGGGAGAGAAGAGAGAGAAAACTTCCTGGCTTGCGTTTTTTATATTCCTCAAGGCCATCGTCCTCAGAAAGCATCCTGATTGGATTTTCGATCCACGGCAGCTTCTTATTGGCTCTCCTCACTCATGTGGCTGTCTGGTCTGACTCAGCCATCTCTGATTAGTTTAAATGGCATTCCAATACAGAAAACCCATGTGGCAGCTCTGGGGCTTTTACTTTGTTTCTTACAAAACTTAGCCCATGTTGGCAATCTGTGGGCTTCCATTTTATGTCCACACAAACAGGCCTTTCCGTTAATCTACACTTTTAACATTTATACATGAACATAATCAATTTTAATCATTAATAATCACTTTTATTCTTACACTGTCGATCATTCTCCAATTGGTAACAATAACAAAGTCTATACATAATTCACCAATTGCAGGCACTAACCATGTCTATAGATAATTCTCCAATTGTTAGAACAAAGCAATTCGATAGATCATTCTCCAATTATTACAATAACCAAGTCAATTGATCATTCTCCAGTTGTTACAACTAACTAGTCGATAGCTCTTTCTCCAATTGTTAGCACAGACCATGTCTAATCGATCATTCTCTAATAGGTAGCACCATCCTGGTCCATAGATCATTCTCCAATTGCTATCACTAACCACGTGTAAGCTCCATTCTCCAAACTTAGCACTAAGTAGATCCATAGATCAGTTTCCAATTGTTAGCAATAACCAAATCTCTAGATAATTCTCCAATTGCTAACACTAACCAGGTCTTTAGATCATTCTGCAATTGTTAACCACAACCAGGTTTATAGATCAATCTCCAATAGTTAACATAACACATCTATAGATACTACTCCAATTGTTAACACGAACCAGATCTTTTGATTATTCTCCAATTGTTAGCTCTTACTCGGACTACAGATCATTATCAAAATTTTAAAATTAGCCATGTCCTTCATTTATTCTCCAAATCGTAGCACTAACCAGGTGTATCGATCTTTCTCCAATTGTGAGAACTAACCAGGAGCATAGATCATTCTCCAAATGTTAGCATGAGCCAGGTCCATAGATCTTTCTCCAATTGTTAATACTAATCAGATCTATACATCAATTTCCAATTGTTAACATTAACCCGATGTATAGATTATAATACAATAGTTAACATTAGCCAAGTGCATAGATCTTTCTCCAATTGTTAACACTAACCAGGTTTATAGATCATTCTCTAATTGTTAACAGTAACCAGATCCGTAGCACGTTCTACAGTTGTTAACTCAAAAAAGGGCTACAGGTAGTTCTCGAAATGGTAACAATAACCAGGTCTGTCGGTCATTCTCTAATTGTTATCACATACCAGTCTATAGATAATTCTCCAATTGTTAACACTAACCAGGTCTATGGATCGTTCTCTAATTGTCAGCACTACTCCGGTCTATAGATCGTTCTTTATTAGCTATCACTGCTCAAGTACTTCGATTTGTCTCCATTTGTTGGCACTGTCCCTGTCTATCGATCAGTCTTCAATTGATCAGAATGTCTAGCTCAGGAGATCAGATTCCATTTGTTCGCTCTGTCCAGTTTCCTTGATTAATTTATATTTGGTCGCACTGCCCAAGTCGATAGATCTTTCACCATTTGACAGAAGTGCCCCAGTCTGGTAGCAATCTCCAATTGGTAGCACTGTTCATGTCCAGAGATCACCCTCCATTTGAAAACACTGTCCAGTTCCATTGATCAGTCTCCATTTAATAGCACTCTCCAGGTATGGGGATCAATCTCTATTTGCTGAATGCAGTAAGATCACTAGAAATCTCACTCAAAATCATGTCCAATCTGTGTTGCCAGTCTGATGAATATTATGTGATACTTTTTGTTGTGATTTCTCACAGTTAACCTGCTGGTGATCATGATCTTGCCCCGAGGAAGGTGTGGTCTGTCCGGATGTATCACCTGTTACCTGGTGGCGATGGCATCAGCTGATCTAAGTGTTATTCTCACTGACGTGATACTGAAGCAGATTATCCCCCTTTATTCCATGGACCCATTCACTAAAAACCTTACCCTGTGCGGTCTCATTGACTGCCTCACTCATGCTGCCACAGACTGTTCTGTCTGGTTCACAGTCGCTTTCACCTTTGATCGATTTGTGGCCATTTGTTGTCAGAAGCTGAAAACTAAATATTGCACTTGGAGAACTGCAGTGGTGGTAATCACAACAGTGTGTGTGCTGAGCACTTTGAAGAACATCCCTTGGTATTTTCAATATGAAGTTGAGTATTTCTTTTTCATACCGTTCTGCATGGTGAAGTTCAGCTACTATTCCTCACTCCTGTGGAAAGCATTTGACTTCTTACATCGTGTGACAACCCCACTGCTCCCGTTCATTCTGATTCTGCTCCTCAATGGCCTGACTGTCAGATATATTTTATTGGCGAGTAGAGCCCGCAGGAGACTGCGGGGGAACGGTGATCGGGAGAAACACAAGGATACAGAGAACGAGAATCGCAGGAAGTCTATCATCCTGCTCTTCAGTATATCTGCAAGCTTCATAATGCTGTGGGTGACACAAGCTGTTTATACCATCCACGAACGAATTACATTAAATCACATTATTGATCGGTTACTCAAAGACCGCCTTCCATACGTCATTGGGTACATTGGGCCAATGCTGCAACTCCTCAGTTCCTACAGCAACACTTGCATTTACGTTGTGACCCTGAGCAAAGTCAGAGAAGAGTTGAAGAATGTGTTCACTTACCCCTTTGTGCTGATTGTCCAGTTAGTTACCTAACAATGAGAGCTGACCACTTTCCTGAACTCAAACAGATTCTGTTTTAAAATCCATCCTATTAATCCCATCCCGGCTTGTTTCTGGGATCGCAAAACATCACTGAAACAATTATAATCATGTGCCATATTAAAGCTAATCTAATAATACCTTTGATGGAGTTCAGTTAACGCTGACTGACACAGTTGTGAAGAATTGGTGAGCAGCATTCCCAGCTTGACTCTTCATTAACAAAGCAATGACTATGAAATAAAACAAAGACTATGGCCAGCATTTTCCCGGGTAGTTGCGGCTCGATTGGCAGCAAGTCGTGTGGGAAAGTTGTTGTGTTTGTGAACAGGTTGGGACCCCGCCATTATCCCGCTCCCACATACCTTTGCCCCAGGCGTGTCTGTCAATGCGGACCCAACTGACAGGGACGGGCGACCCAGTTTAAATTATTAGCTGCTACATCAATGACCTTCCCTCCATCATAAGTTCAGAAGTGGGGATGTTCGCTGCTCATGGCACAGTGTTCAGTTCCATAAACCGATTCTCAGAAAATGAAGTAGTCCATGATAGCATGTAACAAGACCTCGATGACATTCAGGCATGGACTTGTAAATGACAAGTAACATTCGCAGCACACAAGTGCCTGGCAATGACCATCTCCAACAAGCGAGTGGCTAACCACCTCCCCGTATTAAATAACATTGCCGCTGCTGATTCCCCCACCATCTGCGGGTCATCATTGACCAAAAACTTAACTGGACCAGCCACATAAATATCGTGGCAACAAGAGCAGGTAATTCTGCGGCAAGTGTATCAACTCCTGACTCTCCAAAGCCTTTCCACCATTTACAAGGCACAAGTCAGGAGTGCGATGGAATATTCTCCACTTGCCTGGATGAGTGTGTAAGAGGAAAACGGGAAGCCTTCTCCTCCCCGAGCGGGCCCCCTGATATAGGGGTTCGACGCTCGCCCCAACCCGCGTAGCAGTTCTCGAAGTTAGCAGACAGAGATGGATGGCAAGGTACAACGATCTTTAATTACGAACATCCGGGAACACCTCTCATCACAGCCGCCTGGAGATGCTCTCCGAACAGCAAAATCATACAACTTTTATACATTTCAAAAACCTCTCCATTCCCGGGCAAGACCTCCCTAGATCTCTAATTGGACTACCTAATCAGTACTACTTCTCTAATTAGATTACCTTATCAATGCTACTTTGGATTGACAGGCCACGATCCTCATGATCACCTTAGGCCGTGAATAGAATGACTTCATTAGGTCAGAATTTGTTGATTCTCCTTGATGCCGGTGAGTCTGCCTCGAGCCTCTTCGCAAGTTCTTATCAATGTCTGTTTAGATTCTCACATCGTATCCTGTCGGAATATTATTGAATTAATAACTTCTGGAGCCTTGGTACAAGGCCGAAGAGAGGCCTTTTACCTCCTTATGGGTCGGTGCAGGAACCAGCACTTTAACCCTTAACCGCTGGTACCCCTAATGCCAAATTTTTCTCTTACATTTCCCCCCTTTTGCCCCTTGGCTATACTCCCAGCTGGCCATACTTCCCAATAACTATCTCCCTGTAGGCTAGTTTCAGATAGGTCCGTTCACCTGGGTGGCCATCTCCCAAGCTTCGGGATCTCCTGAGACCTTTCCCGCAGAGTTATATAAGGTAAGTCCTTCCTGTAGGACTCTTAAATTTTCATCCTTTATGCCCTTAATCATAGCGCAAGCTCTAACGTGTCTTTTGGCCTGTTTAATTCATGCACATGTTAATCCGATCATGACTATCAGAACCAGGCCCTGTATTACTACAAGTACATGTGATATTATTCTTATCCATGGGTGAATTTGAATGTTAAGTCCAATGTCCCACAGCTTTGAGTACCAGGGCTGATCAGCCAGCATTGCGTTAGTGTCTCTCTGTAGGTTGTCTATTTCTTCCATCAGCCGGATATACTGTCGTCTCTGATTCTGGATTCCTTGCACCAAACGTAATTGTTCCTCATTTAATTCAGGTATCTGTTTGCCTTGCGGTTCCCATATCGCAGAGGGTATCCGTGACTGTTCCATGGATGATTTCCGTTGTCTCGGGATGTATGTGATATCCATTTATGTCTCTGAGGACACAGGAGGTGACACCTTTCTTGGCCTTAATCGTCAGGTTGGCTGCCCCGGTGCTCACGCACCACTCTCCGTTTCCTTGCGGGGCAGCGATGGTCTCAAGATTGTGTTCAAGAGGAGTGATACTCAGCACTCATCTGTTTATCTGGTGGAATCCACAATCATCATTCGTCATTCATGGCGTACCTCGACATAAAACCACTTGGTTATTTTTATAGCAGTCGGTTATGTCAATGCCTTTGGTACTATTGTTAATTTTAATCACCAGTCTGGCAGGCTGATGGTAATACAAGCGAGTTTGGTTTCTTACTTCACCGATATTATCGGTCTGGTAAAAGGGGTCACCCTTTGTTACATCATACTGTGGTTTGGACAACACAAATCCAATCATAATCACCCGCCCAGTAATACATCTGAATTTTGGCACGCATGCGTGACTATTCCTTCGTACCTCGCATGTGTTATTCATTTTTTTATTTGGAGTCCAATTTTTAAGTATGCTGTTAGGGTTCAATCTGTTATGTCACCATTCAGGAGTTGCTCCAAGTTATGTTGTACTTCACTTAATATCCAGGCCCCAAACCCGGAGCAAACTATCTCAGCTTGTAATCGTTTACTTATGTCATTCCCCATTGCGTGGATCAAATTTATTGTCTTGGCATACTTCTGTAATGTATGGGTCACCTGTAACAGTTCCCCTTCCGTGCCATCTCCCAACCGCGCTTGGAGGGCTTGGTTATTCATGTCCCTTCCCAATAAACCTCTTAAGATTTGCGTTAAGTTGTTAACCCGGTCGCCTATTGCATACAGGTCTATGGAATTCATCGTCGTAACCCCTGCTGCATAACCTGTGCCTAGTATTTCCAGTATTCCCTTTTTTCTTCGACCTTGTCCTGTTCCCTTTCTGACATTACATTTCATGGTAGTGGATTCCGGGCCTTCAAGGATCCATTGTGTCAGGTTCTGGTATAATTTCATTCCCACAGAAGTTAGGAGGAATGAGTAGTCGCTGACGCACCCCAAATGTTATCCTTTCTTTAGATTATTTTATTACTAGCCCCTCTTTGGCTCCAGTCTTTATTGACGGGCTTATGGGGGGACTGGCATGGTTGTGCTGGGAAGAGTTGTTGTCCCCAGGGTGGTTGTCGGGGCAGCGATAGGGCTTCCCAGGGTCCCTTTGGGCGTGTTTGGTGTCCCAGCCGGACCTTTATTCCAGGTCCACTACACTTTCCTCCACACTCCATCAGCCCCCCTTTTTAGGTTGTATCCCTTCTTGTTTGTGCTGCGTACGATCAATACCACTTTTCCGTGTTATTACCGTGTCACACTTCGGGACATACACCTTATATTCAATCGACCTCCCGTGGTCTTCATTTTATCCCACTGGGCAGTTTTCCTGGGGTCCCACCCACCTTTTTGCTCCGTTCTGTTCCCACCCTTCTTTTTCTTGAGGGGTGGATTTGGCTGCTTGTTTTCCAGCTTCGTCTGCCCAGCCATGAGCTTCTAGAACTGAAATTCCATCGAGTTGGATTTCTGCACCCTTCCCATTTAGTTTCTATGAAATTGCTCCTGTCCTCGGAATCTACTGGCGCCCCTGGCATCGGCAGCCTGCTGCATTACAACCTTACTTAATACACTATACATAGCCATGCGTTAAAATAAGTTTTGTCCTTGCTCCAGTCCTTGGCTGCTGGGATGCATATTTCGGTAGTTAAATTAAACAAAGCCCCATAGTTCATGTAGTTGTGTCTTTCCTGTGTGTGCTATATCTCTCGCAGTCCGTCTGTATTATCCAGTGCTTGCGTGAGCCTTAAGGTTCCCAGTATCATGAGTCTCCAGAGTTGAAGTAGCCGCTGCGGTCCCATCTCGGTGAGCGTTTTATCTGCAAATTTTAAACAGATAGCCTGGTCATCACCAGGTGTTAGGTTCTGGTCTAATCATCTTTTATCCATGCATGTCGAGGTCACTCTGTGAAATCGGAGGTAAGGGTTAGGTTGGGTTTGTGGACAACACTTACCCACCATGGGGTACTTTGGCTTTATTGCCATAGGTGATGGTGCTATGGTTGCGTACTGCACTATCCGTCTGGTCCCGTTTTTGAAAAATCTCACCCAGCTTATTTATCTTAGCTTTTAACTCTTGAGTTTGTTTTGGTTGAGTATCTTTCTTTTATTTGTAACAGGCAAGTATTATTATATAGGCTAGTTCTGTTTTATTTGTATTCTGACTATCCCACCATTTCCTCTATCTGTCAGGTGAGTCTTTTTTATTCTATTAAGAAATCCAAATTAATAATGTCCAGTATAAAACAGCTGTCAATGGAAAGGGTTAACCCCTTTACAGGTTTGTAAGAAGGCCTGATGTGACTTCGTGTAATCATCCTAAATTTTTTTTTAAGTCTTTGTGCCTTCAAAACTTGCTGAGAAATTAGGAATCCGTTTAAACAGCAGAAATCATTCGTAAAACCGTTATAATAAAAGTCTTTTCATCAGGAAAGACAGCATTTTAGATTAAACTCGAATTTTTTCTTTCCTTCTAATTCAAGTACTTGCCAAAGATTGTTTTTTTTAATAGATTTAAAACGAGACCACACATTTTTAATAGCTATTTTGTTTACTGAAATCCAATTTCAAAATTCAGTAAGATTTTCTAATTCCCAGGTTATTTTTCTGCGCTGAGTTTGCATAGCTTAGATCTTTTCTCCTCGTTATTTTCAAAACCCTCCTGCTTGTTTAGACTGTTCGGGACTTTTCTTGACAAACAATGTCCATTTTTGAAATCTTTCAAACTGCAGTGAAACTTTCTCGTAATATCTTTTTCACAGCCGATATCAACTAGTATTTAGTAAGATATGACTTTTCCCTTCTTTTTCAGCACCTATTCAGTATGTAACGTCTTTTTTTTCAGATCTCCTTTCTTCAAATTAGGTTTAATATTTTTTTTTCAATGGTCCCTTTTACACCTTCGCAGATAGCTTGCCACTCGCCCAGGAGTTTGACCTGATCCCTGAAGGTATTTCTAGATTGTTTCCAAACCTTTTAGTTTTATTTCCTCCATTTTTTTTAAGAGATCAGATTTAATTCAATATTTTTTTTTTAGTTTGAATCTATCTCAGTATTTTGCTGTGTCTTCTCTTAATATCTCAAAATCCCAATTCAAACTTTGTATTGCCATTCTTTTATTTAAAACTCTTTTTTACTGAACTAGAAGCTTTCGCATCAAGGTTTTGCACAAAGGAAAATGGGAGCGTACTTCCCCAGCCTGCAGCCTCAAGAGACCGAGAGGCTTTTTTTAATCTTCTGATCAACAAACCTAAATCCTTTGGGCATTTTGTATCTGCATAACTTATCATTGCAATAAATCCACACCTGCGTTTCTAACTTAAAACTTCCGACATACAGGACAACACTACAAAAGGTTAAAATAATGTTTACTCTGTCTGAAAAAGTGGGTGGAGCTAAAACAAACAGAGAGCTCCACTATTTTTCCAAACATGCTTTCAGACACATGAAAAATCGATATGTCACTAAAGATAGTCACTATCAGCTTTTTTATGGCATTACGTAGTTATGCAAGTTACAGTTAATGATTGGTTTTATTCGGCTTGTTAATAGGCGTGTTACCCATCTTCTTTGGGGCTTTGAGGGGCTTGGGCACTCCCTTTAATTCATGTTAGGTATGTAGGACGTTATTTATATCTATATGTCTTCCCTTGGTGCCGTACACTCGTACTGCCACGAGTTGGCTCAATATATCCCGTCACTGCGGGGACATCGTCTCCATGTCCTCAATGTCTCGTCCCTGCACCATGCGCTGATACCGCTTCGGATCAATAGGCCTTCCCCGATATCTGCCCTTGCGTTGTTCCCTCGCACTGCCATGCTACCTCCACACGCGTGTTTTAGGATGTACCTTTTGACCCCCTTCCACCCCTAGATCATCCTTGTCCTGCGTCTCTGTCCCTCCTGTACCTGATACGAATGGTTCTTTGTACAGATGTCCTTCCCTTTCGTTTTACAATTCCACAGCTCTAACTTGAAGGTGGTAAATTAAAACATACTCAGCCCAACAGATGGGTCATTGTTTCGTTTGGGAAGTCCGTACCCTGCTCGCAGCAGCAAATGTAAGGGGAAAATAGGAAGGCTTCTCCTCCCACGAGCGGGCCTCCTGATATAGAGGGTCTACACTCGCCCCAACCCGCATATCAGTTCTCGAAGTTAGCAGACAGAGATGGATGGCAAGGTACAACAATCTTTAATTACAAACGTCCGGGAACACCTCTCATCACAGCCGCCTGTGAGTGGAGATACTCTCCGAACAGCAAAATTAAACAACTTTTATACATTTCAAAACCCCTCCGTTCCCGGGCAAGACCTCCCTAGATCTCTAATTGGACTACCTCATCAGTACTACTTCTCTAATTGGATTACCTTATCAGTGCTACTTTGGATTGACAGGCCATGACCCTCATGACCACCTTCGACCGTGACTAGAATGACTTCATGAGGTCAGAATTTGTTGATTCGCTTTGATGCCGGTGAGTCTGCCTCGAGCCTCTTCGCAAGGTCTTATCAATGTCTGTTTAGGTTCTCACATCGTATCCTGTCGGAATATTATTGAATCAATAACTCCTGGAGCCTTGGTACAAGGCCGAAGAGAGGCCTTTTACCTCCTTATGGGTTGGTGCAGGAACCAGCACTTTAACCCTTGTCTCGATGGTACCCCGAATGCCAAATTTTTTTCTTCCAAGCGCAATTACAAAAATACTCAAGGAATTTGACACCATCCAGGTCAAAGCGGAATGCTTGATATTGGCACCCTATCCACCACCTTCAACATTCATCCCATCCACCACCAGTGCACCGTGGCTGCAGTGTGTACCCTCTACAAGATGCATGCTGCAAATCGCCAAGGCTTCTTCCCCAGCACATCCCAAATCTGTGAACTCTTCCACCTGGAAAGCCAAGGGCATCAGGGGTATGGGAGCACCACCACCTGCAAGTTACCCTTCGAGTTACACACTATCCTGACTTGGAAGTATATCACCTTTCCTGCATCGTTGTGGGCTCAAAATCCTGGAAATGCCTCCCTAACAGCAGTATGGCAGTTCCTTCTCTACAAGGACTGCAGCGGTTCAAGAAGGTGGCTCACTAGCACGTTCTCAAGCGCAATTAGGGATGGGCAATAAATGCTGGCCTTGCCAGGGATGCCCACATCCCAGAACGAATTAAATAAAAATAATAATGAGCAAGCACCTGAGCAGCCTGTCCCTGAGGGCACTGCAGAGACCGAGATACGTGAAGAGGAGAAGGAATAACATACCACATCACTGCATGTCTCACTCATGGGCACCAGTCCAGCTACTGGCACAATGCGGCCTTTGGAGGCGAGTATAATAACGGGATCTGCACAGTGTAACGCTCCGGGGCCGAGTGGGCTGCAGCCACGCTGGGGGAAAAGGTAGCTCCCTGGAGGGCGAGTTCGCGCTCAGGTTCTGCTACATAGGACTCAGATGAGGACCTCAATGGGCAGCTGTTTAGAGAAGGGTGATGGGCCTGCACTCGGAGATGATAGGTGCAAAGACAAGGGTGCGAGAGATCCTCTCAGCAATGGGAAGGAGCATGGAGGAGTCCGCCTCCAATATTGCACAAGGCTCTGTGCATACCATGGAGCCCATCATTCCCAGTCTGCAAAGAACAGTGGCTCCCACAGAGACCGTGGCAACCCAGTCCTGATGCTGCGTGTGATGGGCGATCGTACAGCTTCCATTGCAGCACAAGCAGAATTAGCGCAATGTAATGCAGTCCATGCTTGGTGGCATACAATCTCAGACTGCTCCCATGCAGCCTCAGCTTGATGACATCATGTCTGGGTATACCACTATCGATCGGGGCTTTCACAATTTTGCAGCAGGCCAGCATTCTGTGCTCCAGCAGATTGCCAGGGATGCTGAGCTGCTCCCCCAGGGAGTGCAGTGGGTCAGTGGAGCAGGAATCTGCGATCCTTCACAAAATAAAGCCCTGCGGATGCTGGAATGTGAAGTAGAAACAGAAACTGCTAGAAATCTCAACGGGTCAGGCAGCATCTGTGGAGAGAAAACGATAACGTTTCGGGTCAATGACCATTCATCAGAACTTTCTCAGGCTGCGAGTATTCCTGCTCCCACCACTGCCACTCCAATATTACACTTGTCACTGCCTGTCAGCAAGCCAGCCCAGACTGCTGTCACACATGCTGAGGTGGTGCAGTCTACAGCTGGGTCTTACAGGCCCGGAGCTGGTAATGGGCGTCCTGCAAGGTCATCTGAAGTCTCCCGCAGGGACAATCAGCTTCCTTCCACCGTCCTGCTGTAGCCTCCGAGCCAACACTTCACTGAACACTGTAGCAAGCAAAGGCACAGTAACCAGAGGCACTCAGGGACTGCATAAGCGTGAATAGTTAATATTTTTGTTGTAAATATTTGTTCACTAATTTTTGATAAATGTATTAATTTAGTTTGGATGGTTTTGTGGTGTCTCTGATTTCAGCTTTGTGCTGTGATATGGTGCATGACACAGATGGAATGATGGGGATGTGATGAGCAGTGGGAATCTGGGGTTTACTTCATTTGAACCACAGTTTGATGAGACGATCATGGACCACCATTCTGGAATCTCGATTGAGTGACTGCTACCTCCCCCGCTCCTGTTCCGCCTGCTCCTCTTCTTCTTCCTCCTCATCCTCCTCTACCTCGTCCTTCTCCTCCTCATGTTCCTCCTGTACCTCGTCCTCCTCCCCCGCTCCTGAGGTGGTTCCACAAATCAGTGTGTCAAGGGCTTGGCCCTCATGGTCCAAGTTGTGGAACATGCATCAGTCCACTGTGAAATGGATCACCCACTGATCCGAGTAATTGAGGGCTCCTCCCGAGTGCTCAATGCAGTGGAACCGTTGCTGGAGCACTTCGACGGTCTGCTCGATGATGTTCCTGGCGGCAGCATACCTCCCATTATATGAATGCTGGGGAGGTGTATTGGGGTTGTGGAGGGGAGTAATGAGCCAGGTGAGAACAGATAGCCCTTGTCTCCGCCAAGCCAGCCCCGAGCTTGACGTGATGGCAGGAAGAGTGCAGACACACTGGCCTGGTGCAGGATGAAGGCATTGTGGCTGCTGCCAGGATATCATCCATTGACATTGAGGATTCACTGTCTGTGGTCGCACACCAACTGCACATTAAGTGAGTGGTTGCATTTACAGAAGATTACAGAAGATCTCAGGATTGTGAAGCGTTACCTGTAAAGCCACATGGGTGCAGTCGATGGCGCCTTGCACCATGGGAATCCCGTTATACTGGACAAGCCACAAGCACGCTCTTCCTGCTTCTCTCTGGTAAGGGGAAAGGAACTGTAGACCCTGCTCCTACTGTCAAGAGTCTCTGTTACCTCCCGGTTGTTGCGATGGATGGCGAACTGCGAGATCTCAGCTATGTCTCCTGTTGCAGACTGGAAGGATCTTCTGGTGAAGAAGTCGAGGGCAGTGGTGAGCTTGACTGCCACTGAGATAGCCATGGTCACCCTGATTTGAGGCTGGATGTCTGGTTGCAGAGGGTGGCAGAGTTCTGTGACCATCTCCTCAGTGAAGCACAGCCTTCTAATACACTGCTCTTCGCTTAATTGAAGGTAGGAACAGTGCTCTCAGATTACTGTCGGTGGGTAAGACCTCCTGTTGCGAGCCCTGATATCCCTCCTCCTCCCTATGGCCACATGTTCCAGCCCTTCTCGCTGCCTCCGCTCCCTCCGCTGTAGATCCTGGAGCTGAGACCAACTGCCAGTAAAGTGCCCATTAATGTAATCCAGTGCAGCAGTTTGATTTTTGAAAGAATAAACTCTTTATTTGCCATAACACCCCTGATAATAAATAGCCCTGAAATGATGGAGTGAGACTTTTGCACTATGTGAAAGTGACAAGAAAGCACTGAAACTTCACTGACCTACAGCTGTGATTCATTACGCCTGATCCCTATAAATACCATCCCTGGAGCCAGCTTCCTGTTGCTGCATGCCAGCTCTTCCCGTCGGTGTTTACTCCAGGTATTAAGGTAGATGATGACAATCAATTTAGCAGATGGAACAGTCACTGAGTGTTGCACACTCACATTATGATCCACCTAGTGCTGAGGCTCTCGGTGATAACTGTTACCGGTGGTGCTGCCGGGAGGTGGAATTTGGTGTGCAGCACTGGATTCACCTCACCCCGGCAATAATACTCCAGCACTCCATTAGCACCATCTGTTGACACTAATAGGAGGCACTAAAGTAACAAATCCAAACCTCCACCCCACCCGCCACGTTCTCCTGTGAGTGGCGCACTAGCTGCTCCATGCAGGTGGCCATTATTTCCCTGGAAGAGCCGACAGTCACCGTGGCCTGCGACACGGTGATGCTCCTGTTGGAGATGGACTCCTCCATTCTCTGCACATTTGCAGACATCGCGCTCACAAAACCTGTCATATACGGCTGCACTTCTTCCTCATCTCCAGGGTCACCCTCTTACAGGAGGCCCCCGAGGTTCAGCGGCAGCATGCAGCTGAGAAGAGCTGGGAGCATCCTGCGCACTCCAGCGAGGACTCTCCATTGCTGTCCCTGTATCCACCATCTCCTCTTGCTCACTTGTGACGTGTGACACAGCAGGTACCACTACTTTATCTTGCGTAGTACACACCGAGGTCTGCCTACCTGCACTGGTGCTGGGATCACCTGGGTCTGGTAATGATGTGCGCCCTCAGAGGCTGGAGGCTCCTCTGAGGCATCATCTTCCTCTTGCTCATGGACAGTGGGTGGCGGCTCTTGATGGTCCTTTGGGAGAGTAAAGAGATGAGTTCGATATGTTACATGTAGATTCGATACAAAAACCATTATGCACATAATGACCATTCAATGGTTGCTGACATCAGCCCCCATATGAGTGATTGATGTATGCCATTTATCTGTATGATATGTAATTCTG
The DNA here is from genome assembly GCF_044704955.1 of Pristiophorus japonicus. Taxonomy (NCBI): domain Eukaryota; kingdom Metazoa; phylum Chordata; class Chondrichthyes; family Pristiophoridae; genus Pristiophorus; species Pristiophorus japonicus. The sequence continues at coordinate 100,941,418 of NC_091989.1, forward strand.
GCACCAGTGTGTTGAGATGTCTCATTCTCTTTTATCCCTCCTGCAGCTGCTCAGCAACTCCAGATATTTTTATAGCTGCCTCATCTGCCATTGTAGGTTTTGCAATGCTGGAGGTCCATGGCTGGTTCTCCCCCTCACCGTCTTATTTTCGACTCTCTTTCCCTGTAAGGAGGGAAAGAAGGGAAGGCTGGGTGATAATGAGTGTAAACATAGAAACATAGAAATAGGAGCAGTAGTAGGCCATTCGGCCCTTCGAGTCTGCACTGCCATTCAATATGATCATGGCTGATCCTCTATTTCAACACCATATTCCTGCTTTTTCCCCATACCCCTTGATGCCCTTTGTTTCTAGAAATCTATCTATCTGCCCTCTTAAATATATTCAGTGACTTGGCCTCCACAGCCTTCTGGGGTAGATATTTCCACAGGTTCACCAGCCTCTGAGTGAAAACATGTCTCCTCATCTCAGTCCTAAATTTACTATCCCGTATCCTGAAACTGTGAGCCTTGTTCTCGGCGAAGGTAAATAACCTACCCGCATCCAATCCATCCAACCCAGTCAGAATTTTATACATTTCAATCAGATCCTCTCTCATTCTTCTAAACTTTAGTCAATACAGGCCTATTCGACCCAATCTCTTATCATAGGACAGTCCTGCCAACCCAGGAATCAGTCTGGTGAACCTTCGGTGCACTCCCTCTTTGGCAAGTTTATCCTTTCTTGGGCAAGGAGACCAAAACTGCACACAATACTCCAGGTGCAGTCTCACCAAGGCCCTGTATAACTGCAGTAAATCATCCTTGCTCCTGTACTCAAGTTGTCTTGCAATGAAGGCCAACATAACATTTGCCTTCCTAACTGCTTGCTGCACCTGCATGTTTACTTTCAATGACTGGTGTACAAGGACACTTCCCAAGCCATCACCATTTAAATAATACTGTGTCCTTATGTTTTTCCTACCAAAGTGGATAACTTCACTTTTATCCACGTTATACTGCAACTGCCATGCGTTTGCTCACTCTCTCATTCTACCTAAATCAACTTGCAGTGTCTTTGCATCCTCCTCACAACTCACAGTCCCACCTAATTTTGTGTCATCAGCAAACTTGGAAATATTACATTTGGTTCCCTCATCCAAATTATTTATATATATTGTGAATAGCTGGGGCCCAAGCACTGATCCCTGTGATAGCCCACTAGTCACTGCCCGCCACCCGAAAATCCGTTTATTCCTATTCTCTGTCTCCTGTCTGTTAACCAATTTTCAATCCATGCCAATACATTACCCCCAATCCTATGCTTTAATTTTGCACACTAACCTCTTATATGGGACATTGTGAAAGGGAAATCATGCTTGACAAATTTTCTAGAATTTTTGGAGGATGTAACTTGCAGAGTGGATAAGGGAGAACCAGTGGATGTGGTGTATTTGTACTTTTAAAAGGCTTTTGACAAGGTCCCACACAAGAGATTAATGTGCAGAATTAAGGCACATGATATTGGGGGTAATGTGTTGACGTGGATAGAGAACTCGTTGGCAGACAGGAAGCAAAGAGTTGGAATAAACAGGTCCTTTTCAGAATGGCAGGCAGTGCCTAGTGGGGTACCACAAGGTTCAGTGCTGGGAACCCAGCTATTTACAATATATATTAATGAATTAGACGAAGGAATTGAATGTAATATCTCCAAGTTTGCAGATGACACTAAGCTGGGTGGCAGTGTGAGCAATGAGGAGGATGCAAAGAGGCTGCAGAGTGAATTGGACAGGTTAGATGAGTGGGCAAATACATGGTAGATGCAGTGTAATGTGGATAAATGTGAGGTTATCCACTTTGGTGGCAAAAACAGGAAGGCAGATTATTATCTGAATGGTGACAGAAAAGTAAAAGGGGAGGTGCAACGAGACCTGGGTGTCATGGTAGATCAGTCATTGAAAGTAGGCATGCAGGTACAGAAGGCAGTAAAAATTGCAAGTGGAATGTTGGCCTTCATAGCAAGAGGATTTGAGTACAGGAGCAGGGAGGTCTTACTGTATTTGTACAAGGCCTTGGTGAGACCACACCTTCAGTATTGTGTGCAGTTTTGGTTTCCTAATCTGAGGAAGGACATTCTTGCTTTTGAGTGAGTGCAGCGAAGGTCCATCAGACTGATTCCCGGGATGGCAGGACTGACATATGAAGAAAGATTGGATCGACTCGGCTTATATTGACTGGAATTTAAAAGAATGAGAGGTGACACATAGAAATATATAAAATTCTGACGGGATTGACAGGTTTGAAGCAGAAAGAATGCTGCTGATGTTGGGGAAGTCCAGAACCAGGAGTCATAGACGAAGGATAAAGGGTAAGCCATGTAGGACCGAGATGAGGTGAAAATTTTTCACCCAGAGAATTGTGAGCCTATGCAGTTCTCTACCACAGAAAGTTGTTGAGTCCAGTTCGTTGGATATATTCAAAAGGGAGTTAGATGTGGCCCTTATGGCTAAAGGGTTCAGAGGGTATGGAGAAAAGGCAGGAGTGGGGTACTGAATTTGGTTGATCAGCCATGATCATAATGAATGGTGGTGAAGGCTCGAAGGACCGAATGACCTGCTCCTGCACCTATTTTCTATGTTTCTATGTTTCGATTTTTCTGAAAATCCAAATGCACCTCATCCACTGGTTCTCCCTTACCTATTCTATCAGTTCCATCCTTAAAAATCTCCAGTAGTTTTGACAAACATGATTTTTCTTTCATAAATCCATGTTGACTTTAATTAATCCCATTGATATTATCTAACTGTGACTCTATCACATCCTTTGTATTAGACTGCAGCATTTTCCCAACTACTGATGTCAGGCTAACCGATCTGTCGTTCCCCATTTTCTCTCTCCCACCTTTTCTAAATAGTGCCACCTTCCAATCTGCAGGAACTGTTCCATAATCTATAGAATTTTGGAAGATGATAACCAATGTATCTACTATTTCCATGGCTATCTCTTTTAGTATTCTGGGATGCAGATCATCATGCCCTGGGGATTTATTGGCCTTCAGTCCCGTTTTTTTCTCCAGCACTATGTTCTTCCTAATAATCATTTCCTTTAATTCCTCTTGCTCACGAGATCCTTTGTTCCCCAGCATTCCTGGGACGTTATTTGTGTCCATTTCCGTGAAGACAGAAACAAACTACCGGTATGTATTTAAATGTTCTGCCATTTCCTTGTTCCCCACTATAAATTTTCCCACTTCTGTCTGTAAAGGGTCTACATTTGTCTTTACTAAAATTTTTCTTTTTACTTATTGTAGAAACTTTTGCAGTCGGTTTTTTTTATCTTCTTTCCTAGTTTACACTCATACTCTATTTTTCCCCTCTTAATCAATCTCTTGCTCCTTTTTTGCTGAACTCTAAACTGCGCACAATCCTCAGGCTTGCTACTTTTTCTGGCAACTTTGTATAACTCCTCTTTGGTCTAATACTATCCTTCATTGTTTTTGTTAGCCATGGTTGGGCCACTTTTTCTTTTGTGTTTTTACGCAAGAAAGGAATGTATAACTGTTGCAATTCATGCATTCGTTCCTTAAATATTAGTCATTGCCTATCCACTGTCATGCCTTTTAATGAATCTTCCTAATCTATCATATCCAATTTATTCCTCATACCTTTGTAGTTTCCTTTATTTAGATTTAGGACCCTAGTTTTGGATTGGACTACTTCACTTTCCATCTTAATAAATAATTCAATCATGTTATGGTCACTCTTCCTTAAAGGACCCCGCACAACAAGAATGTGTATTAACCCCTTCTCATTACACAATACCTAATCTAGGATAGCTTTTTCTTTAGTCGGCTCCTCAACATACTGGTCTAAAAAAAACATCTCGTATAGACTCGAGGAATTCATCTGCCGCAGTATTATTACTAATTGGGTTTGGCCAGTCTACATGTAGATTAAAGTCACCTGCGATTACTGTTGTACCCTTGCTACATGCATCTGTAATGTCCTGTTTGATGCCGTCCCTTACACTACTACTACAGTTTGGAGACCTGGAGACAACTGCCACAAATGGAATGGATGAGTTAGATTTTTAGGGGGTGACTCTGATTGCGAAGGGTAACAAAGTCAAGTGGCCTCCTTCTGTGTGTTCGTTGATATGATTGTATTCGGATGAGGGTGACTGTGAGGCGGGGTGGGGGTGGTAGTGAGATGGGGATAATATAGATAGATAGAGAGCGATGGGAGGACGTGCAAGGTAAGTTGGGGTAAGTCATGATGTGCAGGAGCAAGGTTGGTACGGCAGAGTGATGGGAATGCGATGGGACGCACAGCAGGATGAAGGTGAGTGTGGTTTTGTACAAACATTTCCTGATCGCATGAGATCATTGAAACTTCTGCGGCACGGCACTCAGCTCCTCCTGAACATATCTCTGCTGTTGGTAACCACTGCAATTTGCAGCCAGGCTCTTTTTGTTGCCTGGGATGTCTCTTCCGCCCATTGGAAGGGAAGAGGACCTCGTTGTGTGCTCTGACACCCTCCACAAGGATATGGAGAGATTCATTACTCACACCAACTTAGCTTGCACAACCACCCATTCCTCTCTCTCTGTCCTCAACCTATTATCCACCGCTCTCACTAACCCTCATCCAAACGCAATCATACCAACTAACAGCATGCAAGGAGCCCTCAGGGCAATGCCACCCCATTCCTTGTTAGTCTCCCCTCTAAAAATGTAAACCATCCATTCCATCACTCACGCTCAACCATCCCTTCTTTGCATCCTAACAGGAGTAGAGAGTGCACAATTAGAGGTAGAGGTAGGGAACTGTAGGTGGGCATCCATCATTTGTGACTTTCACAAGATTGGAGGAGGCTGCGTTGGAAGACTTGGGAGTGGGTGAGCAACTGGAAGTGGGAGACGGAGACGGAGAGAGGGGGTCCTCTCATCAACGTAGCTATAGAATTACATATCACACAGCTACAAGGAATACATCTGTCACTTATACATTGACTGATGGCACCAGCCACTGAATGGTCATGATGTGCACCCATATGTGCACCCATTTTTCATTTGGAATATCTAACACAGCACATTACGCTCCCGCAGGTCCATCAAGAGAAAACCCTGCCCCCACTGTCAGGAGGAAGAGCAAGACAACTCCTCAGAGGAGCCTCCAGCTCTGAGGGTGCACCGTCACCAGATATAAGCGCACACTGCACCAGCGCAGAGACGCACACCCCTGTAGGTCCAATGCGAGATAGAATGATGTGTCAGCTGTTGTGTCACAAGTCACAAGTGAGCAAGAGCAGATGGTGCAGACAGGGACAGCAGTATAGTCTCCTTGCTGGAGGACGCAGGACGTTCCCAGCTCTGCTCAGCTGCAGGCAGACACTGAGCCTCACAAAGTGGCCGATTCTGGAGTTGCAGGAAGAAGTGCAGGGAGCTCTGAAAGGTTTTGAGGGCACGAGGCCTGCAAATGTTCAGAGAATGGAGGAGTCCATCTCCAACAGGAGCATCACCGTGTCACTGGCCATGGTGAGAGTCGTCCCTTCCATGGATATGGTGCCCATCTGCACAGAGCAGCTAATGCACAACACACAGGAGCACATGGTCTCAATGGAGAACTGATGGATAGCTATGGAGCATAGATGGCAGAGGTTGCTAGACCTCCTGTCTAGGAGTGATGTCGGAGTAAACATGGGTCCTCACGGTCCCAGTGATGTGCAGCAGGGTGCTCTGCAGCTGCTTGCTAACAAGAGGCTGCTGCCGGTCCATGAGAGCGATGACGTGAGAGTGGGGAGGTTAGTGTGGGGTCCCCGCGAAGTGTTTACACTTCTCTACCATTTCCTCCCCCTCAGTCAGAGTCCCAGGTCGGTCCTCTGACCGCGATGGCCGAATCTGTCCCAGCTCAGTCGCCGGAGTAGCTGACTATTCTGGGGCTTTCACAGGCTTCTAAACCCAGAGCTTATCTCCCAAGATTATCTAAGCAGTCGCAGCAGGGGAGTGAGCAGCCTGCCCCTACCTCTGCTGAAGCCGCAGGTGTAGCACCTCATAGAAGTATGCAAAAGAGAAATGTGGCACACAGTAGATTCACAATGGTAGCCACTTGGGTGTTTTAATCAATGTTCAAGGTAAGTTTGCATTAATATATTGTCAACCATTAAAATCTTTATTTATACCACTTGGCCATTTTGGACACATTTGTGTGCCCCTTTGGAAGTGGTGTAGTGAGTTGCAGTGAGACATAACAGAACCTCCAGCAATGGTGGTCAGTGTGGAAGGAGTGACTTCTTTATTGTAGGGATTCTTTATGGTGTTGCTGTGGGATGGTGGCAACCTGGCGCAGCATGTGGCAGTCGTATGGGTGTACACCACAAAGTTAAGTAAATCTGGCCATTCCTGGCCTCCCGGGCAGTAATGTGCTTGTGTGCTGATACCCTCTGTCCTGTGCAGCATCAGCTGGTTGTGGAGAAGTTTGGTGGTGTTGGTGCTGTTGGTGTGTCTGGTGCTGCTGGTCTTGGAGTTCATCGTGGTCCCATTCTGAGCGACATAGCAGAAATGTCACCCACTGATTGAACAGATGAAATGTTAAGTAGAGTTGACAGAAGCAATCTGAGGGTTGAAATTACTCAGACAAACTGATCCACATTCTTACTACTCTTTGGGAAAAAACGTTCTCAGAATTCTATATTAAATTTCTTGGTGACTATCTTATATTGATGGCCTCTAGTCATGCTCTTCCCCATAAGTGTAAACATTCACTCTGTATCCACTCTATTAAAATTATGAAAGGTTTTGATAGAGTGGACACAGAGAGAGTGTTTACATTTATGGGGATGAGCATGACGAGAGGTCATCAATGTAAGATAGTTACCAAGAAATCTATTTGGGAATTCAGAAGAACGTTTTTTCCCAAAGAGTGGTGAGAATGTGGAACCCACTACCACAGCGAGTGATTGAAGCAAATAGCATCGATACATTTAATTGAGGCTAGATAGCTGCTAATTATTCACAACTGTTAGAGGAAGTTAGTTCCAGTGGTTGCTTTTCAGTTTCAGCCAGTGGATCAGTTTATCTGAGTAATTTCAACCCTCACAGTTCTGACTCAGTGAATGGAAACCAATTTGAAAGTTAATGGAGTGAGTGAGAAGGCAAACAGAAAAAGTCAACATATGGAGCTGAATGAAAAAACCTACAACAGTCTATTTGGCCCATCATGCCTGCTCCTATCTCTTATCTGGAGCTACCTACTCCAGTTCTCTTTCTACGTCCTGCTCAAGATCCCACATGCTCCTCGTGCTGACATTGTGAGGTTCCTCTGGCAGTGTTGAGCCAGATCAGGGTCTGGATGATTGAGTGGCCAATTTTTGGGGCAGGAGAAAAGAGACCCAACCTGTTCATCCTTTCCTGATATATATACCCTCGCATTTCTGGTAACATCCTTGTAAATCTTCTCTGCTCCCTCTCCAGTGGCTCTATATCCTTTTTATAACAAGGCGACCAGAATTGAATGCAGTACTCTAAGGGTGGTCTAACCAGGGTTTGATACAGGTTTAGCATAACTTCTCTACATTTCCATTCTATACCTCCAGAAATAAACCATAGTGCTTAGTTTGTTTATTTTATGGCCTTGTGTTGCTACCTTTAGTGATTAGTATATTTGTACTCCGAGATTCCTTTGTTCCTCTGCCCCACAAAGCCGCTCATCCTCCATGTAATAACTGACCTCCCTATTCTTCCTACAAAAATGTAATACCTCACATTCATCTGTGTTGAACTTCATTTGCCAATAATATGCTCATTCTGTAAGTTTATTAATGTCCTCTGGTAATTTATTGCCGTCCTCCTCAGTACTGACTATCCCCTCTCCCACCAATTTGGTGTCATCCACAAATTTAGAAATTGTGTGTTCGATTCTAAATTCTAAATCGTTAAAGTTAATTGTGAACAACAGTGGTCCCAGCACTGATTCTTGTGGAACACTCGTATGCACCTTCTGCCACTGTGAATGGTTACCCTTTACCCCTACTCTCTGCTTTCTGTCTTGAACCCAGCTTGCGATCCATTCTGCTACTTGTCCCCTGACTCCACATTCTCTGACCTTGTTCTTCAGTCTAATATGGGGTACCTTATGAGAGGCTTTTAAAAAATCTAGATAAATTGCATCAACTGCATTACCATTGTCTACTCTCTGTTATCTTTTCAAACATATTCAATGCGGTTGTGCAAGCAAGACTTTCCAGTTTGAAATCCCTGTTGGCTATTCATTATTATATTTTTGGTTTCTAGATGTTCTCCTATTTTATCCTTTAGTTGGCATTCCATTATATTTCCGACCACCGATGTTAAGCTGACTGTAATTCCCTGGACGTTCTATCACCCTTCATAAATATAGATATTACGTTCGCTATCCGCTAGTCCATGGGCACTACACCTTTTTCTAACAAATTATTAAGTATGTGCAGTAATGCCTCTGCTACCGTTCCCTAAATTATTTTAAATGTCCATCTGGACATAGGGTTTTATCCTCTGAGTATGATTGGTTTATTTATTATGTCCCCTCTTTTTATTTTAAATGCATTTATCACATTAATAATCTCAACATCCAATATAATGTCCACCTATACTATCTCTCAGGTAAATACTGAAACAAGATAATTATTTAATATTTCTGCCATCTCTCTATCATTACCTGTAGTATTATCCTGTTAATCCCTTAATGGCCCTATTCCTGTCCCAACAGTCGTTTTTTATTGATGTGCCTGTAAAATATTTTACTATTTTGTTTTATGTTCCTTGCTAATTTAATTTAATAGTTTCTATTAGCCTTGCTTATTGTTTTTTTTAACTTCTCTCCAAATCTCTTAGTAATCTGTCCTCACCTTTACCTGCGCCCCGCGAGCGGATGTCAGCCAACTTCGCAACCTGTGAATCTGGTCTTGACATCCGCTCACACCAGCCTCCCCCGTGGTACACAGGGCAATTTCCCCCGTGGGCCAGTAAGGGGTCGGTGCTGCACAGTGCCTGTACAAGCTCCAGGCAAATCCCCGGGAGCCGGTAGCGCCCATCAGCCGAGCGCAAAAATGTCTTGCCCCCCCCAGGAGGTGCTAACAGGGCTCTGAAAAGGGAGCAATTTTGTATCCTGACTATTGCTTGGTGAAATTTGTATCACTCTCTGTCTCTCGCTCTCAGTCTTTCTCCCTTTAATGATGCCAATTACCTTTTTTGCCCTGTATTAAATGAGCGAGATATGAAGCCATTTCAGAAGTCAAATTAGCCAAGTTTCTTTCAACAACATATCTGGTTGGGCACTTACCTTGGAGAAGTTGGATGTTGGATGCTAATCAATCTCATTGCCCACTTAATTCTGTCTCAGTGCACAGAGAATGCAGGGGAGGGCTAAATCAGGAGCAAATGGTGTCGGTGGGTGAGGTTAGGCCCCAAGCGAAAAAGAATGATCAAGGCACCCTTGCCATTGCACCTATCATCTCCGACTGCAGGCCCATCAGCTTTCTTCTAAATGCCTCCCCATCGAGATCCTCCTTTGAGTCCTGTGTTTAGCTTATCGCGAGCTGGCCTCTGAGCTGTGCAGATACTGCTACTACACTTGTCTCTAAAGAACGTGTCATGTTCTAGGAAACTGTCTCAAATACATTCCATGAACTGTGCCCAATGGTAGAGCTACTGTTGTGAGCGGCGGGGCAAGAAATTACTTTCAACAGTGATGTCTGCCCCTTGTTATTTCTTATCTCCACCCAAACTGATTCTACTTCCTGATCTTCTGAGCCAACATCCATTCTCACTTCTGTCCTTATGTCAACCTTCATTATCAGGGCCATACCCCCACCCCACACCAACTTCCACTCCCCCTTTCATTTTGCCTCTCCTTTCTAAATGACATGTATCCTGCAATATTTAATTCTTAACCTTGTTCACCTTCCAAACATGCCTCTGTCATAGTAATTAGATCAAACCCATTTATTACAATTTATGGCAGTAATTCAACTATCTTGTTCGGAATTCTTCGTGCATTCAGATCAAGAGGCTTTAATTTTAACTTGTTACTCTTATTCCCTGCTTTCACCTTATTCAATGATGCACTATGACCTTTACACTCTCTGTCCCTTCCTCTCACACTCTACTTATCTATATCCAAATCTACCCTGCTCCATTTCCTTCAATTTCTCTTTAGATTTCTATATTTCCCCTCACCTCATTCCACCAGCCCACCCACCCTCCCCCCACACCCCCCACCCCCCACCCCGCTGCCCCACACACACACTTTTAGCATAAATCCCTATCCGCAGCCCTAGTTATTTGATTCACCAGGACGCTGATCGTAGCCTGGTTTCAGAGATAGAGAGAATGAGGCAGAGTGCGAGAGAGCGAGAGACAGGCAGGAGAGAGTGAGTGTGTTAGAGTGAGAGAGTGTGTGAGAGAGTGAGAGATTGAGAGCGGGAGAGAAATGGACAGAGTGAGTGAGTGAGTGAGTGTAAGAGAGTGAGTGAGTGAGAGAGTGAGAGATAAAGATTGACGGAGAGAGGGAGAGAGTGAGAGTGAGCGAGTGATTGCCTGCGAGTGAGGATTGAGTGAGAGAGCAAGAATGAGTGAGAGGTATAGTGAGTGAGAGCAAGAGTGAGAGAGAATGAGAATGAGAGAGTGAGGGAGAGAGTGAGATAATGAGAGAGAGAGGGTGAGCGAGTCAGTGAGATAGTGAGAGAGTGAGTGAGCGAGAGAGAGAGTGATAGTGAGAGTGAGAGAAAGTGAGAGAGTGAGAGACAGATATTGAGAGAGAGCGAAAGAGAAAGATCGAGGGGGACAGAGAGAGAGAGAGAAAGAGACTTAGTGAGAGGGTGAGTGAGTCAGTGAGAGAGAGAGTGAGAGAGTGAGTGAGCGAGAGAGAGTGATAGTGAGAGTGAGAGAAAGTGAGAGAGAGAGAGTGAGAGAATGTGTGAGAGACAGAGAGATTGAGAGAGCAAGCGAAAGAGAAAGATTGAGTTGGAGAGAGAGAAAGAGAGAGAGAGAGAGAGAGTTAGTGAGAGAAAGAGAGCAACAGATGGAGAGGCAGAGGGAGAGTGACAGAGAGAGACAGAGAGTGAGAGAGAGAAACACAGAGAGACACTCAGTCACTCAATCATTCTCATATTCTCTCCGTCACTCTCACTCTCTCACACTCTATCTCTCTCACTGTCCCTCACTCACTCACTCTCCCTCCAGCTCTCTCTCCCTCTCTGGTACTTTGGTTTGTGTGGTTTAAACATCTCGTGTTGTGTTGATTGTGGTTCTCTATTTCACAGCAGCAGCTCTCTGCTGTCCAATCTCTCTGTATCTCTGGCTCCGCCCTGGGTTGCAATTTTTTTGGGGGCTCCATGCTAATGTTTCCCTATCTTTCCCCTGTTCTCTGTCTTTAATGTATGAACCACTGCTGGGAGGTCTGGTGACTTTCCAGCAAAGATGGTCAATATCGACTTGTAGATTTCAGGAGCCGGGCTGTGTTGGAACCACATCTGTTTATAGGTCTAGTCAACATCCCAGTGAGTCTCCCTGCCATTACTCATCTGAATCTACATTTAAGAAGACCTTTAATACTTTCCGGTCCACATTTCCACCTTTAATGGTGAAATGGGCAGATAATTGAGCCAGGAGCTCCACTGAATGTACAGGATTGTCATGGTGTGGTTTCATTAAAGGAAATTGTGCAACTGCATTTCACAAGATTCCCCATCTGCTGCACACCCATTTAAATAAGATGTTATATGATACCCCTGACACCACTTGCCAAACTGCTGTGTGCAACTGACTGTAAAACATAGAAACATCGAAAATAGGGGCAGAAGTAGGCCATTCAGCCCTTCTAGCCTGCACCGCCATTCAATGAGTTCATGGCTGAACATGAAAATTCAGTACCCCCTTCCTGCTTTCTCGTCATACCCCTTGATCCCCCGACTAGTAAGGACTTCATCCCTTTTGAATATATTAGTGAATTGGCCTCAACTAATTTTTGTGGTAGAGAATTCCACAGGTTCACCACTCTCTGGGTGAAGAAGTTTCTCCTCATCTCATAAATGGCTTACCCCTTATCCTTAGACAGTGACCCCTGGTTCTGGACTTCCCCAACATTGGGAACATTCTTCCTGCATCCAACCTGTCCAAACCCATCAGAATTTTAAACGTTTCTATGAGGTCCCCTCTCACTCTTCTGAACTCCAGTGAACACAAGCCCAGTTGATCCAGTCTTTCTTGATAGGTCAGTCCCACCATCCCGGGAATCAGTCTGGTGAATCTTCGCTGCACTCCCTCAACAGCAAGAATGTCCTTCCTCAAGTTAGGAGACCAAAACTGTACACAATACTCCAGGTGTGGCCTCACCAAGGCCCTGTACAACTGTAGCAACACCTCCCTGCCCCTGTACTCAAATCCCCTCGCTATGAAGGCCAACATGCCATTTTCTTTCTTAACCGCCTGCTGTACCTGCATGCCAACCTTCAATGACTGATGTACCATGACACCCAGGTCTCGTTGCACCTTCCCTTTTCCTAATCTGTCACCATTCAGATAATAGTCTGTCTCTCTGTTTTTACCACCAAAGTGGATAACCTCACATTTATCCACATTATACTTCATCTGCCATGCATTTGCCCACTCACCGAACCTATCCAAGTCACTCTGCAGCCTCATAGCATCCTCCTCGCAGTTCACACTGCCACCCAACTTAGTGTCATCCGCAAATTTGGAGATACTACATTTAATCCCCTCGTCTAAATCATTAATGTACAATGTAAACAGCTGGGGCCCCAGCACAGAACCTTGCGGTACCCCACTAGTCACTGCCTGCCATTCTGAAAAGTATCCATTTACTCCTACTCTTTGCTTCCTGTCTGACAACCAGTTCTCAATCCACGTCAGCACACTACCCCCAATCCCATGTGCTTTAACTTTGCACATTAATCTCCTGTGTGGGACCTTGTCGAAAGCTTTCTGAAAATCCAAATATACCACATCAACTGGTTCTCCTTTGTCCACTTTACTGGAAACATTCTCAAAAAATTCCAGAAGATTTGTCAAGCATGATTTCCCTTTCACAAATCCATGCTGACTTGGACCTATCATGTCACCGTTTTCCAAATGCGCTGCTACGACATCCTTAATAATTGATTCCATCATTTTACCCACTACTGAGGTCAGGCTGACCGGTCTATAATTCACTGCTTTCTCTCTCCCTCCTTTTTTAAAAAGTGGGGTTACATTGGCTACCCTCCACTCGATAGGAACTGATCCAGAGTCAATGAAATGTTGGAAAATGACTGTCAATGCATCCGCTATTTCCAAGGCCACCTCCTTAAATACTCTGGGATGCAGTCCATCAGGCCCTGGGGATTTATCGGCCTTCAATCCCATCAATTTCCCCAACACAATTTCCCGACTAATAAAGATTTCCCTCAGTTCCTCCTCCTTACTCGACCCTCTGACCCCTTTTATATCCGGAAGGTTGTTTGTGTCCTCCTGAGTGAATACTGGACCAAAGTACTTGTTCAATTGGTCTGCCATTTCTTTGTTCCCCGTTATGACTTCCCCTGATTCTGGCTGCAGGGGACCTACGTTTGTCTTTACTAACATTTTTCTCTTTACATACCTATAGAAACTTTTGCAATCCGCCTTAATGTTCCCTGCAAGCTTCTTCTCGTACTCCATTTTCCCTGCCCTAATCAAACCCTTTGTCCTCCTCTGCTGAGTTCTAAATTTCTCCCAGTCCCCAGGTTCGCTGCTATTTCTGGCCAATTTGTATGCCACTTCCTTGGCTTTAATACTATCCCTGATTTCCCTAGATAGCCACGGTTGAGCCACCTTCCCTTTTTTATTTTTACGCCAGACAGGAATGTACAATTGTTGTAATTCATCCATGCGGTCTCTAAATGTCTGCCATTGCCCATCCACAGTCAACCCCTTAAGTATCATTCGCCAATCTATCCTAGCCAATTCATGCCTCATATCTTCAAAGTTACCCTTCTTTAAGTTCTGGACCATGGTCTCTGAATTAACTGTTTCATTCTCCATCCTAATGCAGAATTCCACCATATTATGGTCACTCTTCCTCAAGGGGCCTCGCACAATGAGATTGCTAATTAATCCTCTCTCATTACACAACACCCAGTCTAAGATGGCCTCCCCCCGAGTTGGTTCCTCGACATATTGGTCTAGAAAACCATCCCTTATGCACTCCAGGAAATCCTCCTCCACCGTATTGCTTCCAGTTTGGCTAGCCCAATCTATGTGCATATTAAAGTCACCCATTATAACTGCTGCACTTTTATTGCATGCACCCCTAATTTCCTGTTTGATGCCCTCCCCAACATCACTACTACTGTTTGGAGGTCTGTACACAACTCCCACTAATGTTTTTTGCCCTTTGGTGTTCTGCAGCTCAACCCATATAGATTCCACATCATCCAAGCTAATGTCTTTCCTAACTATTGCATTAATCTCCTCTTTAACCAGCAATGCTACCCCACCTCCTTTTCCTTTGATTCTATCCTTCCTGAATGTTGAATACCCCTGGATGTTGAGCTCCCAGCCCTGATCATCCTGGAGCCACATCTCCGTAATCCCAATCACATCATATTTGTTAACATCTATTTGCACAGTTAATTCATCCACCTTATTGCGGATACTCCTTGCATTAAAACACAAAGCCTTCAGGCTTGTTTTTTTAACACCCTTTGTCCTTTTAGAATTTTGCTGTACAGTGGCCCTTTTTGTTCTTTGCCTTGGGTTTCTCTGTCCTCCACTTTTCCTCATCTCCTTTCTGTCTTTTGCTTTTGCCTCCTTTTTGTCTCCCTCTGTCTCCCTGCATTGGTTCCCATCCCCCTGCCACATTCGTTTAACTCCTCCCCAACAGCACTAGCAAACACTCCCCCTAGGACATTGGTTCCGGTCCTGCCCAGGTGCAGACTATCCGGTTTGTACTGCTCCCACCTCCCCCAGAACTGGTTCCAATGCCCCAGGAATTTGAATCCCTCCCTGCTGCACCATTGCTCAAGTCACGTATTCATCTGCGCTATCCTGCGATTCCTACTTTGACTAGCACGTGGCACTGGTAGCAATCCCGAGATTACTACTTTTGAGGTCCTACTTTTTAATTTAGCTCCTAGCTCCTTAAATTCTTTTCGTATGACCTCATCCCTTTTTTTACCTATGTCGTTGGTACCAATGTGCACCACGACAACTGGCTGTTCTCCCTCCCATTTCAGAATGTCCTGCACCCGCTCCGAGACATCCTTGACCCTTGCACCAGGGAGGCAACATACCATCCTGGAGTCTCGGTTGTTGCCGCAGAATTGCCGATCTATTCCCCTCACCATCGAATCCCCTATCACTATCGCGCTCCCACTCTTTTTCCTGCCCTCTTGTGCAGCAGAGCCAGCCACGGTGCCATGTACTTGGCTGCTGCTGCCCTCCCCTGATGAGTCATCCCCCCCCAACAGTACTCAAAGCGGTGTATCTGTTTTGCAGGGGGATGACCACAGGGGACCCCTGCACTATCTTTCTTGCACTGCTCTTCCTGCTGGTCTTCCATTCCCTATCTGGCTGTGGACCCTTCTCCTGCGGTAAGACCAACTCACTACACGTGATACTCACGTCATTCTCAGCATCGTGGATGCTCCAGAGTGAATCCACCCTCAGCTCCAATTCCGCAACGCGGACCGTCAAGAGCTCGAGGCGGATACACTTCCCACAAACGTAGTCCCCAGGGACACCGGAAGTGTCCCCGAGTTCCCACATGGTACAGGAGGAGCATATCACGTGAGCGAGCTCTCCTGGCATGCCTTAACCTTAGATACCCTTAAATTGGTAATAACAATGTTAAAGTTCACTTACTGACATAAAAAATAAAAAGAAAAGCTACTCACCAATCACCAGCCAATCACTTACCCCATTGGCTGTGACGTCACTTTTTGATTCCTTTCTACTTCTATTTTGCTTTCTCTCCCGCTGTAGCTGCACCAGTACGCCTTTTATAGGCTGCTCCGACGCTGTTCCCACCTCTCACCAACTGCCGCTGGCTCTTGATCTCCCGCTGGGCTTTTTATAGGTCGCTCCCGCCTCTCACCAACTGCCGCTGGGACTGAGACTGGCACTGGGTGTCGGACTGAGACTGGTAATGGGTGTGGGATTGAGACTGGCACTGGGTGTGGGACTGAGACTGGCAATGGGTGTGGGACTGAGACTGGCACTGGGTGTGGGACTGAGACTGGCACTGGGTGTGGGACTGAGACTGGCACTGGGTGTGGGACTGCAAGTAATATGAAGGGTGATGCAACCTTCCCCTCCCTCTCCCTGTCTCATGGGTGCTTTCCTCCTCTCTAGAAATAGGAGCTCCCATTAAAGCATCACCTGAGAGGGGAAGGGAGTGGGACTGAGACTGGCACTGGGTGTGGGACTAAGACTGGCACTGGGTGTGGGTCTGAGACTGGCACTGGGTGTGGGACTGAGACTGGCAATGGCTGTGGGAATGAGACTGGCAATGGGTGTGGGATTGAGACTGGCACTGGGTGTGGGACTGAGACTGGCACTGGGTGTGGGACTGAGACTTGCACTGGGTATTGGACTGAGACTGGCACTGGGTGTGGGACTGAGCCTGCGAGTGAGAGGCTGCAGCACCAAACGACTCATAAAATGGAACTTTAACAGACACGAAGGATTTTCTATCCCATTCTCGCCGCTGTTGCGATCCCAAGTAAGTGCCTGCGTGTTGCTGCTGTTCCTGATAGTGTCAGCGTGTTGCCGTTACCCGTGTGTAACAGTGTACTGTTAGTGACATCACTTTAACAAATGTCACATTCCCCATTTTCACTCGACTCCCTTACACAAACAATACTAATGTGAATGTGTAATGTAAGTGATGCCGCCCCATGGATCTGTCTGACAATCTCTGACACAGATCGAGCACTGGCTCCGGATGACAGCTTTATGACAGGCTGTGAGATCCGCTCTGACTGCAGCTGTCTGATCCTGAGCGACACACTGTGTATTCAGTCTGTGCTGCTCACTGTGGGTCCACCTGTTCCCCTTTAGCACATCCTGATGTCCCCGCGCTGCACTAGTTTAATGGGATTACTGGAATCTACAGGCAATACAGACTGCAATAATACCCAGTCACATTCGGTATGTTCCCAGTCGTGCTGATACTGTATAATGTGATGAGTGCCTGGCGCTTTCCCGGTCATGCTGTGCAATAGATTCACTGAGTTTCTCCCATTCCCAATTCCGTCTCTCTCTGTCTCTCATTCTCTCCATCTCTCTGTCGCTCTCTATTTCTCTCTCACGCTATGTATCTGTGTGTCTCTGCATCACTGCATTCTGTCTATAACTCGCTCGCTTTTTGTCCCCCGTTATCGCTGTCTCTATTGGTGTATGTGTGTCTCTCTCTGCGTCTCTCTGTCTCTCTCTGTCTCTCTGTTTCTCGATCTCTCTTGCTCTTGTCTCTTTCTCTCTAAGTTTCTCTCTCGCTTGCTATATCATTTTCTCTCTGTCTGTCTATCTCGCTCTCTCTGTCTTTCTCTCTCGCGCTCTCTCTCTGTCTTTGTCTTTCTCTCTCTATATATATATCCTTCTTTCTGTCCCTCTCTATCACTGTCTCTCTCTCTCTCTGTATATCTCCCTCTCTGTCTCCTTCTCTCTATATATATATATATCCCTCTCTCTCTCTCTCTCTCTCACTCTTTCTCGCTCTCTGTCTCTCATTCGCTGACTCTTTATTTCTTTCAAATTTCTCTCGCGGTCGGTCTGCATATATTTCTCTTTATGTACCCCTCCAGGTGTCTTTGTATATCTTTCTGTATCCCTGTCTCTCCTGTCTGTCCATTTGCTATCCATCTCTCTCTGTTTCTCTCCCACTCTCTGCCTCCGTCTGTCTGTCTCTGTATGTCTGTCTCTCATAGAAACATAGAAAAATAGGTGCAGGAGTAGGCCATTCGGCCCTTTGAGCCTCCACCGCCATTCAATGAGATTATGGTTGATCATTCCCTGAGTACCCCTTTCCTGTTTCTCTCCATACCCCTTCATCCCCTAAGCTGTAAGGGCCATTTCTAATTTCCTCTTGAATATATCCAATGAACTGCCATTAACAACTCTCTGCGGCAGGGAATTCCATAGGTTAACAACTCTCTGAATGAAGAAGTTTCTCCTCATCTCAGTCCTAAATGGCCCACCCCTTATCCTACGACTGTGTCCCCTGGTTCTGGACTTACCCAACATCGGGAACATTCTTCCCGCATCAAACCTGTCCAGTCCCGTCAGAGGCGGGAGTCGGCGAGAGGCAGCGGCCTATAAAGGCTCAGCATTCGGGCAGTCCAGGGAGTCGGCGAGAGGCAGTGGACCATAAAGGCTCAGCAGTCCAGCAGTCCGGAGAGCGTCGAGAGAGGCGGGAGTCGGCGAGAGGCAGCGGCCGATCAAGGCTCAGCAGTCGGGATGTCCGGGGAGCGTCGAGAGAGGCGGAGCTTGTACAGCTCCAGCTGGGAGAGAAGGCAAAAAAAATCAAAGAAAGAAATCAAACGGTGACATCAGAGCCAAGGGGGTAAGTGATTGGCTGGTGATTGGTGAGTAGCTTTTCTTTTTCTTTTTTATTTCAGTCAGTAACTTTTAACACTGTCGTTGCCAATTTAAGTGTATCTAAGGGTTAAGTCATGGCAGGGGAGCTCGGTCACGTGATATGCTCCTGCTGTACCATGTGGGAATTCAGGGACACTTCCGGTGTCCCTGACGACTACATCTGCATGAAGTGTATCTGCCTCCAGCTCCTGACGGACCGCATTGCGGAATTGGAGCTGAGGGTGGATTCACTCTGGAGCATCCACGATGCTGAGAATGACGTGAGTAGCACGTGTAGCGAGTTGGTCTTACTGCAGGAGAAGGGTCCACAGCCAGCTAGGGAATAGAAGTCCAGCAGGAAGAACAGTGCAAGGAAGGTAGTGCAGGGGTCCTCTGTGGTCATCCCCCTGCAAAACAGATACACTGCTTTGAGTACTGTTGAGGGGGATGACTCATCAGGGGAGGGCAGCAGCAGCCAAGTTCATGGTACCATGGCTGGCTCTGTTGCACAGGAGGGCAGGAAAAAGAGTGGGAGAGCGATAGTGATAGGGGATTCAATTGTAAGGGGAATAGATAGGCGTTTCTGTGGCCGCAACCGAGACTCCAGGATGGTATGTTGCCTCCCTGGTGCAAGGGCCAAGGATGTCTCGGAGCGGGTGCAGGACATTCTAAAAAGGGAGGGAGAACAGCCAGTTGTCGTGGTGCACATTGGTACCAACGACATAGGTAAAAAAAGGGATGAGGCCCTACAAAACGAATTTAAGGAGCTAGGAGCTAAATTAAAAAGTAGGACCTCAAAAGTAGAAATCTCGGTATTGCTACCAGCGCCACGTGCTAGTCAGAACAGGAATCGCAGGATAGCGCAGATGAATACATGCTTGAGCAGTGGTGCAGCAGGGAGAGATTCAAATTCCTGGGGCATTGGAAACGGTACTGGGGGAGGTCGGACCAGTACAAACCGAACGGTCTGCACCTGGTCAGGAACGGAACCAATGTCCTCGGGGGAGTGTTTGCTAGTGCTGTTGGGGAGGAGTTAAACTAATATGGCAGGGGGATGGGAACCAATGCAGGGAGACAGAGGGAAACAAAAAGGAGATAAAAGCAAAAGACAGAAAGGAGATGAGGAAAAGTGGGGGGCAGAGAAACCCAAGGCAAAGAACAAAAAGGGCGACTGTACAGCAAAATTCTAAAAGGACAAAGGGTGTTTAAAATACATTCCTGAAGGCTTTGTGTCTTAATGCAAGGAGTATCCGTAAGAAGGTGGATGAATTAACTATGCAAATAGATGTTAACAAATATGATGTGATTGGGATTACAGAGACGTGACTCCAGGATGATCAGGGCTGGGAACTCAACATCCAGGGGTATTCAACATTCAGGAAGGATAGAATAAAAGGAAAAGGAGGTGGGGTAGCATTGCTGGTTAAGGAGGAGATTAATGCAATAGTTAGGAAGGACATTAGCTTGGATGATGTGGAATCTATATGGGTAGAGCTGCAGAACACCAAAGGGCAAAAAACGTTAGTGGGAGTTGTGTATAGACCTCCAAACAGTAGTAGTGATGTTGGGGAGGGCATCAAACAGGAAATTAGGGGTGCATGCAATAAAGGAGCAGCAGTTATAATGGATGACTTTAATATGCACATAGATTGGGCTAATCAAACTGGAAGCAATACGGTGGAGGAGGATTTCGTGGAGTGCATAAGGGATGGTTTTCGAGACCAATATGTCGAGGAACCAACGAGGGGGGAGGCCATCTTAGACTGGGTGTTGTGTAATGAGAGAAGATTAATTAGCAATATCGTTGTGCGAGGCCCCTTGGGGAAGAGTGACCATAATATGGTGGAATTCTGCATTAGGATGAGAATGAAACAGTTAATTCAGAGACCATGGTCCAGAATTTAAAGAAGGGTAACTTTGAAGGTATGAGGCGTGAATTGGCTAGGATAGATTGACGAATGATTCTTAAGGGGTTGACTGTGGATGGGCAATGGCAGACATTTAGAGACTGCATGGATGAATGACAACAATTGTACATTCCTGTCTGCCGTAAAAATAAAAAAGGGAAGGTGGCTCAACCGTGGCTATCAAGGGAAATCAGGAATAGTATTAAAGCCAAGGAAGTGGCATACAAATTGGCCAGAAATAGCAGCGAACCCGGGGACTGGGAGAAATTTAGAAGTCAGCAGAGGAGGACAAAGGGTTTGATTAGGGCAGGGAAAATCGAGTACGAGAAGAAGCTTGCAGGGAACAGTAAGACGGATTGCAAAAGTTTCTATAGATATGTAAAGAGAAAAAGGTTAGTAAAGGCAAATGTAGGTTCCCTGCAGTCAGAATCAGGGGAAGTCATAACGGGGAACAAAGAAATGGCAGACCAATTGAACAAGTACTTTGGTTCGGTGTTCACTAAGGAGGACACAAACAACCTTCCGGATATAAAAGAGGTCAGAGGGTCGAGTAAGGAGGAGGAACTGAGGGAAATCCTTATTAGTCGGTAAATTGTGTTATGAAATTGATGGGATTGAAGGCCGATAAATCCCCAGGGCCTGATGGACTGCATCCCAGAGTACTTAAGGAGGTGGCCTTGGAAATAGCGGATGCATTGACAGTTTTTTTCCAACATTCCATTGAGTCTGGATCAGTTCCTATCGAGTGGAGGGTAGCCAATGGAACCCCACTTTTTAAAAAAGGAGGGAGAGAGAAAACAGGGAATTATAGACCGGTCAGCCTGACCTCAGTAGTGGGTAAAATGATGGAATCAATTATTAAGGATGTCATAGCAGTGCATTTGGAAAACGGTGACATGATAGGTCCAAGTCAGCATGGATTTGTGAAAGGGAAATCATGCTTGACAAATCTTCTGGAATTTTTTGAGGATGTTTCCAGTAGAGGGGACAAGGGAGAACCAGTTGATGTCGTATATTTGGACTTTCAGAAGGCATTCGACAAGGTCCCACACAAGAGATTAATGTGCAAAGTTAAAGCACATGGGATTGGGGGTAGTGTGCTGACATGGATTGAGAACTGGTTGTCAGACAGGAAGCAAAGAGTAGCAGTAAATGGGTACTTTCCAGAATGGCAGGCAGTGACTAGTGGGGTACCGCAAGGTTCTGTGCTGGGGCCCCAGCTGTTTACACTGCACATTAATGATTTAGACGAGGGGATTAAATTTGCGGAAGACACTAAGTTGGGTGGCAGTGTGAGCTGCGAGGAGGATGCTATGAGGCTGCAGAGTGACTTGGATAAGTTCGGTGAGTGGGCAAATGCATGGCAGATGAAGTATAATGTGGATAAATGTGAGGTTATCCACTTTGGTGGTAAAAACAGAGAGACAGACTATTATCTGAATGGTGACAGATTAGGAAAAGGGGAGGTGCAACGAGACCTGGGTGTCATGGCACATCAGTCATTGAAGGTTGGCATGCAGGTCCAGCAGGCGGTTAAGAAAGCAAATGGCATGTTGGCCTTCATAGCGAGGGGATTTGAGTACAGGGGCAGGGAGGTGTTGCTACAGTTGTACAGGGCCTTGGTGAGGCCACACCTGGAGTATTGTATGCAGTTTTGGTCACCTAACTTGAGGAAGGACATTCTTGCTATTGAGGGAGTGCAGCGAAGGTTCACCAGACTGATTCCCGGGATGGCGGGACTGACCTATCAAGAAAGATTGGATCAACTGGGCTTGTATTCACTGGAGTTCAGAAGAATGAGAGGGGACAGGTCTAGACAGGTTAGATGCAGGAACAATGTTCCCAATGTTGGGGAAGTCCAGAACCAGGGGTCACAGTCTAAGGATAAGGGGTAAGCCATTTAGGACCGAGATGAGGAGAAACCTCTTCATCCAGAGAGTGGTGAACCTGTGGAATTCTCTACCACAGAAAGTTGTTGAGGCCAATTCACTAAATATATTAAAAAAGGAGTTAGGTGAAGTCCTTACTACTCGGGGGATCAAGGGGTATGGCGAGAAAGCAGGAATGGGGTACGGAAGTTGCATGTTCAGCCATGAACTCATTGAATGGCGGTGCAGGCTAGAAGGGCCGAATGGCCTACTACTGCACCTATTTTCTATGTTTCTATTTTTCTAACCTTATACGTTTCTATGAGATCCCCTCTCATCCTTCTAAACTCCAGTGAATAAAAGCCCAGTTGATCCAATCTCTCCTCATATGACAGTCCGGTCATCCCTGGAATTAGTCTGGTGAACCTTCGCTGCACTCCCTCAATAGCAAGAACATCCCTCCTCAGATTCGGAGACCAAAACTGAACACAATATTCCAGGTGAGGCCTCACTGAGGCCCTGTCCAACTGCAGTAAGACCTCCCTGCTCCTATTCTCCAATCCTCTCGCTATGAAGGCCAACATACCATCTGCCTTTCAGTGACTGATGAACCATGCCACCCAGGTCTCGTTACACCTCCGTTTTTCCTAATCTGCCGCCATTCAGATAATATTCTGTCTTTGTGTTTTTGACCCCAAAATGGATAACCTCACATTTATCCACATTATACTGCATCTGCCATGCATTTGCCCACTCACCTCACCTGTCCAAGTCACCCTGCAGCCTCTTAATGTCTTCCTCATAGCTCACACTGCCACCCAGTTTGGTGTCTTCCACAAACTTGGAGATATTGCACTCAATTCCTTCATCTAAATCGTTAATGTATATTGTAAAGAGCTGGGGTCCCAGCAGTGAGCCTTGCAGCCGTCCACGAGTCACTGCCTGCCATTCTGAAAAGGACCCGTTTATTCTGACTCTCTGCTGCCTGTCTGCCAACCAGTTCTCTATCCACTTCAGTACATTACCCCCAATACCATGTGCTTTGATTTTGCACACCAATCTCTTGTGCAGGACCTTGTCAAAAGCCTTTCTAAAGTCCAAATACACCACATCTACTGGTTCTCCCTTGTCCACTCTGCTAGTTACATCTTCAAAAATATTTGTCAAGCATGATTTCCCTTTCATAAATCCATGCTGACTTGGTCCGATCCTGTCACTGCCTTCCAAATGCGCTGCCATTTCATTCTTAATGATTGATTCCAACATTTTCCCACTACCGATGTCAGGTTAACCAGTCTCTCTGTTGAGCTGGGATATTGTTGATTTGGGCAATGTGTAAATCCCTGCTCCTATTCTATCGCACTGTGTAACTCACAACCCACAGTGTCCCTGGAGTTGATGAACAACAGTTTTCACAGTGATGCTCAGATCTCAGAGACTGCATTTTATTTGCTTTTACCGCCCATTCCGGTTGGGCGCTGCTTTCTAAAAGTTATTTGCAATGTCACTGTCAGACCATTGGATCCCCGGTGGGAATCCGACAGTGAACTGAATGTGCCCAACTCAATCTATGTGGAAACAGCTTAAACCTCCGGTGGGGCTTCATGAAGTGACAGGTCTGTAAAATCAGTGTAACTTTAACATTTTTGTCCCGATCTGTGTGCAAGTCACGAGGCCCCTTGAGGATGGAGATTAAAATGTCGGGACCCAAATAGTTATTGAGATAGAGACGACTTTCAGGAAAAACCAAAGCTTCACTGACGGACCTCGGGTCGATTTATGTGGGATTCACTTTGTGTGTCCAGAGTGTAAAGTTTGATGTGACATTCACTTAACTGTAGTTCCACCACAGTAACCTTCCGAAGTGGGTTCCAGGGTTTCTGTAAACAGGTGTTGAATATAGAATTCAACTTGTACCGCTAGTTTTTATTTGTTGCTAATTATCTTCAATCTATGTCCTCTGTTTACTGATGCTCCTGACAGTGGAAACATTTTCTCGCTATCTATATCAAAACCAAGCATAATTTTGAGCACCTCTATTACTTCTCCCGTTAACATTCTCTAATGAGAATAATACTCTCCACATCTCCACATATCTGACGTCCCTTATCCCTGGCACCATTCTTTTAAATCTCATCTGCATTCCTCGGTAAGGTACCCAAAATTGGACACAATGCTGGAGCTGGGCCCTAACCAGTGATTTATAAAGTGTTACCATATCTTTATCGCTCCGTGCCTCTATTTCTAATCGTAAATACCTTTTCAACAGTCTCAACAACACCTTAAAAGATTTGTGTTCAAACACCCGCAGATCCCCTGTTCCTGCACCCCTTTAAAATTGTACCATATATTTTATATTGTTTCTCCGAATCCTGCTTAACAAAATGCAACTTTTCGCACTGCTTTGCATTAAATATTTCCTGACATGTATGTGCCCATTTCACCAGTCTCTGTGTCTGCCTGAAGTCTGTTGCTATCCTCTCACTGTTACTACATTTCCAAGTGTTGTGTCACCTGCAAACTTTGAAATTATACTCCCTACCCCCAAGTCCCGGTCATTAACGTATATCAAAAAGAGCAGTGGTCCTAATATCGACTCCAGTGGGACACCACTGGGTACTTCCCTTCAGTGTGAAAAACAACCGCTCACTACTACTCTCTGCTTTCTGACCTTATTCAATGTTATATCCATGCTGCCATTGCCCCTTAACATCATAGGCTTCAATTTAGGTAAAAAGTCTATTATGTGTCACTTTATCACATATCGTTCAAAAGTTGATATAAACAACAATCCTTGCATTACCTTCATCAAACCTCACCGTTATTTAATTGAAGAGCTCAATCAAATTAGTCAGAAAAGATTTGCCTTTAACAAATCTGTGTTTTGTTAGTAATTGCTTGATGCATGTCCTTACAAGTGAGAATGAATTTTGTCGCAGAATATGGTGTCGAGATGTATCCCCACCAACAACGTTAGTCTGACTGACCAATAGATGCTGGGTTTACCCCCTCCCCTTTATTAAACATTGGTGTAACATTTGCAACTCCCCAGTCCTCTGGCACCTGTCCCATATCCAATAGGATTGGTAGATTGTGGCACAGTCCTCCGCAATTTCTACCTTTACTTCCCTCAGCAAACTAGGATACACCCCATCCGAATTGGGTGAGTTATCTATGTGGAGCAATATCCACCATAAGTACCTCCTCTTGATCTATTTATATCCTATCCAATGTCTCTACCATCTCCTCCTTTACTG
Source organism: Pristiophorus japonicus (assembly GCF_044704955.1). Taxonomy (NCBI): domain Eukaryota; kingdom Metazoa; phylum Chordata; class Chondrichthyes; family Pristiophoridae; genus Pristiophorus; species Pristiophorus japonicus. The sequence goes on from NC_091989.1 coordinate 100,967,015, forward strand.
TCACATTAGCAGCATTCCCTTCAATAGGGAACAAGAGGCAAAGTTTTATTTAATATGTCATCCATGGCCTCAGATTCGACAAGATGATTTATTGTTGATCTCGATTCAGCCCCACCCTTCATTTCAATCCGTATTATAGAAACATAGAAACATAGAAAATAGGTGCAGGAGTAGGCCATTCGGCCCTTCTAGCCTGCACCGCCATTCAATGAGTTCATGGCTGAACATTCAACTTCAGTACCCCATTCCTGCTTTCTCGCCATACCCCTTGATCCCCCTAGCAGTAAGGACCTCATCTAACTCCTTTTTGAATATATTTAGTGAATTGGCCTCAACAACTTTCTGTGGTAGAGAATTCCACAGGTTCACCACTCTCTGGGTGAAGAAGTTCCTCCGCATCTCGGTCCTAAATGGCTTACCCCTTACCCTTAGACTGTGACCCCTGGTTCTGGACTTCCCCAACATTGGGTACATTCTTCCTGCATCTAACCTGTCTAACCCCGTCAGAATTTTATATGTTTCTATGAGGTCCCCTCTCATTCTTCTGAACTCCAGTGAATACAAGCCCAGTTGATCCAGTCTTTCTTGATAGGTCAGTCCCGCCATCCCGGGAATCAGTCTGGTGAACCTTCGCTGCACTCCCTCAATAGCAAGAATGTCCTTCCTCAGGTTAGGAGACCAAAACTGTACACAATACTCCAGGTGTGGCCTCACCAATGCCCTGTACAACTGTAGCAACACCTCCCTGCCCCTGTACTCAAATCCCCTTGCTATGAAGGCCAACATGCCATTTGCTTTCTTAACCGCCTGCTGCACCTGCATGCCAACCTTCAATGACTGATGTACCATGACACCCAGGTCTCTTTGCACCTCCCCTTTTCCTAATCTGTCACCATTCAGATAATAGTCTGTCTCTCTGTTTTTACCACCAAAGTGGATAACCTCACATTTATCCACATTATACTTCATCTGCCATGCATTTGCCCACTCACCTAACCTATCCAAGTCGCTCTGCAGCCTCACAGCATCCTCCTCGCAGCTCACACTGCCACCCAACTTAGTGTCATCCGCAAATTTGGAGATACTACATTTAATCCCCTCATCTAAATCATTAATGTACAGTGTAAACAGCTGGGGCCCCAGCACAGAACCTTGCGGTACCCCACTAGTCACTGCCTGCCATTCTGAAAAGTACCCATTTACTCCTACTCTTTGCTTCCTGTCTGACAACCAGTTCTCAATCCATGTCAGTACACTACCCCCAATCCCATGTGCTCTAACTTTGCACATTAATCTCTTGTGTGGGACCTTGTCGAACGCCTTCTGAAAGTCCAAATATACCACATCAACTGGTTCTCCCTTATCCACTCTACTGGAAACATCCTCAAAAAATTCCAGAAGATTTGTCAAGCATGATTTCCCTTTCACAAATCCATGCTGACTTGGACCCATCATGTCACCTCTTTCCAAATGCACTGCTATGACATCCTTAATAATTGATTCCATCATTTTACCCACTACCGATGTCAGGCTGACCGGTCTATAATTCCCTGTTTTCTCTCTCCCTCCTTTTTTAAAAAGTGGGGTTACATTGGCTCACTCACTGTTTCCAGGAGATGGGTGTCTGATAGAATAAAAGGAAAGGAGGTGGGGTAGCATTGCTGGTGAAAGAGGAGATTAATGCAATAGTTAGGAGAGACATTAGCTTGGATGATGTGGAATCTAGATGGGTAGAGCTGCAGAACACTAAAGGGCAAAAAAAGTTAGTGGGAGTTGTGTACAGACCTCCAAACAGTAGTAGTGATGTTGGGGAGGGCATCAAACAGGAAATTAGGAGTGCATGCAATAAAGGTGCAGCAGTTATAATGGGTGACTTTAATATGCACATAGATTGGGCTAGCCAAACTGGAAGCAATACGGTGGAGGAGGATTTCCTGGAGTGCATAAGGGATGGTTTTCTAGACCAATATGTCGAGGAACCAACTAGGGGGGAGGCCATCTTAGACTGGGTGTTGTGTAATGAGAGAGGATTAATTAGCAATCTCATTGTGCGAGGCCCCTTGAGGAAGAGTGACCATAATATGGTGGAATTCTGCATTAGGATGGAGAATGAAACAGTTAATTCAGAGACCATGGCCCAGAACTTAAAGAAGGGTAACTTTGAAGGTATGAGGCATGAATTGGCTAGGATAGATTGGCGAATGATACTTAAGGGGTTGACTGTGGATGGGCAATGGCAGACATTTAGAGACCGCATGGATGAATTACAACAATTGTACATTCCTGTCTGGCGTAAAAATAAAAAAGGGAAGGTGGCTCAACCGTGGCTATCTAGGGAAATCAGGGATAGTATTAAAGCCAAGGAAATGGCATACAAATTGGCCAGAAATAGCAGCGAACCTGGGGACTGGGAGAAATTTAGAACTCAGCAGAGGAGGACAAAGGGTTTGATTAGGGCAGGGAAAATGGAGTACGAGAAGAAGCTTGCAGGGAACATTAAGGCGGATTGCAAACGTTTCTATAGGTATGTAAAGAGAAAAAGGTTAGTAAAGACAAACGTAGGTCCCCTGCAGTCAGAATCAGGGGAAGTCATAACGGGGAACAAAGAAATGGCAGACCAATTGAACAAGTACTTTGGTTCAGTATTCACTAAGGAGGACACAAACAACCTTCCGCATATAAAAGTGGTCAGAGGGTCTAGTAAGGAGGAGGAACTGAGGGAAATCTTTATTAGTCGGGAAATTGTGTTGGGGAAATTGATGGGATTGAAGGCCGATAAATCCCCAGGGCCTGATGGACTGCATCCCAGAGTACTTAAGGAGGTGGCCTTGGAAATAGCGGATGCATTGACAGTCATTTTCCAACATTCCATTGACTCTGGATCAGTTCCAATCGAGTGGAGGGTAGCCAATGTAACCCCACTTTTTAAAAAAGGAGGGAGAGAGAAAGCAGGGAATTATAGACCGGTCAGCCTGACCTCAGTAGTGGGTAAAATGATGGAATCAATTATTAAGGATGTCATAGCAGCGCATTTGGAAAATGGTGACATGATAGGTCCAAGTCAGCATGGATTTGTGAAAGGCAGATCATGCTTGACAAATCTTCTGGAATTTTTTGAGGATGTTTCCAATAAAGTGGACAAAGGAGTACCAGTTGATGTGGTATATTTGGACTTTCAGAAGGCTTTCGACAAGGTCCCACACAGGAGATTAATGTGCAAAGTTAAAGCACATGGGATTGGGGGTAGTGTGCTGACGTGGATTGAGAACTGGTTGTCAGACAGGAAGCGAAGAGTAGGAGTAAATGGGTACTTTTCGGAATGGCAGACAGTGACTAGTGGGGTACCGCAGGGTTCTGTGCTGGGGCCCCAGCTGTTTACACTGTACATTAATGATTTAGATGAGGGGATTAAATGTAGTATCTCCAAATTTGCGGTTGAAACTAAGTTGGGTGGCAGTTTGAGCTGCGAGGAGGGTGCTATGAGGCTGCAGAGTGACTTGGATAGGTTAGGTGAGTGGGCAAATGCGTGGCAGATGAAGTATAATGTGGATAAATGTGAGGTTATCCACTTTGGTGGTAAAAACAGAGAGACAGACTATTATCTGAATGGTGACAGATTAGGAAAAGGGAAGGTGCAACGAGACCTGGGTGTCATGGTACATCAGTCATTGAAGGTTGGCATGCAGGTACAGCAGGCGGTTAAGAAAGCAAATGGCATGTTGGCCTTCATAGCGAGGGGATTTGAGTACAGGGGCAGGGAGGTGTTGCTACAGTTGTACAGGGCCTTGGTGAGGCCACACCTGGAGTATTGTGTACAGTTTTGGTCTCCTAACTTGAGGAAGGACATTCTTGCTATTGAGGGAGTGCAGCGAAGATTCACCAGACTGATTCCCGGGATGGTCGGACTGACCTATCAAGAAAGACTGGATCAACTGGGCTTGTATTCACTGGAGTTCAGAAGAGTGAGAGGGGACCTCATAGAAACGTTTAAAATTCTGACGGGTTTGGACAGATTGGATGCAGGAAGAATGTTCCCAATGTTGGGGAAGTCCAGAACCAGGGGTCACAGTCTAAGGATAAGGGGTAAGCCATTTAGGACCGAGATAAGGAGAAACTTCTTCACCCAGAGAGTGGTGAACCTGTGGAATTCTCTACCACAGAAAGTAGTTGAGGCCAATTCACTAAATATATTCAAAAGGGAGTTAGATGAAGTCCTTACTACTCGGGGGATCAAGGGGTATGGCGTGAAAGCAGGAACGGGGTACTGAAGTTTCATGTTCAGCCATGAACTCATTGAATGGCGGTGCAGGCTAGAAGGGCTGAATGGCCTGCTCCTGCACCTATTTTCTATGTTTCTATGTTTCTATGTTTTGTAATAATTCGCTATTTTGTTTATCACTAAATATGACTCAATTTTAATCTAATGCCCATGTCCATGTCCTTGAATAAGTCTCCATTTTATAGCCACTGTACAAGTCTGAAGATCAAACACCATTTCATTTCGCTAACCTGGTCCATAGATCATTCTCCAATTGTTAACATTGACTGGGTCCACATATAATTCTCCAAATTGCTTGCACGAACCATATCCATATATTATTCTACAAGTATTTACACTAACCATGTTCTGTAGATCATTCTCCAATTGTTAACAAGAACCACATCTGCAAATAGCTCTCAATTTGTTTGCTTTACCGAGGTCTGTAGTTCAATCTCCAATTGTTATCATTAACAAAGTCCTTACATCTTTCTCTGATTGTAAACACTGACCAGTTCTATAGATCATTCTCCAATTACTAGCACTAACCAGTTATGTGGAACATTCTCCGAATGTTAGCACGAACAAGGTCCATATAATATTCACCAATTATTAACACAAACCAGGTCTACATATCATTCTCCAATTGTTAGCACTGACCATGTTAAGAGATCATCCTGCAATTCTAAGCACGAACCAGTTCTATAAAGCATTCTCCAATTGTTATCACTAACCACGGTATTCATTATTCTCCAATTGTTTACACTAACCAGATCCATAGATTAATCCGCCACTATTAACAGTAACCAGGTCCATGGATCATTCTCCAACTGCTGGCATTAACTGGGTGCACAAAATATTCTCCAATTATTGGCACCTACCAGGGCAAAAGATCATTCTCCAATTATTAACTCTAAGCAGCTGCTTAAATTATTCTCAAATTGTTAGCACTAACGAGGTCTATAAAATATTCTCCAATTATGAATTCCATCTAGATCCACAGACCATTCTCCAAATGTTAGCAGAAACCTGGTATAAGGTTTGTTCTACACTTGTTAGCATTAAACACATCTATAGATCATGGTCCAATAGGTATTGCGAAGCAGGTCAATATGGCATCTATGGATCATTCTCCAATTATTAGCACTAAGCCGGTCGATACAACTGTCTTCACATGTAAGCACTAACTAGATCCATAGATCAATCTCCAACTGTTAGCATTAACCATATCTATAGAACATCATCAAATTGTTGGCATTATCCAGTGATATAGAACCTTCTCCAAATGATAAATCTAACCAGGTCTATAGATTATTCTACAAAAATTAGCTCAAAGCAGGTCTATAGATTATTCTCTAATTGCTAGCCCTAACCTGGTCTGCAGATCATTCTCAAATAGTTATCACGAACCAGGTCTATATAGCATCTCCAATTGTTAACACTAGCGAGGAAAATGGAGCATTCTCCAAGAGCAAGCTCTTACCAGGTCTATGGATCATTTTTCAATTGTTTTTACTAACCAGGTCTATAGAGCATGTGCCAATTGATAACACTTACCACTTCTGTGGATCATTCTCCAATTGTTAGCACTAACCCGGTTGATACAACTTTCTTAAATTGTAAGCACTAACCAGGTCCATAGATTAATCTCCAATTGTTAGCACTGACCAGATCTATAGACCATTATCAAATTGTTGGCATTATCCAGTGATATAGAACATTCTCCAAATGATAAATCTAACCAGATCTACAGACCATTCTCCAATAATTAGCCTAAACCTGGTCTATCGATCATTCTCTAATTGTTTGCACTAACCAGGTCCATTAACCATTTACCAATTGTTACCACTAAGCAGGTATTTAGATCATGCTCCAATTGGTAAAGCTAACCATGTGTGTAGATAATCCTCCAATTGCTCATGGTAAACAGGTCGTTTATCATTCTCCAATTGTTAACACCAGGTAAATACTTAGTTCTCCAATTCTTAGCACTAACCAGGTTTTTAGATCATATGCTTAACACTAACCAGGTCTGTAGTTTGTTCTCCAAATGTTAACACAAACTAGGTATTTAACATCCTCAAATTGTTAGCACTAACCATGTCAAAAGATGTTTCCCCAATTGTTAGCACATAGTAAGTCTATACATCTTTCTCCACTTGTTCGCACAAACAATGATTTTAGCTCAATGTTGTTATCACTAATCAGGTCCACAGAATATTCTCCAATGCTGAAAAGTAATCTCCAATGTTAGCATTAACAGGTCTATAGATCATTTTCCAATTGCTGCACTAACCAGGGCTATAGATCATTCTCCAATTGGCAGAGCTGACCAGTTACATAGATTATTTTCAAATTGTCAGCTCGAACCAGATCCATAGATCATGTTTCAATTGTTTGCACTACCCAGGTCCACAGAATATTCTACAATGGTTAACACTTACCAGATCTATAGTTTGTTCTCCAAATTTTAACACAAACTGGGTGTATACATCTTTCCCCAATTGTTCACACAAACAATGTTTTTAAATCATTAAATTGTTATCACTACCCAGGTCCACAGAATCTTCTCCAATGCTTAACATTAAACAGGTCTATAGATCATTCTCCTATGGATACAATTATCCAGGTCCTGAGAACAATCTCCAATGTTAGCATTAACAGGTCAATAGATCATTTTCCAATTGCTGCACAAACCAGATCTAGAGATCATTCTCAACTTGTAAACACTAACCAGATCGATGGATCATTCTCCAATTGTTAGCAACATACAGATCTATATAAAATTCTCGAATTGTTACCACTAACCAGATTGATAGATAATGCCCCAGCTGTTAGCACTAACCAGGTTCTTAGATCATTCTCCAATTGGTAACTCTAACCAGGTCCATGATCATTCTCAAATTGTTAAATATAACTAGGTCCATTGATCATGCTCCAAATTTTAGCACTAACCAGGTCCATATATAATTCACAAATTGTTAGCCATAACCAGGTCCATAGATCATTCTCCAAATGTTAACGGTAACCAGCTCCATTGATAATCCACAGATAAACCTCCAATTGTCAGCACTAACGAGGTCCATATAATATTCTCCAATTATTAGCACTTACCAGGTCAATAATTCATACTCCAATTGTAAGCACTAACCAGGTCCATACATCATTCTCCAATTGTTAACATTAACCTGAGCTATAGACCATTCACCAATTGTTCGCACTAAGCAGGTCTATATAAATAATTGTCCAATTGTTAACACTAACCAGCTCCGTAGATAATTCGCCAATTATAGCACTAACCAGGGCCATTAAATATTCTCCAATTGTTAGCACTTACCATCTCCACAGATCATTCTCCATTTGTTAGCACTAACCAGGTCTGAAGATTGTACGACAATTGTTAAAACTAACGAGGTCCATAGAATATTCTCCAATTGTTAACATTAACCAGGTCCATACATCATTCTCCGTTTCACAACACTAACCAGGTCCATACATCAAACTCAAATTTTTTGCACGAACCAGACCTATGGATCATTCTACCATTGTTAGCATCAACCACTTCTATAGAACTTTGTGCAATTGCTAACTCTAACCTGCTCTACAGATCATTCCGAATAGTTAGCTCGAACCAGGTCTATAGATCATTCTCTAATTGTTAGCAGTAACCAATTCTAAAAATTGTTCTACACTTGTTAGCATTAACTAGGTTCATGGACCATTCTGCAATTGTTCACACGAACCTGGTCCATAATCAATCTCCAATTGTTAACACCGACCAGGTTCATAATTCATTCCCCAATAGTTCGCAATAAACACGTCTAAATATAATTCTCAAATTTCTAACACTAACCAGGTCCATAGATAACTCTCCAATTGTTAGCAATAACCATTGCCAGAGAATATTCTCCAAATATTAGCACTAACCAGTGCTAAAGATCATTCTGAAATTGTTAGCACTTCGCAGCTCCATAGACCATTCTCCAATTGTTAGCACGAAACTGGTCCGTACATAATTCTTCAATTGTTAGCAGTAACCTGGTCCATAGACCTTGCACCAATTGTTTACAGTAACCAGGTCCAAAGATCATCACCCAATTGTTAGCAGTAACCCGGCCTATAGATCATTCCCCAATTGTTAGCACTAGCAGGTCCATAGAATATTTGCCAATTGTTCGCACTTTCCAGGAATATAGATCATTATCAAATTGTTAGCACTAACCAGGTCTGTAGATCATTCTCCAATAGTTAGCTCGAAAAAGGATTTTAGATCATTCTGTAATTCATCATCTGAGGCAGTCCCTCAAAATGAGGATGACTTGCTTCCCCACCAAAATAAGGATGATTTCACAGGTGTTTCGAAAGAAGAACCCGAACTACATCCTCAAGGGTGGAAGATACCTGTGCGTGGATTTTTTAACGTGCGGTAGCCGTTGCACACCAGCTACTACATGGGCTTGACAGAGCGAGGTCTTGGTCCAGTGGCAAGGATTAACCAAAACAACTGGAGACCTGCTCTGCTGCACGGACCTAGTGCGCACACATATCGCAATGTGGGCTGGCCCGTGCTGCCCCTGGGCCCCTGGCCCCGCCTTCACGCCTCCCCTGGGTCCCGAGCACATCCCTCCACAGATTTATAGTTTATAGGCCCCCTAACAATAGCTACACTGTTAGACAGAGTATTAATCAATACATAATAGCAGCTTGTAACAAAGATAATACCGTAATCATGGGGAGTTCCATCTTCATACAAACAGGGCAAATCAAATTGTCAAAGATACTCTCGTGGACGAGTTCCTGGAATACATTTGAGATAGTTCTCCTGGAACAATACGTTATTCTATATTTAAACCAACTGAACCCCTCGATTAGATTCTATCCTGTAACTCACTCCTGGGTATCTGTAATTCTATATATAAACAACAACTTGTATTTATATAGCACCTTTAACATAGTAAAATGTCCCAAGGCACTTCACAGGAGTGTTACAAGATAAAAAAATTATTTTGACACCAAGCCAGATAAGAAATTACGGAAAATGAACAAAAACTTTGTCAAAGAGGTAGTTTAAGGAGCGTCTTGAAGGAGGATAGAGAGGTAGAGAGGCAGAGAGGTTTAGGGAGGTAGTTCGAGAGCTTAGGCCCAGGCCACTGAAGGCCCATCCCTATCCCTGTAATCTCCTTCAGCATCAGGGACCCCCAAGGTGTCAGCGTTCCTCAAGTCTTCCCTCTTGCGCGTCTCTGATTATTCTGTAATTATTTCCACGAACAAGCCTATAATTCCTTCTCCAGCTATTAACACTAACCAAGTCTCTAGATCATTCTCTAATTGTTAAGGCTAATCAGATCCATATATAATTGTTAGCACTAACCAAATCTATAGATCTTTCTCCAGTTGTTCACACTAACCAGGTCTATATATAAAATTGTCAATTTTTTGCTCTAACCAGCTGCATAGATAATTCACCAATTTTAGCACTAACCAGGGCCATAGAATATTCTAAAATTGTTAGTACTTACAGGCTCCACAGATCATTCTCCATTTGTTAGCACGAACCAGACCTGAAGATCGCTCTACAATTGTTAGCATTAAGCAGGTTTATAGACGATTCTGCAATTGTTCACAATAACCAGTTCCATAGATCATGATGCAACTGTTAGCATGAACCAGGATCAGAGAGCTTCCTCCAATTGTTAAAATTAACCAGCTGCATAGACAATTGTCCAATTGTTAGATCATTCTCCAATTGTTAGCAATAACCAGGTTCATACATTATTCTCCAATTGTTCGCACTAACCTGTTCCACAGATCTTTCCCTAATTGTTAACTCTAACCAGGTACATTGATAATTTTCCATTTGTTAGAATTAACCAGCGCAAAAGATCATTCTCTATTAGTTAGCAATAAAAACGTCTATAGAGCATTCCCCATTTGTTAGTATGAACCACATCTATAGAACGATCTCCAATTGTTACCTCTAATCAGGTCGACAGCTCATTCTTCAATCGTTAGCTCGAACTAGGTCTAGATTATTCTATAACTATTAAAACTAACGAGGTCTATCGACCATTCTTCAACTGTTAGCATTAACCACTTCTATAGAACTTTCTCCAATGCTTAACTCTAACCAGTTCTACAGATTATTCTCCAATATTTTGCTCGAACCAAGTTTATAGATCATTCCCCAATTATTAACAATAACCAGGTCCATAGAGTATTGTCCAATTGTTAACATTGACAAGGTCGACAGACCGTTCTTCAATTGTTAAAACTAACGAGGTCCGTAATTCATTCAATTTTTTTTTCCACTAACCAGTTCTAAAGTTCATTCTCCCATTGCCAGCCCTAATCAGGTTCATAAATCTTTCTGCAATTATTATCACTAACCAATCCACAGATTATTCTCCAATTGTTATCATAACCAGGTCTATAGATCATGCTCCAGTTATTACCTCTAATGAGATATCAAAAACACTCTCCAATTGTTAGAACTAACCAGGTCGAAAGATCATGCTCCAATTATTAGCGCTAACGAGGTATCTAGAGCATGCTCCAAATGTTAGCACTAACGAGGTCTATAGACTATTCTCTAATTGTTAGCGTTAACCACTTCTACAGACCTTTATCCAATTGTTAACTCTGACCAGTTCTACAGATCAGTCTCCAATATTTAGCTTGAACAAGCTTTATAAATCAGTATCCAATTGATAGCATTAACTCGGCTACAGATCATGCTCCAATTGTTACCACTAATCAGGTCTAAATTTCGTTCTACAATTGTTCAGGCGCATAATTCATTCCCCAACTGTTCACACTTACCAGTCCCACAGATCATTCTTCAATTGTTCGCACTAACCATGTCTGTGGATCTTTCTCCAATTATTAGCTCAAAGCAAGTCTATAGATTGTTCTTCAATTGTTACCACTAACCAGGTCCATAGAACAGTCGCCAATTGTTAGAATGAACCGGGTACATCGATCTTTCTCCAATTGTTAACACTAACCAGACCAAAAATCATTCTAAAATTGATAACGTTATGCGGGTCCATAGCTCATTCTACAAGAGTTAAACCTAACCAGGTCAATAGATCATTCCCATTTATTAGTACTAAACAGGTCCAGGTTTCATTCTCCAATTGTTAGTACTTAACTGGTCCATATATCATTCTCCAATTGTTAGTAATAAACAGGTTTATAGATCAATCTCTGTTAGTTAACACTAGCCCGGTCTATGTATCATACTGCAACTGTTACCACTAACCAGTGCCTTAGATCATTATTGAATTGTTATGACAAAACATGTGCACAGATCATTCCCCTGGGAAGGAGGAAGGAGGACAATAGGAATACGTGTGATGGTCTGTGTGTACCAGGCCAATGCAATGGAGCCTGGCCTCCAATCGTGTTGGATTCCTTTGCCATTGTACCAAGACCATGCTCTGTCGAGCCCGTGTGGTAGCTGGTGTGCAACCGCCATGCAACGTTAAAAGAAGTCACGCACAGAAAATTTCCATCCTTTAAAATTTAGTCCTGGAACGTCAGGACCCTCATGGACAATGCCAACAGTGAAAGACCAGAATGCCGTACTGTTTCATTGCCCAGGTACTTAGATGATTCGACATACACATCGTCGCCTTCAGCAAGGTAAACCAGAAGAAGAACGCCACTTCCATCGGGTAGGCTTCACCTTAAAAAATAGCTAATTGGGGATCTCGGAGACTCTCCTTGAGGAATAAGCGAACGCCTCATGGTCCTTCAGCTCACCCGAGCATGGAACCAGTGCGTATGCCCCAACACTGGAAGCTACAGACATAGAAACGTAGAAACATAGAAAAAAGGTGCAGGAGTAGGCCATTCGACCCTTCGAGCCTGCACCGCCATTCAATGCAACTTCAGTACCCTATTTCTGCTTTCTCGACATACCCCTTGATCCCCCTAGTAGTAAGGACTACATCTAACTCCTTTTTAAATATATTTCGTGAATTGGCCTCAACAACTTTCTGTGGTAGAGAATTCCACAGGTTCACCACTCTCTGGATGAAGAAGTTTCTCCTCATCTCGGTCCTAAATGGCTTACCTCTTATCCTTAGACTGTGTCCCCTGGTTCTGTACTTCCCCAACATTGGGAACATTCTTCCTTCATCTAACCTGGCTAAACCCGTCAGAATTTTAAACGTTTCTATGAGATCCCCTCTCATTCTTCTGAACTCCAGTGAATACAAGCCCAGTTGATCCAGTCTTTATAGATATGTCAGTCCCGCCATCCCAGGAATCAGTCTGGTGAAACTTCGCTGCACTCCCTCAACAGCAAGAATATCGTTCCTCAATTAGGGGACCAAAACTGTACACAATACTCCAGGTGTGGCCTCACCAAGGCCCTGTACAACTGTAGTAACACCTCCCTGCTCCTGTACTCAAATCCCCTCGCTATGAAGGCCAACATGCCATTTGCTTTCTTAACCGCCTGCTGTACCTGCATGCCAACCTTCAATGACTGATGTACCATGACACCCAGGTCTCGTTGCACCTTCCCTTTTCCTGATCTGTCACCATTCAGATAATAGTCTGTCTCTCTGTTTTTACCACCAAAGTGGATAACCTGACATTTATGCACATTATACTTCATCTGCCATGCATTTGCCCACTCACCTAACCTATGCAGCCTCATAGCATCGTCCTTGCAGCTCACACTGCCACCCAACTTAGTGTCATCCGCAAATTTGGAGATACTACATTTAATCCCCTCATCCAAAATCATTAAAGTACAATGTAAACAGCTGGGACCTTGCGATACCCCACTAGTCACTGCCTGCCATTCTGAAAAGTACCCATTTACTCCTACTCTTTGCTTCCTGTCTGCCAACCAGTTCCCAATCCATTTCAGCACACTACCCCCAATCCCATGTGCTTTACTTTGCACATTAATCTCTTGTGTGGGACCTTGTCGAAAGCCTTCTGAAAGCCCAAATACACCACATCAACTCGTTCTCCCTCATCCACTCTACTGGAAACATCCTCAAAAAATTCCAGAAGATTTGTCAAGCATGATTTCCCTTTCACAAATCCATGCTGACTTGGACCTATCATGTCATCTCTTTCCAAATGTGCTGCTATGATATCCTTAATAATTAATTCCATCATTTTACCCACTACCGATGTCAGGCTGACCGGTCTATATTACCCTGTATTCTCTCTCCCTCCTTTTTTAAAAAGTAGGGTTACATTGGCTACCCTCCACTCCATAGGAACTGATCCAGAGTATATGGAATGTTGGAAAATGACTATCAATGCATCCTCCATAAGTACTCTGGGATGCTGACCATCAGGCCCTGGGGATTTATCTGCCTTCAATCCGATCAATTTCCCCAAAACAATTTCCTGACTAATAAGGATTTCCCTCAGTTCCTCCTTCTTACTTGACCTTTTGATCCCTTTTATATCCGGAAGGTTGTTTGTGTCCTCCTTTGTGAATACCGAACCAAAGTACTTGTTCAATTGGTCTGTCATTTCTTTGTTCCACGTTATGACTTCCCCTGATTCTGACTGCAGGGGACCTACGTTTGTCTTTACTAACCTTTTTCTCTTTACCTATCTACAGATGCTTTTGCAGTCCATTTTAATGTTCCCTGCAAGCTTCCTCTCGTACTCTATTTTCCCTGCCCTAATCAAACCCTTTGTCCTCCTCTGCTGAGATCTAAATTTCTCCCAGTCCCTCGGTTCGCTGCTATTTCTGGCCAATTTGTATGCCACTTCCTTGGCTTTAATACTATCCCTGATTTCCCTTGATAGCCACGGTTGAGCCACCTTCCCTTTTTTATTTTTTACGCCAGACAGGAATGTACAATTGTTGTAGTTCATCCATGCGGTCTCTAAATGTCTGCCATTGCCCATCCACTGTGAACCCCTTAAGTATCATTCGTCAATTTATCCTAGCCAATTCACGCCTCATACCTTCAAAGTTACCCTTCTTTAAGTTCTGGGTCATGGTCTCTGAATTAACTGTTTCATTCTCCATCCTAATGTAGAATTCCACCATATTGTGGTCAGTCTTCCCCAAGGGGCCTCGCACAACGAGATTTCTAATTAATCCTCTCTCATTATACAACACCCAGTCTAAGATGGCCTCCCCCTGAGTTGGTTTCTCGACATATTGCTTTAGAAAACCATCTCTTATGCTCTCCAGGAAATCCTCCTCCACCGTATTGTTTCCAGTTTGGTTAGTCCAATCTATATGCATATTAAAGTCACCCATGATAACTGCTGCACCTTTATTGCATGCACCCCTAATTTCCTGTTTGATGCTCTCCCCAAAATCACTACTACTGTTAGGAGGTCTGTACACAACTCCCACTCACGTTTTCTGCCCTTTTGTATTCCGTAGCTCCACCCGTACCGATTCCACATCATCCAAGCTAATGTCTTTCCTTACAATTGCTTTAACTTCCTCTTTAACCAGCAATGCCACCCCACCTCCTTTTCCTTTCTGTCTATCCTTATTAAATGTTGAATACACTTGGATGTTCAGTGCCCAGCCTTGGTCACCCTGGAGCCATGTCTCCGTGATGCCAACCACATCGTATCCGTTATGTGCTATCTGCCCTGTTAATTCGTCAACCTTATTCCGAATACTCATCGCATTGAGGCACAGAGCATTCAGGCTTGCCTTTTTAACACACTTTGACCCTTTAGAATTTTGCTGAAAAGTGGCCCTTTTTGTTTTTTGCCTTGGGTTTCTCTGCCCTCCAGTTTTACTCATCTCCTTTCTGTCTTTTGCTTCTGTCTCCATTTTGTTTCCCTCTGTCTCCATGCATTGGTTCCCATCCCTCTGCCATATTAGTTTAATTCCTCCCCAACAGCACTAGCAAACACTCCCCATAGGACATTGGTTCCAGTGCTGCCTAGGTGCAGACCGTCTGGTTTGTATGTCCCACCTCCCCCAGAACCGGTTCCAATGCCGCAGGAATTTGAATCCCTCCCTGCTGCACCACTGCTCAAGCCACATATTCATCTGAGCTATCCTGCGATTCCTAATCTGATTACCACGTGGCACAGGTAGCAATCCCGAGATTACTACTTTTGAGGCCCTACTTTTTAATTTAGCTCCTAGCTCCTTAAATTCGTCTCATAGGACCTCATCCCATTTTTTTACCTATATCATTGGTACCTATATGCACCACAACAACTGGCTGTTCACCCTCCCTTTTCAGAATGTCCTGCACTCGCTCCGAGACATCCTTGACCCTTGCACCAGGGCGGCAACATACCATCCTGTAGTCTCGGTTGCGATTGCATAAACGCCAATCTATTCCCCTTACAATTGAATCCCCTATCACTATCACTCTCCCAATCTTTTACCTGCCTTCCTGTGCAGCAGAGCCAGCCATGGTGCCATGAACTTGGCTGCTGCTGCCCTCCCCTGATGAGTCATCCCCCTCAACAGTACTCAAAGCGATGTATCTGTTTTGCAGGGGGATGACCGCAGGGGATCCCTGTACTACATTCCTTGCACTGCTCTTCCTGTTGGTCTTCCATTCCCTATCTGGCTGTGGACCCTTTACGTGTGGTAAGACCAACTCAGGAAATGTGCTATTCACATCATTCTCAGCATCGTGGATGCTCCAGAGTGAATCCACCGTCAGCTCCAATTCCACAACATGGTCTATCAGGAGCTAGAGGCGGATACACTTCCCGCACACGTAGTCGTCAGGGACACATGAGACGTCCCTGATTTCCCACATAGTACAGGAGGAGCAAACACGTGTCCAAGGTCTCCTGCCATGATTTAACCCTCGGATTAACTTAAATTGGCAACAACAATGCTAAAGGTTACTTACTGATAAAGAAAAAAGAAAAGCTACTCACTAATCAGCAGCCAATCACTTACCCCCTTAGCTGTGATGTCATCTTTCTATTTCTTTCTACTTCTTTTTTGACCTCTCCCTGTAGCTGCACCGGCTGGCCTCTTATAGGCCTCTCGCCGACCTCGGACTCATGTCTCTCTGACTCACCTCCCAACGCCCCTCGCAGCCTCTTGTGGCCTCTCGCCGACCCCGGACTCACGTCTCTCCGACTCACCTCCCGACGCCCCTCGCAGCCTCTTGTAGGCCTCTCGCCGAACCCGGACTCACGTATCTCTGACTCACCTCCCGACACCTCTCGCGGCCTCTTGTAGTCCTCTCGCCGACCCTGGACTCACGTCTCTCCGACTCACCTCCCGACGCCCCTCGCGGCCTCTTGTAGGCCTCTCGCCGACCCCGGACTCACGTCTCTCCGACTCACCTCCCGACGCCCCTCGCGGCCTCTTGTAGGCCTCTCGCCGACCCCGGACTCACGTCTCTCTGACTCACCTCCCGACGCCCCTCGCGGCCTCTTGTAGGCCTCTCGCCGACCCTGGACTCACGTATCTCTGACTCACCTCTCGATGCCTCTCGCGGCCTTTTGTAGGCCTCTCACCGACCCCAGACACACGTCTCTCCGACTCACCTCCCGACGCCTCTCGCAGCCTCTTGTAGGCCTCTCGCTGACCCCGGACTCACATCTCTCCGACTCACCTCCCGACGCCTCTCGCAGCCTCTTGTAGGCCTCTCGCCGACCTTGGACTCACGTCTCTCCGACGCACCTCTCGACTCCTCTCACAGCCTTTTGTAGGCCTCTCGCTGACCCCGGACTCACGTCTCTCCAAAGACCAAAGAGGAATTTACTCCAGCCTTGAACAGGGGATCCAGGAGCTGATAAACGACAAGCGCAAGGCATTTTGAACTGGAAACAGCAACGCAATTCGATAGCAAGAAAGTAGCTCTGTAGACGTCTGAAGTTCAAGGTCCAACATAAAACACGCGACCTAAAGAACAGAAGGTGGGTGGAAAAAGCGCAGGAAATACAGCAACTAGCCGACAACCATGATGTGCGTGGATTCTTTAGCGCAGCCAAGACCGCCTATGGCCCAAGCACCCAAGCACTGAGGGCCAAGAACTGAGAGGTATTCATCAAGGACAGAGAGGCAACCACTGCCCGCTCGAAGGAACAGTTTGAAGATCTCCTTAACCGAGACTCTTTGTTTGATGCGACTGTCCTCGACTCCATCCCATAGCATGCTACCCCCCACCACCTCAGCACAACTTCAGCTCTGCATGAGGATGAAAAGGCAACACGACAACTGAAGAACAACAAGGCCTCAGGAACAGATGGAATCTCCGACAAGGCACTAAAGCATGGCAAAGAAATACTATTGATGCGAATCCATGAACTCATTTCTCTTATTTGGAAAGTGGAGAGCATGCCAGGTGATCTCAGAGATGCTGTATTCATGACTACCTTCAAAACCGATGACAACTCTGATTGCAATCATTACAGAGGAGTTTCCCTGCTGTCTGCCACAGTAAAAGTCATTGCAAGAATCCTCCTCAATCGCCTTTTCCCAGTGGCTGAAGACTACTACCCAGAGTCGCTATGCGGATTCTGCCCAGTGAAGGGCACAATGGACATTATGTTCATCGCGTTTCAATTTCAAGAGATATGAAGTGAACAGCCCCAGCCTCTGTACATGGCCTTCTTTGACCTCACAAAGGCCTTCAAGTCTGTCAACTGGGAGGAATTATGAAGTGTCCACCTTAAATTTGGCTGCCCTCAAATGTTCATCACGATCCTCCGCCTGCTTAACGATGACATGCTAGCCAAGATCATGACCAATGTATCCACCAGCGACCCAATACACAGTCAAGTAAGGCTGTTTCATTGCTCCAATGCTCCTCTCAATCTTCCTTGCTGCAATGGTCCAGCTCACCCTCAATAAGCTTCCGGCTGGAGTGGAGCTAGTCTACAGAATAAACTGGAAACCGTTCAACCTCTGTCCCATCCTCTGTCACTGAATTGCAGTATGCAGACGGTGCTTGCCTTTGCGCCCACTCTGTGGTAAAAATCCAAACCATCGTCAACACCTTCACTGAAGTATGGGCATTACACTAAACATCTGTAAGACAAAGGCTCTCTACCAAACTGCCCCCGCCACTCAGTACTGCACCCCACTTATCAAGATCCATGACGAGACCTTGGACAACGTGGAACAATTTCTTACCTCGGGAGCCTACTGTCAATAAGGGCAGGCACCGATGATGAAGTCCAAAACTGCCTTCAGTGTGTCAGTACAGCCCTCCGTCGGCTGAGGAAGGTTGTGTTTGTAGACCAGAATCTTAAACCCGTCACCAAGCTCATGGTCTACAGAGCAGTAGTGATATCTGCTCTTCTATATGCTTCAGAGGCATGGATTATGTACAACAGACTCCTCAAATCAGTGGAGAAGTACCACCAGCACTACCTCCACCAAATCCTGCTAAACCATTGGCAGGATAGGTGCACCAACGTCAGTGTTCTCAGGCCAATATCACCAGCATCGAAGCACTGACCACACTTGATCAACTCTGATGGACGGGCATATTGTCTGCATGCCCAATACAAGACTCCCAAAACAAGCGCTCAACTCAGAGCTCCGACGCGGCAAGCGATTCCCGGTGGGCAGATGAAACGGTTCAAGGACACCCACAAAGCATCCCAACCAACACCACAGAATCTCTGGCCCAATCGCTGGGAGCATGCAGAAGCCAACGCATGCAGCTGAAGGAGCTCACGACAACCAAGCACCCCACCCACCTGTCCCACTATAGGTCCTGTATTGGACCCAGTATCAGTTGAGAACTCATATTAGTGTGGGAGCAAGTCATCCTCGACTCCGAGGGACTGCCTAAGAAATGAAGATCAAGCTCCAATTGTTAGCACTATTCAGGTCTAAAGATCATTCTCCAATTGTTGCGCTTACCAGATCCATCACTCATTTTCCATTTGTTAGCACTAACCAGATCCTTAGTTCATCCTCCAATTGTTATCACTGACCAGGTCCCTCGATCAGTCTCCAATTGTTAGCACTAACGTGGTCCGTAGATCATTCTCCAATGGTTAACACTAACCAGGTCTAAAAATGTAATACATAGTAGTGCCTCAGCATTTAGACCTGTCTCCATGTGATAGCACTGTATAAATCAGACTGCTTGCCTCAGGAGATCAGATTCCATTCCTTAGCACTCTCCAGTTCTACAGATCAGTTTGCATTTAAAGCACAGCCCAAGTCCAACGATGGTTCACAATTTGACAACATTGCTATCTGGCTATCAGTCTCTAATTGTTAGCACTTCTCAGCTCCAGAGATCCGTTGCAATTTGATAGCAGTTGTCAATTCCGTAGATCACTCTATTTCTGATAACAGTGTCCAGGAACAGAGGTCAATCTCCTGTTCGTAGGGCTGTCCATATCTGGCATAAAACACAATTTATTTGCTCAGATTAGGTGCAGATGTAAGTTTGCATTTGCTAGCCCTGTCCAGTTTCCTAGATCAATCTACATTTGAAAGCAATGCCCAATACAAAGATGATTAGCTATGTGATGTCACTAGCCAGGTATGGACATTTGTTGTTGAGTGATAGGAATGCACAGATCTCGAATTGATAGCACTGCCTATGTTCAGAGAGCAGTCTCGGTGTGATAGCACAGTCGAGGTCTGGACATTACTCATTGTTTGATAGGAATGTCCAGGTCCGTGGCTTAGACTCCATTTGATAGCACTGTCCAGTTCCCCAGATCAGGCTACATTTGAGAGCACTGCCCAAGTCGATAGATCTTTCACCATAAGACAGCAGTGCTCCAGTCTGGTATCAGTCTCCAATTGGTGGCACCGTTCATGTCCAGAGATCACCCTCCACTTGAAAACACAGTCCAGTTCTATTGACCAGTCTCCATTTAATCGCACTCTCCAGGTCTGGAGATCAATCTCTATTTGCTGAATGCAGTATGAACACTAGAAATCTCACTGAAAATCATGTCCAATCTGTGTTGCAAATCTGATGAGTATTATCTGATACTTTTTGTTGTGATTTCTCACAGTTAACCTGCTGGTGATCCTGATCTTGTCCCGAGGAAGGTGTGGTCTGTCCGGATGTATCACCTGTTACCTGGTGGAGATGGCATCAGCTGATCTAAGTGTTATTCTCACTGACGTGATACTGAAGCAGATTATCCCCCTTTATTCCACGGACCCCGACACTAACAACATTACCCTATGCGGTCTCATTGACTGCCTCACTCATGCAGCCACAGACTGTTCTGTCTGGTTCACAGTCGCTTTCACCTGTGATCGATTTGTTGCCAGAAGCTGAAAACTAAATATTGCACTGGGAGAACTGCGGTGGTGGTAATCACAACAGTGTGTGTGTTGAGCTCTTTGAAGAACATCCCTTGGTATTTTCGATATGAAGCTGTGTATTTTTTTCGCACACCGTGGTTCTGCATGGTGAAGTTCAGCTACTATACCTCACCCCTGTGGAAAGCATTTGACTTCTTACATCGAGTGACAACCCCACTGCTCCCGTTCGTTCTGATTCTGCTCCTCAATGGCCTGACTGTCAGATAGATTTTATTGTCGAGTAGAGCACGCAGGAGACTGCGGGAGAACGGTGATCGGGAGAATCACAAGGATACAGAGATGGAGAATCGCAGGAAGTCTATCATACTGCTGTTCAGCATATCTGCAAGCTTCACACTGCTGTGGATGACACAAGCTGTGTACACCATCCACGTACGAATTATGTTAACTCATTTCATTTTGATCTTGGGCAAAAAACGCTTTCCATATATCATTGACCACATCGGTTCAATACTACAACTCCTCAGTTCCTGCAGCAACACTTGCATTTCCGTAGTGACCCAGGGCAAAGTCAGAGAGGAGTTGAAGAATATGGTCACTTACCTCTTTTGTTCTGTTTGTCCAGTTAGTTACCTAACAGTGAGAGCTGACCAATTTCCTGAACTCAAACTGATTCTGCTTCAGATTCCATCCCATTAATCCCAACCTGGCTCGTTACTGGGATCGCAAAACATCATTGAACATATCAATTATAATAATGTGTCATATTAAAGCTAATCCATTAATAACTGGCCTGGAGCTCACTCAACGCTGACTGAAGAATTGGTGAGCAGGATTCCCAGCTTGAATCTTCATTATCAAAGTAATGACAATGAATTAAAAGAAAGACTAAGGCCAGCATTTTCCAGGGCGGTTGCGGTGTGATCAGTGGTAAGTCAGATCGGAACGTTGTTATGTTTGAGAACAGGTTGGGAAGCCGCTGTCATCCCGCTCCCAGACACCTTTGCCCCAGATGTGTCTGTCAGCACGGACCCGACCGGCAGCGGTGGGCGATCCAATTTAAATTATTAACTGCTCCCACAAAAGCTGGTGTTCACTGTCGAGAAACGCACGGTGGTGCTCTACCCAACAATTGGCAGGAGGCCCTCGCCGCAAGTCTTCTACACCATGTGGAGGGAGGTAGCGAAGCACAACTCAGGCAGCACTGTGGTCCCGAGTACCCACTGTTAGACATATCTTAATTAGGACATGTTTCTTAATTTTCCCAAAGGGCCTTCAGGGACTGGTTCCCAGAAATTCCATGGCTTGTTTGTCAGATAAAGTGGGAAACAATTTTGTGAAATTGTCCCCGAAAACCAAACAGTATTTATTGCCCTTCTTGAAGGTGGCAGAGGTCAGGCAAAATCTACCTGCACGCATTGCCACAGTCGCTCTGGTCGATGGGTCTGTCCCAGGGGTGCCTTTCTTTTGTGTGTGTAATTGTTAGCGGTTCACACCAAACAGGTTTTGCTGTAATCCCTTTCATCTTCCCTCAAATGGGGCACCATCACATCTCCTCTACTCACTCCCAATTTGTTTTTGTTCCGGATGTCCTGCCCCGGTTTCCAACTCCACCCCTTCTTCCTGATGGTCACCTGCTTAAAACAAAAGAAACAGAAAAATCAATTGTGACTTTTCTTAAGAGCCCAAGGGGTTAATTTGCCAAATAATCAAATTGCTTCTGCCCCATTGGGCCAATATTTACTTAAAATGAACAAACTTACATTTAATAAGGTCCAATATATTTATAATTTCATTCATCAATTCAAAAGTGGTCCCTTGCTGAATTAAGAAAACATCTGACAGCTGAAAGAATTAACTTCTTTCTAGGTTTATAAAAAGTTGGAGCAAAACATTGCCTGATGTGATTACATAATTTCATGGAAATTTAAGAAAAACTTCTCCAGACAACCTAATGCCATCTTTTATATTTGCCTCGCAAAAATCATCATCAAAATAGGAGGTCTTCCTTTTTTTCCCTCAATGTGAAGATCTCATGTCCGGAAGTAGAAACATTCACACTTTGAAATAACCAGAATGTCACCTTGGCCACAATGAAAGTCAGGTTTTCATAGGTTAATTAACCTCAATAATTCCAATTTAATTTTCAAGGGACATCACGCGAAGACAGAAACTTTCCATTTCTTCTTTCTGCAAACAAATTGAAAAGACACTACTTTGTTGCGATTCGATTTTTCTAAACGAATTCATAGCAACTAACTTCAGAACAAAGTGTCTACTTTTCATTTCATAACTCCCTAAATCATAATCTAAATCATAAATCAGCATCCGTGTTTCTAACTTAAAATATCATTCAATTCTAGGTGCACAATTCAAATTATTCACACTTCCTTGAACCTTTCCACATCCACGTGACACATCTTGAAACGCAGTGTCATTTTCCTCAAAACTCTGGGCTCTGAGTTACCTTCACCCTCATCCTCTGGATCAAAATCGGACAAAGCTACTTGTAAATATGACAGATTACTAGCTATCAGGGCACGGAGCCAATGGTTATATGTCTGCACATTCAGATCTCCCCTTACGACCCCACCCATGACATCCCTGTACATTGGTCACAGTCAATCAGCAAAAGCAACTGAGGGCTCGTTGGGGCTCTGCTGTACCTCCACCATGGCTTTAATCTGATTACTTGAGCTACTCGTGCCTTCAAGCTAACATACACGCCCCTGCCCTTTTACATTCTGGGCGAAGACCTGCCAAAATACCAGGACTTAGGGTGTAAAGCAATAATCGTTCCTTTTCTTCATTATTCAGGTTACTCAAAACAGCTATCTGTTCTACCTCTTGGAAAGGACGTTGAGGGTCTTCCGTGACTTCTGATCAACTTTATGTTAGTAACCATCTTTCTCAAATCTTCCAGACTTTATGGAATTAAAAATTGGTAATCTAAGCGACCAGGAGCTCCCCCCTCCGTCCCTGTGTTGGTGGGCAGTGCCTCCTTTGTCCCATTGGGGCCACAGGTGGTGGTCTGGCTCTCTGTGGTGGGCCATTGTGTTCTATTTCTATTTGTCTTCAAAGTCTATACAATTACAGTCAACTTGTTCTGTCTAAAGGATCATTGCACATACAATGTCCCTTTGAATCGTAGCTTATCCTCCAACTAATGTTTCTTTTGCATTCGTTATGATCGCTTTTTATGTTTCGCTGCTCTTCAAGCAGCTCCTGGATGAACCTAGATGCACTTTTTAAATCCATATTAGATCGTTCTGTTCACTCAGCATGATGCCTGTGAAATTTATTTTTCTCTGCCCACACATCGCACTGCCTCTGATTATTAACACATCAGCCTACAAATCTCGAATTACCCGAGTACGTACGGAGTGTATACGGATCTGAGAAGGCATCACAAAAGTCGTGCTGAAAGCCGGCTTTTGCAATCTGTCAAGCAGACAGATCCTCCGTATCTCGGCAGTCAGGACATTCACATGGGCAAGATTGTAGTATTTGCCCATATCGTGCCCAACGGATGTGCTGAAAACTCTTGCACCTGATAAAAGCAGGCGCATGAGTTTTAACATGTACAAAAACATAGTAAAATAAATTTTTAAACACGCGTTTTAATGTTTAAAATCTCTGCGCACTAAGGTAAGTTTATTTTAAACAATAATTTTAATGTTTTTTTAAAATCGGAATAACATGTATTTTTTAGAAGACAATAATAAATACAGTCTCAGCTTGATGCTATGTAAGCTCTGACTGCTGCCATCATATCTGGGTCGAACACCATCAACCGGGGCATTCACGAAGTTGCAGCAGGCCAGCAATCTGTGCTCCAGCAGATTGCTAGGGATGATGAGGTGCTGACCCGGGAGAGAGGCAGTGGATCAGTGGAGTAGGAACCTACTGTACTCTCTCAGGATGGCAGTATTCCTGCTCCAGCTACTGTCACTCCAATATTGCACTTGTCTCTGCCTGTCATCCAACCAGTCCTGACTGCTGTCAGACATGCTGAGGTTGCGCAGTCTACAGTCGGGTCTTCCAGGCCCAGAGCTTGTCACGGGCATCCTGCAAGGCCATCTGAAGTCTCTCACATGGACAGACAGCAGCCTTCCACAGTCCTGCTGCAGCCTCTGGGGGAGCACTGCGTAGGAGCACTAGAGAATGTAAAGGCACAGTAACGAGCGGTACTAAGGGATTGCACAAGGTGAATAGTGAATATTTATCTTGTAAGTATGTTTACACTGGTTTTTGATACATTTATAAATTAAGTTTATATTCTTTTCTAGTGTCTCTTATTTCAGCTTTGTGTTTTTAATGCTCTATCAAACGGATGGAATACTGGGGATGTGGTGAGCAACGGAAATCTTGGCTTCAATTCATTTAAAGCGTATTCTGATGCCGATTGATTAGCTGACTCCTCCCTCGCTCCTGTTCCTCCTCCTCCTCTCCCTCCTCCTCTTCGTCTTCCTCCTCCTCGTCCTCCTCCTAAGGTGTTTCCGCAATCCCTTGTGTCAAGGGCTGGGCTCTCATGATCCAAGTTGTGGAACATGCAGCAGTCCATTATGAAATGGATCACCCACTGATCCGAGTATTGGAAGGCTTCTCCCGAGTGCTCAATGCAGTGGAACCGTTGCTTGAGCATTTCGACGGTCTGTTCGATCATGTTCGTGGTGGGTGCATGGCTCCCATTATATGAACGCTGGGTAGTAGTATTGGGGTTCTGATGGGGAGTAATGAGCTGGGTGAGAACGGATAGTCCTTGTATCCGCCCAACCAGCCCATGAATTTGACGGGGTGGCTGGAAGAGAGTTGGCACATTGGTCTGGTGCAGGATGAAGGCATCGTGGCTGCTGCCAGGATAGCAGTTATTAACATTGAGGTTTCACTGTCTGTGGTCACACACCAACAGCACATTATGCAGTGTATGAGTAAAGAGTCTGACCAAATACTGTGAGCTCAAAGTAAAGTGTGACCTGAATCTTTTATTGCAGGTCTCCAGAGTGCCTCTCTCGCCTGTGCTCGCAAGGGATTGTGCGATCCCTTGGGACTCCAGGAGATGAGCCCTCTGGTGGTTAAACATGGTATTTACAGTTTTATATATATAACACGCGAAGTGAGTGGCAACCTTTACAAAAAATTACAGAAGATATCAGGATGATGATGCGGTGCCTGTGAAGTCACATGGGTGCAGTCGATGGTACCCTGCACCATGGCAATCCCATTATCCTGGACAAGCCACAAGCACGCTCGTCTTCTTCTCTCTGGTGATGGGGAAGTAACTGTAGACCCTTCTTCTGCTGTAGAAAGTCTCTGTGCAGCGATGGATGGTGAACTGCGAGATGTTAGCTATGTCCCCTATTGCAGACTGGAAGAATCTTCTGGTGAAGAAGTTGAGGGCAGTGGTGAGCTTGACTGCCGCTGAGAGAGCCGTGGTCACCCTGATCGGAGGCTAGATGTCTGGTTGCAGGAGGTGGATGAGTTCTGTGAACATCGCCATGGTGAAGCACAGCCTTCTAATACACTGCTCTTCGCTTAATTGGAGGTCGAAACAGTGCTGTCAGAATACTGTCGGTGGGTAAGGCCTCCTGTTGTGAGTCCTGATATCCCTTCTCCTCCCTCTGGCCACATGTCCCAGTCTGTCTCGCTGCCTCCGCTCCCTCTGCTGTAGATCCTGGAGGCCAACATCAACTGCCAGTATAGCGCCCATTAATGTCAACAAGTGCAGCAGTTTGATTATTTAAAGAATAAATGTAGCTACTTTTTATTTGCCACAACACTGCTGATAATAAATAATTCTGAAATGATGGAATGAAACTTTTGCATGATGTGAAACTGACAGGGAAGCACTGAAACTCCACTGACCCTCCAGCTGTGATACATTACGGCTGATCCCTTTAATTCCGAGTGAAGAATTGAGCATCCTGTTAACTCTTCTGCATCCTCGCCAATGCCTCCATATCTTTCATGAGGTGCAGGGTCCACAACTGGTCGCAGCAGCCCCCGTGCGGATGTACTAAAGCCTATGTATATTATTATTCGTTTGCCCTCAGTGGTCCCACCATTACAGCCTAAAGCCTTGTGCCCTCTCCCCAGAGCAGCCTGACATTGCTTGTGCACCTTTATAATTGATCACCTCCTGACCCGAGGCCTCTCTCCTGATGTGTTTTGTTCAGCAGACACCTTTGCACAGTGTCGACATTCCTGGAGACTCCCAGTCCCATGATTGTGGAAATTGCTCCCACACGAGTAGTTGAGGCGAATGGCAGAGATGCAGTTAAATGGAAGCGCGATAAGTACCTGAGGGAGAAAGCAACAGGTGGTTATGGCCATAGGATGGGAGGAGGCTCGTGTGTTGCATAAACACCAACAAATGGCCTGTTCTGCTCTGTAATTTCTTTTTAAAATAACACCTGCCTCACACAGGTCTGTTCACCAACATATCTAAATCCACTGCAACCAATCAACTCATCAACAATGAATATTATCTTTCGTCATCTTCTTCTCAATGACCAACAGTAATGGATCCTGAGGAAACCAATTCATAACTGGGACTCAATCAGGCCCATTACCATCAATAACTAACCTCAGTATCTGTTGTTAATACACTGCATAAACTTTCCACTAATTTTATGAGATGTAATTGTTACAATCTCACTCTAATCGGCACCCACACTGATCCATCCACCGCGAGGTAGTGGTGGGTGGGGGGAGAGGGTGTGTGGATTTAGACGGTCAGTTTGAGGCAGCACCGTGGAGGATTAGTAGAGTAGGCATGAGCAGGAGCAAATGGAGGTGCTCGATGAGAGGCAGGAAGCATGTGTGTGGGGAGCGGAGGAAAGGGATTCTGATTTCTGGGGCCAAGCCTTTAAAAGATGCAGAGCACAAGAGAGTGTTGGTGTAATTGGCTGACTTACCCAGGAGCTTCCAACACCTAACGGCAGAGTGGAACAGTCCTCATGCCTACAACTGTAAGGTTATTATGAACAACACTGAAATGCTACCATCAGAGTTGGAGAAATTAAAATACAACTTGTATTTCTATCGCACCTTTCATGACATCAGGATGTTCCAAAGAGCATATTAAACACTTTAGAGAAAAGTCACTGTCGTAATGTAGGAAATGCAGCAGCTAATTTGTGTGCAGCAAGATACCTCAAATGCTAAAATTATGAGTACTGGTTGTATAGATTAAGCTTGAATTCTCTCAAATGTACAAGATTAAGACATGATCTAATTGTGGTGTTGAAGATATTTAAAGGATATGAGAGAGTCGATAGAGGGAAACATTTTCTTCAAGCGAGGGAGTCCAGAACAAGAGGGCATTACCTGAAAATGAGAGCGGGCCATTCAGAGGTGATGTCAGGAAGCATTTCTTTGTACACAGGGTAGTGGAACTCTGCAACTCTCAACTAAAAAGTTGTTACGGCTTTGTCAATTGAATATCTCACAGCTGAGTTTAATAGAATTTTGTTAGGTAACAATAATAAGGGGTACTGAAGTAAGACGGGTAAGTGGAGTTAAGGTATAGCTCAGTCATGATTTAATTGAATGGCAGAACAGACTCATGATGCTGAATGGCCTACTCCTGATCCTATTTTTTGATGTTTATCAAGGAATATGGATCAAAGTCATTTAAATAGAGTTAAGATACAGAACAGCCATCATCTCCACCTTCATCAAATGATGGAAGGGCTTGATGGGCTGAATGGCCTCGTGCTGTTGCTGTAAATTTACACAACTAATTAATATAATTCTTAGGAGGCGACCAATCCCATTACTGCCCACCACCCACACACCCTGTTCTCTGGGTCGTAACTATATGGAAACCTGTTATTGTATTGGAGTCCATCAAGTCCACTAAATAAAGTCCAAAGGCTCGAACCTACAATTTGTTTGCATGCTTAACTGCCGTAGAACGCCCATTTTACCGTTGAAATGATGTATAACACCAAGATATCGCCCCTTTTGGCACAAAATGGAAACTGGCGGGCATTTTTCGGGAACTTATCGTCGAGCGTTAAGTGCTTAACGCCGAGAAAAAAGATCAACGCCAGCCCAGTTTTTTGGGTGGAATCAGCAGAATGTGCGAATTCAATGGCCATAATATCGCCCAGCGTTACTTTCCACACGGATTTAACGTCGAGATTCAATAATACTGCCCTCCCATTTTTTTTGTCGTAAAGAGCATATTTACTGAAACTAGCGGCCATGAGATCACCCAGCATCAATTTCACCACCTCGCACACACATCGCCAACAATATCGCTTGACCAAAAAACACCCACAAAAAGTGGAACTAACCAGAACTAATCACAGCGTTATGGATGCCATGTTCTAGATCACATGTCGTGTCCTTTAAAAGGCTGCTATGCTTCACCCTCGGTGGAGTTCAGATGTATTCTGCAGGTTGTTGGCGATGATGTGAACATCTGCAATAAACATCTTGACCATAACCTGACCGATTGGAATTGAAGAGGTGTCTTCATCGGGACATTCCTTGTATGTGACCAATCGGTGGACAACCGAGAGCTATTGCAATGGAACTTGTGCTTTCTCACCCTCTCTTGGTGACCAAATACATGCAGCCGAAGGAATGCTCCACTGCATCATGTGCCCAATGTATGAAGTGATAGACAGATGAGGAGGACCAGATGTTACACCCCCCGCAAGTACAAGGAGAAGCATTCTTACCTCGACTTGCCTGACACCACCTGACTTCTGAGACTGCGCTTCCACAAAGAGGTTATCACCGAGGTACGTCAGTTGATAAGGGCAGATCTGCAGCCTGCCAGCACCATCAGTACTGCACTGTCCGTCGAGGTAAAAGTCACCGTGGCACTGTCATTCTATGCCTCGGGTTCTTTTCAGACCACAACTGGCGACATTTGAGGACCTTCTCAGCATGCCACATCACTGCATTAGACAGGTCACTGAAGCCCTGTACACATGCAGAAGGGACTAGATCAGCTTTCCTTTGACCAGGGAGGCACAGAGTGAGGGGGCTCTCGGATTCTCAAGAATTGCAAACTTTCCCTAGGTGCAGGGAGCAATAGACTGCATGCACATCACGATGCGGGCACGTTTTCAGGATGCTGAGGTTTTCAGGAACCGCAAGGGATTCCACTCCCTGAATGTCCAACTGGTTGTCGACTACCAGCAAATACTGGCAGTGAATGCTCACTTTCCGGGCAGCATCCATGATGTTCACATCCTGCGTGAGAGCACTGTATCTGACTTGTTTATCAATGAGCCACAAGGTCAATGCTGGATGCTTGGTGACAAATTATATGGCCTCGCCATCTGGCTGATGACACACCTGCATGACACCCACACCGAGGCCGAGAGACGATACAATGAGAGCCACAGAGCAACCTGCAATATCGTGGAGAAAACAATTGGTGTGCTGAAGCATCGCTTTAGATGCGTGGACCACTCAGGAAGCGAGCTCAAATATAACCCTGGTGGATATCTCCATGCTGCACAACTTGGCTATCAGGAGGGGACAAGTATTACCTGATGAGTCTGACAGTCCACCTCACCAGAGAAAGGAAGAGGAGGACGAAGAGGCGGATATCAATCCAGACAATCGGGCTGAAGCTGAAGCCATGCCCCCGCCCCCCTGTAGACTGAATGAAAAGGCCCATGGTGGCATGATAGCTGCAAGAGCCTTATGTCAGGAGCTCATCAATGATTGCTTTGCCTGAAAGAACGATGGTGTTATTTACAAGGCTGACACACTGCTGGGTGTGCAGGTGATACATCAATGGTGGGCATCACCTTGGTGACAGTTAAAGTTTAAGTTGATTGAAGTTAATTGTGATTATAGCCTTTGATGTTAAGGAATCACCAGCGTGTAATGGTGCAGCTATCTGAGCCAATATGCTAGAAGATTTGTTAAATAAAAAACATTTAAACCGAACATTAGTCTGAAATCATCAATATTTCTGTACAAACCAACTCATCCACCCCCCCAATCCCCCGCTCCGCTTCTGCTCTCCACTCAGTCCCTCTCTCGGGTCCCTCAGCCACCGTCTGACCTCAGCCCTTGAGTTTGGTGCTCAC
The DNA here is from genome assembly GCF_044704955.1 of Pristiophorus japonicus. Taxonomy (NCBI): domain Eukaryota; kingdom Metazoa; phylum Chordata; class Chondrichthyes; family Pristiophoridae; genus Pristiophorus; species Pristiophorus japonicus. The sequence goes on from NC_091989.1 coordinate 100,997,526, forward strand.
TCCCTGTTCTGTAAGTGTCATCATCATGATCTTGGTAAGGCCTCACCTGGAATATTGTGTTCAGTTTCGGTCTCCTAATCTGAGGAAGGACGTTCTTGCTATTGAGGGAGTGCAGCGAAGGTTCACCAGACTGATTCCAGGGATGGCTGGACTGACATATGAGGCGAGACTGGATCAACTGAGCATTTATATATTGGAGTTTAGACAGATGAGAGGGGAACTCATCGAAACATATAAGATTCTGACGGGACGGGGTAGGTTAGATGCGGGAAGAATGTTCCCGAAGTTGGGGACACAGTCTTAGGATAAGGGGTAGGCCATTTAGGACTGAGATGAGGAGAAAGTTCTTCACTCAGAGAGTTGTTGACCTGTGGAATTCCCTGCCGCAGAGAGTTGTTGATGCCAGTTCATTGGATATATTCAAGATAGAGTTAGATATGGCCCTTACGGCTAAGGGGATCAAGGGTTATGCAGAGAAAGCAGGAAAGGGGTACTGAGGGAATGATCAGCCATGATCTTATTGAATGGTGGTGCAGGCTTGAAGAGCCGAATGGCCTACTCCTGCACCTATTTTCTATGTTTCTATGATCATAGGCAGTCCCTCGAAGCGAGGATGACTTGTTTCCACGCCAAAAAAGGATGGGTCACAGCTGGTTCAATATTCCAGATCCCAAGCTAATATTCCAGTCTCCGAACGACAGCTTGAACGGTGGATGATGCCTGTGCGCAGATTTTTTAACGTGTGGTGGCCGTTGCACGCCAGCCACCACATGGGCTTGACAGAGCTAGGTCTTTGTCCAGTGGCAAGGATTACACAAGAGGACAGGAGACTTGCTCTGCTGCACGGAGCTCGTGTGCACACATCGCGCAGTCTGGATTGGCCCGTGCTGCCCCTGAGCCCGCACGTCTTCTGAGCCCCAAATTCTCACCTCTCCTGAGCCCCGGTCACTTCCATCGACAAACTCTTGCTGCTCCTTCATCCCTCCTGCTGTGCCTGCCCACATACAATCAGCGACCTGACTTCGCAGCCGTCGCGCTGCAGTGGTATGCCGCCGCACACTGCTCCTTCCAAAGGCCCCAGCCTGCTGATGGTCTTGCAGGCTAGGACCGCACCAATTTCCAGGCCGGGCCATCGTACGCTGCTCCCTGTAATGGCCCTGGCCTGCTGATGTATATGTAAATCTGTAAATGTATGTAACAATTAACACCATTAATTGATCTCCCAGGCGATTGCTCAAAGACAGTCAAAGGGATTGACGAGGGTGCCTGCACAGTTCCATCCAGCGAGAGGGAGCATGGTGGGTGGTGGATTTAGACGGCCAGTTTGAGGCAGCACAGTGGCTGAAAGGTAGCTCACTTCTCAATAATCCAATTAAAATTTTGACAAGATCATTAAGATGGTGGACAAGTTTACATACAGGAGATTAATATGAAAAATAGAATAGGTGGCAACCTTGTGGCAAGGGTTGGTAATTGTTTAAGAGCAGGAGACATTCATTGAATATATCTAAGGTGGAGATAGATGGATTTTTGAGAGATAAGGGAGTCAAGGGTAATTGGAATCGGGCAGGAAAGTGGAGTTGAGGCCAAGATCAGATCAGCCATGATCTTATTGAATGGCGGAGCAGGCTCGAGGAGCCAAATGTCCTATGCCTGTTCCTATTTCTTATGTTCTAATGTCCTTATGGATGACGGCAAGTATGGATGAAAGGAATGTTCACTGATTGGCAGATTGTGACAAGTGGTGTCACCCAGAGATCTGTACTGGACCTCAACCTTCCACTGTATTTATCATTGACTTGGTTGAAGAATAGAGAGCAGTGTATTTCAGGTTTGCTGTGACATTAATTTTGGATTGAAGCAAAAATGTCCAAAGTGATATTTATAGATAAGTGATTGGCAAAACAGTGGCACATGGAGTTCAATGTTAGGAATTGCACTGTCGTCCACTTTAGACCAAAGTAAGTAAGACCAGAATATTTTCTAAATTGTGAGAAACTAGTAACTGTTGGACATGTGCAAAATAATTTGAAAACCTAATGGAATGTTCGTCTCGATCTCATTGGGACTGGAATACAAACAGCTGGAAGTTATGGTACTGCAGTACAAAGCTCTGGTTACATTGCACCTGGACGACTGCATTCAGTTTTGGGCATCGCTTGTCAGGAAGGATACATTTGCCTTGGAGTGGGTGCAGTGCTGATTCACCAGAATCACAGCAAGGCATAGAAGGTTAAATGATGAGGACACGTTGTAGAGACTAGAACCAACGGAAAATACTGCGGATGCTGGAATCTGAAATTCAAACAGTAAATGCTGGAAATCTCAGCCGGTCTGGCAGCATCTGTGGAGAGAATCAGAGTTGTGACGCAGGGTCACAGACCTGAAACGTTAACTCTGTCTCCACAGATGCTGCCCGACCCGCTGAGATTTCCAGCATGTTCCGTTTTTATTGCATAAACTAGACTTGCATTGCCTTGAAATAGAAGATTAAGGGGTGATTTAATTGCGATTTTTAAGGTCCTGAAATGAATTGCTCGGGTAGATAGAGAGAAAGGGCTGGTTGTTGCTAGTTCCCACCCGCACAGTGCGGGGGAACCCGGGAGATAACGGGAATCCCGGAAGTTCAGGTTTCCCGGCATGCTATGTAGCATGGTTGCGATGGAAGTGTGTTTCCAGCCCTGTTTCCAGTCGTGTGGTGTATTCGGAACTGGAGGCTGCAGGACCAGGCAGGTCCTGGGTCTAGCGTGGTAGAGAGGGCATCCAAGCCCAGGGTGGGTGGGCTCCCTTTCCCCAGGGAGGTGTGACCCGGGCAGGGGGGAGTGAGATCGATCCTACGGGGGAAGAACCTGGACCCCAGGGGTGCGGGCTGATGGTAGGACAGTTTGGGGGGCTGGAAGGAAGCACTGCTACTCCCTCTAACCCATAAGCCTTGCACCCCGAGGCTGAGACCACCTTGTTGTAACCAGCGGGAATCCCGAGCCCTGGAAACCCAGGCCCCCTGCAGTAAGCTCTGAAAAGCAGGCTTCAGGCCTCATTGTCATCCGCAAATTGCCAACCCGCCACTTGGCAGAGGGTTTGCTGCCCCACATCCCACCCCCACTCCCCATCCCACCCCTACTCCCCGACCCACCCCACCCCCCCATTCCATCCCTACCTCCTATCCCACCCCTACACCCGCCATCTCATCCCGACACCCCCATCCCACCCCAATCCCACCATCGCACCCCCCCCATCCCACCCCTACCCTGCCCTATCGCTACCCTGTTCCATCCCTCAACCCCTTCTCATCCCTCAACCCATGTCCCACCTGAGTGAAAGGTGAAAGTAGTGCATCAAGCCATTGTAACATAAATGGACCCCAAGTGTCTGCCAAACACTGCTCCTTCAAGGTCAGCCCCCTTTAACTGGATGTGTCAAACCCTGAGGTCACAGTGCGATCAGACGTCACAATAGGTTTGTAAACAGGGTAAATCTGAGGCAGAGGCTGTAACAGCAGTTTAAGTGAGGGAAAGGGACCTGCACTGACGGTGACTAACTGGCTGCTCTGTCTAGGAGTGAATGAGGTCGGGTAGAAGATGTGTGCAGCTTTGCTTTGTGAAGGGAGCATGAACAATTGAAATATCACCAACCAGCAGATAGACCGAAGCTTATGGACATTTAAAGGTGGTATTAATATGTTTATCTTTTATCATAATCAGTGAAATTTATAATGAGCAATATAGAGTTTAACATATCCAGTAATATTGATGCACAGTCAGGAGGAATAGTTCAATTCAATATCATTAATAGATCTTCCATGGCATTGCTCATAGATAGTGAAGGATAGTCGGTATGGATTTGTGAATGGTCTGCGTCCTATCGAGTAAATATTTAGAAGCAGGCACTAACATGGTGGCCAGGGAGTGTCTACAGATGTTGTCTATATGAACTTCCAGAAGGCATTACATGAGTTTCTGCACATGAGATTAATAGCAAAAATAAGAGTGCATGGGATTGGCGGTAACCTTGGGACTTGGGCTGGCAATTGTTTGGGAGAGAGGAGACAGAGATTAGGCAAGTTGGAATGTTCTGTGATAAGAAAAATGTTCTAAGTTTAAATAAAGGAGACTACACAGGTATAGAAACATAGAAACATAGATAATAGGTGCAGGAGCAGGCCATTCAGGCCTTCTAGCCTGCACCGCCATTCAATGAGTTCATGGTTGAACATGAAACTTCAGTACCCGCTTCCTGCTTTCTCGCCATACCCCTTGATCCCCCGAGTAGTAAGGACTTCATCTAACTCCCTTTTGAATATATTTAGTGAATTGGCCTCAACTACTTTCTGTGGTAGAGAATTCCACAGGTTCACCACTCTCTGGGTGAAGAAGTTTCTCCTCATCTCGGTCATAAATGGCTTACCACTTATCCTTAGACTGTGACCCCTGGTTCTGGACTTCCCCAACATTGGGAACATTCTTCCTGCTTCCAACCTGTCCAAACCCGTCAGAATTTTAAACGTTTCTATGAGGTCCCCTCTCACTCTTCTGAACTCCAGTGAATACAAGCCCAGTTGATCCAGTCTTTCTTGATAGGTCAGTCCCACCATCCCAGGAATCAGTCTGGTGAATCTTCGCTGCACTCCCTCAATAGCAAGAACGTCCTTCCTCAAGTTAGGAGACCAAAACTGTACACAATACTCCAGGTGTGGCCTCACCAAGGCCCTATACAACTGTAGCAACACCTCCCTGCCCCTGTACTCAAATCCCCTCGCTATGAAGGCCAACATGCCATTTGCTTTCTTAACCGCCTGCTGTACCTGCATGCCAACCTTCAATGACTGATGTACCATGACACCCAGGTCTCGCTGCACCTTCCCCCTTCCTAATCTGTCACCATTCAGATAATAGTCTGTCTCTCTGTTTTTACCACCAAAGTGGATAACCTCACATTTATCCACATTATACTTCATCTGCCATGCATTTGCCCACTCACCTAACCTATCCAAGTCACTCTGCAGCCTCATAGCATTCTCCTCGCAGCTCACACTGCCACCCAACTTAGTGTCATCTGCAAATTTGGAGATACTACATTTAATCCCCTCGTCTAAATCATTAATGTACAATGTAAACAGCTGGGGCCCCAACACAGAACCTTGCGGTACCCCACTAGTCACTGCCTGCCATTCTGAAAAGTACCCATTTACTCCTACTCTTTGCTTCCTGTCTGACAACCAGTTCTCAATCCACGTCAGCACACTAACCCCAATCCCATGTGCATTAACATTGCACATTAATCTCCTGTGTGGGACCTTGTCGAAAGCCTTCTGAAAGTCCAAATATACCACATCAACTGGTTCTCCTTTGTCCACTTTACTGGAAACATCCTCAAAAAATTCCAGAAGATTTGTCAAGCATGATCTCCCTTTCACAAATCCATGCTGACTTGGACATATCATGTCACCATTTTCCAAATGCGCTGCTGTGACATCCTTAACAATTAATTCCATCATTTTACCCACTACTGAGGTCAGGCTGACCGGTCTATAATTCCCTGCTTTCTCTCTCCCTCCTTTTTTAAAAAGTGGGGTTACATTGGCTACCCTCCACTCGATAGGAACTGATCCAGAGTCAGTGGAATGTTGGAAAATGACTGTCAATGCATCCGCTATTTCCAAGGCCACCTCCTTAAGTACTCTGGGATGCAGTCCATCAGGCCCTGGGGATTTATCGGCCTTCAATCCCATCAATTTCCCCAACACAATTTCCCGACTAATAAAGATTTCCCTCAGTTCCTCCTCCTTACCAGACCCTCTGACCCCTTTTATATCCGGAAGGTTGTTTGTGTCCTCCTTAGTGAATCCTGAACCAAAGTACTTGTTCAATTGGCCTGCCATTTCTTTGTTCCCCGTTATGACTTCCCCTGATTCTGACTGCAAGGGACCTACGTTTGTCTTTACTAACATTTTTCTCTTTACATACCTATAGAAACTTTTGCAATCCGCCTTAATGTTCCCTGCAAGCTTCTTCTCGTACTCCATTTTCCCTGCCCTAATCAAACCCTTTGTCCTCCTCTGCTGAGTTCTAAATTTCTCCCAGTCCCCAGGTTCGCTGCTATTTCTGGCCAATTTGTATGCCACTTCCTTGGCTTTAATACTATCCCTGATTTCCCTAGATAGCCACGGTTGAGCCACCTTCCCTTTTTTATTTTTACGCCAGACAGGAATGTACAATTGTTGTAATTCATCCATGCGGTCTCTAAATGTCTGCCATTGCCCATCCACAGTCAACCCCTTAAGTATCATTCGCCAATATATCTTAGCCAATTCACGCCTCATACCTTCAAAGTTAGCCTTCTTTAAGTTCTGGACCATGGTCTCTGAATTAACTGTTTCATTCTCCATCCTAATGCAGAATTCCACCATATTATGGTCACTCTTCCCCAAGGGGCCTCGCACAATGAGCTTGTTAATTAATCCTCTCTCATTACACAACACCCAGTTTAAGATGGCCTCCCCCCTAGTTGGTTCCTCGACATATTGGTCTAGAAAACCATCCCTTATGCACTCCACGAAATCCTCCTCCACCGTATTGCTTCCAGTTTGGCTAGCCCAATCTATGTGCATATTAAAGTCACCCATTATAACTGCTGCACCTTTATTGCATGCACTCCTAATTTCCTGTTTGATGCCCTCCCCAACATCACTACTACTGTTTGGAGGTCTGTACACAACTCCCACTAACGTTTTTTGCCCTTTAGTGTTCTGCAGCTCTACCCATATAGATTCCACATCATCCAAGCTAATGTCTTTCCAAACTATTGCATTAATCTCCTCTTTAACCAGCAATGCTACCCCACCTCCTTTTCCTTTTATTCTATCCTTCCTGAATGTTGAATACCCCTGGATGTTGAGTTCCCAGCCCTGATCATCCTGGAGCCACGTCTCCGTAATCCCAATCACATCATATTTGTTAACATCTATTTGCACAGGTAATTCATCCACCTTATTGCGGATACTCCTTGCATTAAGACACAAAGCCTTCAGGCTTGCTTTTTTAACACCCTTTGTCCTTTTAGAATTTTGCTGTACAGAGGCCCTTTTTGTTCTTTGCCTTGGGTTTCTCTGCCCTCCACTTTTTCTCATCTCCTTTCTGTCTTTTGCTTTTGCCTCATTTTTGTCTCCCTCTGTCTCCCTGCATAGGTTCCCATCCCCCTGCAATATTAGTTTAACTCCTCCCCAACAGCACTAGCAAACACTCCCCCTAGGACATTGGTTCCGGTCCTGGCCAGGTGCAGACCGTCCGGTTTGTACTGGTCCCACCTCCCCCAGAACCGGTTCCAATGCCCCAGGAATTTGAATCCCTCCCTGCTGCACCACTGCTCAAGCCACGTATTCATCTGCGCTATCCTGCGATTCCTACTCTGACTAGCACGTGGCATTGGTAGCAATCCCGAGATTACTACTTTTGAGGTCCTACTTTTTAATTTAGCTCCTAGCTCCTTAAATTCTTTTCGTAGGACCTCATCCCTTTTTTTAACCTATGTCGTTGGTACCAATGTGCACCACGACAACTGGCTGTTCTCCCTCCCATTTCAGAATGTCCTGCACCCGCTCCGAGACATCCTTGACCCTTGCACCAGGGAGGCAACATACCATCCTGGAGTCTCGGTTGCGGTATGAGGGCAGTGTTGGCTAAAGTGGACTGGGAAAATAGTTTAAAGTGTGGAACAGTTGATGAACAGTGGCAGACATTTAAGGAGATATTTCACAACTCTCAACAGAAATATATTGCAATGAGAAGGAAAGAATATAAGAGAAGGGGAAAACATCCATGGCTAAATATGGAAATAAAGGATGGTGTCAAATTGAAAACAAGGGCATACAATATGGCAAGACTAGGGGGAGGCCAGAGGATAGGGAAAATTTTAAAAGCCAGCAAAGAATGACTAAAAAATATGAAAGAGAGGTCAGATAGATTATGAAAGCAAACGCGCACAAAATATAAAAACAGATAGTAAGAGTGTCTGCAGGTACATAAAAGGGAAAAGAGTGGCTAAATTAAATGTTGGTCCCTAGAGGTTGAGACTGGGGAATTAATAATGGGGAACAGGGAAATGGCAGAGACTTTGAAGAAATAATTTGTATTGTTCTTCACAGTAAAAGACACTAAAAACATCCCAATAGTGGATAATCGAGGTGCTATAGGGAGGGAGGAACTGAATACAATGACTAATACTAAAGAATTAGTACTCGGTAAAATAATGGAACTAAAGGCGGACAAGTCGCCTGGACTTGATGGCTTGCATCCTAGAATCTTAAAGAAGTGGCTGCAGAGATAGTGGATGCATTGGTTATCATTTTCCAACATTTCCTAGATTTTGGGGAGGTCGCAGCGGATCGGAAAACCGCAAATGTAATGCCCCTATTTAAAAAAGGAGGCAGGGAAAAAGCAGGAAATTATAGACCTGTGAGCCTAACATCAGTTGTTGGGAAAATGCAAAATCCATTATTAAGGAAAGAATAGCAGGACATTTGGAAAAGCAAAATTCAATCAAGAAGAGTTGGCGTGGTTTTATGAAAGAGAAATCATGTTTGACAAATTTGCTGGAGTTCTTTGAGGATGCAACGCGTTGGGTGGTTAAGTGGGAACCAGTGGATGTGGTGCATGTAAATTTCCAGAGAGCATTTGATAAGATGCCACATAAAAGGTTACTTCACAAGATAAAAGTTCACAGGTTTGACAGTAATGTATTAGCATGGATAGAGGATTGGGTAACTGACAGAAAACAGAGTCGAAATTATTGGGTCATTTTCCGGTTGGCAAACAATGACTAGTGGGGTGCTGCAGGGATCGCTGCTGGACTTCAACTATTTACAATCCATATTGATGACTTGGATGAATGGACTGATTGTAATGTAGCCAAGTTTGTTGATGATACAAAGATGGGTGGGAAAGCAAATTGTGACGACACAAAAATCTGCAAAGGGATATAGATGGGCTAAGTGAGTGGGCAAACATTTGGCAGATGGAATACGATGTGGGAAAATGTGAGGTTAAAATTGCAAAGTGCTGCAATACAGAGGGACCTGGGAGACCTTGTGCTTGGCACACAAAACGTTAGTAAGCAGGCACAGCAAGTAATCAGGAAGGCAAATGGAATGTTGGCCTTTATTACAAGGGGGATAGAATATAAAAGCAGAGAAGTCCTGCAACAACTGTACAGGGTATTGGTGAGGCCACACCTGGAGTACTGCATACAGTTTTGGTCTCCGTATTTAAGGAAGGATATACTTGCATTGGAGGCAGTTCTGAGAAAATTCACTAGGTTGATTCCGGAGATGAGGGGGTTGACGTATGAATATAGGATGAGTAAGCTGGATCTATACTCATTGGAGTTCAGAAGAATGAGAGGTGATCTTATCGAAACATATAAGATAATGAGGCGGCTCGACAAGATGGATGCAGAAAGGATATTTCCACTCATAACGGAAACTAAAACTAGGGGGCATAGTGTCGAAATAAGCGGCCGCCCATTTAAAACTGAGATGAGGAGGAATTTCGTCCCTCAGAGGGTTATAAATCTGTGAAATTCTCTGCCGCTGAGAGCTGTGAGGCTAGGTGAATGGATATCGTTCAGGCAGAGATTGACAGGTTTTTAGAGCGATAAGGGAGCAAAGAGTTATGGGGAGCGGGCGGGGAAGTGGACCCGAGTCCATGATCAGATCAGCCATGATCTTATTGAATGGCGGAGCAAGCTCGACGGGTCAAATGGCTTACTCCTGCTCCTATTTCCTATGTTTCTTATGTTCTTATGTGACAAGTGGTGTTTCCCAGAGATCTGTACTGGGCCTCAGCTCTTCACTTTATTGCCAATGATTAGAAGGGATAGATTGGCGTGTATCCAAGTTTGCTGACAACACCCAGTTAAGTGACTCAGTAAGTACTGTAGATGGAAGCAGAACATTGTAAAGTGCCCTTGATAGATTAAATGAGTGGGCATAACTGTGCCAGAATGATTTCAATGTGGGGAAATGTAAAGTTCTTTGGCCCGAAGAAAGATAGATGAGAGTATTTTGTAAATGACGAGAAGCTGGGAGCTGTGGAGGGGCAGAGAGATTTAGGGGTCTAAATACTGAAATCTCTAAAAATTAATGCACAGGTACATCAAATGAATTAAAAAGTTTCACAGAAAGCTGGCATTTATCTCAAGCTGACTGGAATATAAAGGGGTGGAAGTTATGTTACAGTTGTACCGAGATCTGGTGAGACCCCATGTGGAGCAACTGTGTTCCGATCTGGGCATCGCACCTCAGAAAGGGTTATTGGCCTTGGAGGTGTGCAGCACAGATTGAGCAGAATGATCCTGGGGAGAAAGGTTTAAATTCTGAGGACTGGCTACATATGCTCGGCTTGTCTGTCATCGAGTGTGGACGAATAAGGGTGAATCTATTTGTGGTGTTCAAGCTGATTCAGTGATATGAGAGAGTAGATAAGGAGAAACTATTTCCTCTGGTTGGGAATCCACCAAAAGAGGGAAACCTTACAATGAGATATAGGCGGTTTCAGGGTGATGTCTGGAAACAACTCTCCCTCAAATCCCTTACCGCTGCACTGTCTAATTCCCAAATATCTCGCCTTTGGCCTACAATTCTTCCTGTCATTTCTGCAGCAACTGATTTTCTAAATCACATCTTCTCCACAGCCTTTGATGCCCTTGTCCCCACGATTATCATTACACACTCTAATCCTCAATGTTATACCTGTAAATCGCTCATCTCTGCTCCTTTAAGTGCAAGCGACACAGGCTCGAAAATCTTTAGCAGACAACTGGTCCATAGTTGGCAGGAGTTTTGCAGCAGTGCTACAAGCTCCTTTGCCTGGAGACCATGATATCATCACTCTGCGTGATGTCGCGGTTTAGACCCCGACCCAAAATTGCATTCTGCCCCCTACAGCATTGCCGGGTGAAAAAAATGTACCTTTTTTCTTCCAGCGTTTTTGATGATCAATCAATCCGGCACGCTGCTTGAAACTTGAGTGCTGGGCTGATCATGAGGGATCGCGGCTGCCGTTGTGGTCCATGTAAGTTGTTTTTATTTTGCAGAGCCTGCAGCGATGACCCTTTCCTTTAAGGGAGCAAAGAAGGCTTTCCTTCTTCTTCTTCTTCTTAAGCAGTCCTCCGGAGTCGAGGATGACTTGCTTCCACACTAACATGAGTTCTAAAGTGACCGATGAGACCAATGCGGGAACTACAGTCTCTCACAGCTGTGGCAGATGGTGGTTGAAGGGGCGGGTGGGTGGGGTGCTTGATTTGTTGTATGCTCCTTCCACTGTTTGCGCTTGGCTTCTGCGTGCTACGACGAAGAGACTCAACGTGTTTGCACCTTCTCGGATGGTTCTCCTGCACTTTGAGCGGTCTTGGGCCACGGATTACCAAGAGTACGTGGGGATGTTACATTTTTTCAAGGACCCGTACCTGGGCTCATGTGTTTCCGGATTCGTGACATCAGAAAGACGTTCCTAAGTCCGGAAAACACGAAAACCGGCTCGGCCTCAGTCCCGCCGTTGCCCGATTCAGGAGGTCGAACCTGTAGTAGGCTCCCAAAGATTGTGAGATGGTCCGCATTGTCCAAGGTCTCGTCATGGATCTTGATAATTGGGGAGCAGTACTGTGTGGCAGGGACAGGTTAGTGGACAACCTTTGTCTTATGGATGCTTTATGGAAGGCCCTGACTCTCGTATGCTTCAGTGAAGGTGTCAACGATGGTTTGACGTTTGGCCTCCGAGAGTGCACAAACCCAAGCATGATTTGTGTACTGTAATTCAATGACAGAGATAATAACAACCTTGGATCTGGAGCGGAAGCAGAATTTGAACAATTTCCCACTTGCCGTGTAATTAACTCCCTTCCAGAGGGGAGCTTGTTAACGGTGAGATGAAGCATTGCAACGAGGAAGGTCGAGAAGCACGTTGGTGTGATGACACAACCTTGCTTGATCCTGGTCTTCAAATATATTGCGTCTGTAGTGGATCCATTGGTAATCATCATCGTCATAGGCAGTCACTCGAAATCGAGAAAGACTTGCTTCCATTCTAAAAGTGAGTTCTTAAGAATCACAGCTTGCATGTCATCGTGAAGCTTGCTGAGGATGGTGACAATTTTTTAAGGACAGCCGAATTTGAGAAGGACACTCCATAATCCCTGACAGAGTCGAAGGCCTTTGTGATGTGAAAGAAAGCCATGTACAGAGGTTGATGCTGCTCCCTGCATTTTTCTTGGATTTGTCGCATGGTGAAGATCATTTCCATTGTGCCCCTTAGTGGGCGGAATCCGCATTGCGACTCTAGGAGGAGCTCTTCAACCACAGGGAGAAGGCGATTGAGGAGGATTCTTGCGATGATTTTCCCTGCGGCAGACAGCAGAGAAACTCCTCTGTAATTACCGCAATTGCACTTGTCACCTTTCTTGAAGATGGTCACGGTTATGGTGTCTCTGAAATCCCCTGGCATGCTCTCCACCTTCCAGATAAGAGAAATGAGTTCATAGATTTGCGCCAATAATGCTTCTCCGCCATACTTTAGTGCTTCGCTGGGATTCCATCTGCTCCTGAGGACTTGTTGTTCTTCAGTAGTCAGATGGTCAGTTCAACCGTGTGCTGGGCTGGGGTTGTGTCGAGTTGGTGGCAGGTAGCATGCTGCGGGATGGAGTCAAGGACACTCACGTCAAAGACAGAGTCACGGTTAAGGAGATCTTCCAAGTGCTCCTACCAGCGGGCACTGTCTGCCTCTCAGTGCTTGATGAGCTCCTCTCCATTCTTAGCTGTCAGTGGGGTAGGTTCTTGATTGTTTTGGCCTTGGGTTGTCTTGACTGTGCTGATAAATCCACGCACATCGTGATTGTCAACGAGTTTCTGGATCTCCTGCATCATTTTTCCATCCACCATTTGTTCTTTAGTTCGCGAGTTTTCAATGCAGCAGCAGCACACGACCCAGTGTGCAACACTGCTAAACTCACCGTCCCGTCTGCTGCCAATTGTGCCCCAGGAAGCAAGTGACACTTCATTTAGTGCTCTACTTCCTTCCTGGAGTGCAAACCGCAAATTTATTAAAGAGTTTAATTCATCAGCGCCTGGCGCTAACTTTTCAACCTTTAAAACATTAGTGCCAAAAGCGGGGCGATAATGAATTTCTCCCCCAAGAAATATCATAATCCATTTTACAGACCACTACATTTTACCTTATGTTCAAATAATCATGGACTTAATAGATTCCCCAGCTCTATTTCCCATTATGCACCATGTAGTTATTCTCACTAAGTATCATTTCCAACTAGCTTTCAGTTATTCCAATTTTATTGTGATCTCCATCCTGAGATTTTAGAAATCCAAATCCTATGTCTCTCTTGACTTTAAATTCAATCCCTCTGATAGCTACCAGTGTTACTAAATCGATATTGTTTCATTAAAAGTTCAGTTTCGCGATAGAACATGAAGGAGTGCCTTGATTCAATGTTGTATCACTTCCCTGAGCCACATTTAAGCATTTCATCAATATAAAAGCAAAGTACAGTGAATTCTTGAATACTGAAATAAAAACAGAAAATGCTGGCAATACTCAGCAGGTCAGGCAACATCTGTGGAGAGAGAAACAGCGTTAACGTTTCCGCTTGATGACCCTTCGTCAGAACTGGAAAAAGTTAGAAATGGAACAGATTTTTAAGCAAGTGTAGGGGCAGGGAAAGGTGGGAGGGGAGGAAAGAATAAAAGGAAGGGCTGTGATAGGATGGAAGGCAGGGGAGATTAAAAGACAAAAGGCATGATGGTCCATGGTAAAAGGAGATGGCAATGGGACAAGTTAAGAAACAAAAGATTCTTGCGGTTTCTCCATCTCAGTTGCACCTGCTCTGATGATGCCACCTTCCATACGAGTGCTTCGATATGTCTTCCTTTTTCCTCAACCGAGGATTCCCCTCTACCATGGTGGGCATGGCCCTCAACTGTGTCCGTTCTATTTCCCGTGTTTCTGCTCTCACCCTTTCCCCTCTCTCCGAGAACCATAATAAGGTTCCCCCTGTCCTCATCTTGCACCCCACTAGTCTCCACATTCAATGGATTATCCTCCGCCATTTACACCACCTCCAGCGTGATCCCACCACCAAAAGCTTATTAACCATTTCATGTTGATCTATTGTCAAATAACTTAACATGTCTGAGACCCAATTTTCAGTGCATCTTCACCATACTTGTCCACAGAAATGCTCAGCACATTTAAAAGTTACTTGAATGTGTACCTGAAATGCCTTAACCTGCAGGGTTACGGATGTGGAGCTGGAATGTGGGATTAGTCCGGATAGCCTCTTGTTGGCCAGCGCGGATACAATGGGCCAAAATGGCCTCCTTCCGTGCTGTAAACTTCTATGATTCCCATGATTCTATGATTCTATGATCTCCTCTCTCCGTGCGATCTCCTCTCCCTCGCAATCTCCTCTCTCCCCCTGCGATCTCCTCTCTCTCCCTGCGAGCTCCTCTCCCTCTTCGATTTCCTCTCCCCCTCCGATCTCCTCTCTCCCCCTGCGATCTCCTCTCCCCTCCGATGATCTCCACTTCCCCCCTGCAACCTCCTCTTCCCCTACGACCTCCTCTCGCCCGCTGCAAGTTCCTCTCTGCCGCCGCAATCTTCTCTCTTCCCGCAATCTCCTCTCTCCCCACGAGCTCCTCTCTCCTTGCGATCTCTCTCTGACGCGAGCTCTTCTCTCCCCACGAGTTCCTCTCCCCCCGCGACCTCCTCGCCCCCCCTCTATTCTCTGCAGGGGGCCAAGGGAAGAATGCACTGCAGGCCGCAGCCTCCACATCTTGTGCTCGAGTGTGCATGCGCCGTGCCAAATGGGGGCTGTATTGTGTGGGGATCATCACATGCTGTTAATTATGGTATTTAGTCATTCACAGTGTGTCTCTGCTCCATGCTTCGTGGATTGTTGTTGCTAGATATAGACAGAGAGTAAGCGACCTTAGGACGCACACCAGCTTGTTATGAGATGGTCCGCGGCTCGAGATCTCATGCTTTGTGGACAAGCACCTGGGGCCTTACAGATTAGGAGTTGGCCATAAGCCACATGTACCCATGTTTTGTTCAATAGTATGTTTGTTTGATAGTATAAAGGCACAGCACTGTCCTGTAGCTCTTAGAACTTCACCTTGGACCGTGATTCGCGAGCGGTGCTGGGACCCCCAATGCTCCAGACCAGCCGTCGCTGTGGATTACCCGACGGGCTGAAGGCCGTGAGCGTTGTTGCATCTTATCATACTTCTCTTTTCATCGTAAACTGTATTATTAATGTTTCTTTTCTCAGTAAACGGTATCTTATTCTTTACTACATTTGTCTTGTCTCTTATTTAACATTCATCCAAATCCCGAACCTGGGTCTATTATTATCGATCCAAAACATTTTGGCGTCACGAACAGGATCTGGTAAAATGTTTAAGAGAAAAGACAAGAAGCAGTCTCCTCCTGCTGGACAGAAGTATAGAATACCAGGGTGGGGCACGAGGGATGAGGGTTTTGGCTCTCTTGCCAATGCGCTAGGCCAGTCTGGATCCCCGCAACATGGGGATATGCCGTTATTGGAAGAGAACAAAGATAGAACCGTACCCCACGTGGTACTGTCTCTCCTGGAGGAAGCGGGCTTTCCACAGGAGAAAAATAGTCCCCCAGAAATGGGATGGATTTTGTTGATAACCTGAAACAACTTAAGGAAAGTGAGGCAGAAAACCTACAGTTAAAAACAGCTGCTAAGGTTTTGGAAAGTCAAAACTCGACCCTGACTGAAGCCCTCCGCACTGCACAAGAACGGGCGGACAAGGTCAATGAACAATCAGAAACTTTAATATGCCGTCTGGCGACAGTGCAAAATAAAAAGAAAGCCAGACCACGGAAATTACAGATGGATTTGAGATATAACATTTGTACTGCACTGATTTGCTGCTTCATGTGGTTTGGAATTGCTCAATCAGACCCCAGTGAGTGTGTAAAAGCCAATGCAATATCATGTGGGGAAGGTATACAAGCCGGAAAAAATTGTGGGTGGTGCACCAAAAATATCTGGTACTCCTTTGAATCAGAATATGATTGGCCAGATGGAGAGGTGGGGGAACGGGAGGAAACTGAAAACCCTCCCACATACGCTCCGTGCACGGAAGCGAGACCCCTTACGACAAATAAGATGGAACAACAAGATGGGGAACAGCTGGTAACCACTAGACGGATGTGTGACTTCACCACTAGTGAGTTACAAGAAATAGGGCCTCGATTTTGTCAAAAACCCGGGGTATCATTGTCAGAATGGCTAACCGGGATTTGGGACCAGGGAGCATCAGGCGTATTACTTAACCCCGAAAAGTTAACTGAAATGGGGACTATGACTAGGGACCACCTTATCACAGCAATGCTATGGAATGTCCAGGGCACAAGTTCGCTATGGGACATGGTTACTATAGGGGTCCGGCAAAAATATCCCTCTGCCGTTGATTGGGAAGGGGAGGTAAAACCTTGGAATACTATGGCAGAGGGGGCGATACAGTTGTGCAACATGGCAATACAGAGGATTATATCACCAACAATATGGGGGGCCAGATCAGGAGCTCTTTAAGGCAGGAATGCGGAGCAGGCTGATGAAAAGTGGCCCTCCTATGATGAGGGGTGCACTACTCGCATTACTGGGACCAGCCCAGGGGCAGTGGGTGGGGCACGCCTGCCGATTGTTAGTACAGTTAGAGGATGTAAAAGATCCCCTCGACTAGGGGTGTGGCAGGGATCCAGGAGCACTCTCCGTTAGAACCACATCAACCTAAGCTCCCGGCGATCTGAGGCCACACATTCAAATTACGATACATTGGCGGGGGGAGAGGGTGGGACATACAAAGAGATGTGGCTTTACTCGACACAGGGGCGGAAGTTACTATTATCCATGGAAATCGTAGGAAATACACAGGGACCCGTATGATGATTAATGGGTTCGGAGGGGCAGAAACGCCCGCTGTCCGAACAACTATCAGAATGGCATTGGGGAATGGGCCTCTGTGCTGGGTAACGGTCTTAATATTGGCAGCAAAGGAACATATCATTGGGATGGACCTTTTAAAGGGAACCACACACAACACCTCGTTTGGGTGATTCTCATTCGGGATACGGGTGATCACTGTGATTGCAGGGGAAGCAGTGGGAACCAGTGGTAATACCACGGCCATCGCGTATAGTGACTGAAACAGTACCGAATACGTGAGGGACACAAAGAAATAGTGGAAACCATACAAGTGCTCTTGGGGACGGGTATCATCAGACATGCGGTGTCCCCTTACAATAGCCCTGTTTGGCCTGTGCAGAAACCCGAAAAAAGTTGGAGGATGACTGTGGACTACCGACAACTGAACAAATATGTCCCTCCCCTGGCAACCGCTGTCGCAGATGTAGTAACTAGAACAGAGCGGCTGTCTGAATAAGGTGCGGAGTGGTATGCGGTAATCGACCTGGCCAATGCCTTTTTCTCCATTACAATCACGGAAGAATCCCAGGACCAGTTTGCATTCACTTGGGAAGGGAGGCAATACACATTTAAACGCCGACTTCAAGGTTACCTATATAGCCCTACCCTATGGCACGGATTGGTGGCCCGGGACCTGGACATGTGCACGTTGGCTCCTAATGTCTCACTGGCACACTACATCGATGATGTAATAATAACGGGTCCCTCCGAGGCAGTAGTGTCAGAAGCTACTTTAGTCCAACACATGCGAGACAGGGACTGGGAGATAAATCTGAAGAAGGTGCAGGGCCCTAGCCAGACTGTTCAGTTTCTGGGGATCCAATGGTCTCGGGGTGAGCGCATCATACCCGAGCCTGTGAAGAATAAAATTCAAGAAATGGTCACCCCCACGAATAAAACTGAGACACAACGGTTCATAAGATAACATAAGTTAACGTAAGAATTAGGAACAGGAGTAAGCCATCTAGCCCCTCGAGCCTGCTCCGCCACTCAACAAGATCATGACTGATCTGGCCGTGGATTCAGCTCCACTTACCCGCTCGCTCCCCATAACTCTTAATTCCCTTATTGGTTAAAAATCTATCTATCTGTGATTTGAATATATTTAATGAGCGAGCTTCAACTGCTTCCCTGGGCAGAGAATTCCACAGATTCACAACCCTCTGGGAGAAGAAATTCCTTCTCAACTCGGTTTCAAATTGGCTCCCCCGTATTTTGAGGCTGTGCCCCCTAGTTCTAGTCTCCCCGACCAGTGGACACAACCTCTCTGCCTCTATCTGGTCTATTTCTTTCATTATTTTAAATGTTTCGATAAGATCACCCCTCATCCTTCTGAATTCCAACGAGTAAAGACCCAGTCTACTCAATCTATCATCATAAGGTAACCCCCTCATCTCCGGAATCAGCCTAGTGAATCGTCTCTGTACCCCCTCCAAAGCTAGTATATCCTTCCTTAAGTAAGGTGACCAAAACTGCACGCAGTACTCAAGGTGCGGCCTCACCAATACCTTGTACAGTTGCAACAGGACCTCCCTGTTTCTGTACTCCATCCCTCTCGCAATGAAGGCCAACATTCAATTCGCCTTCATTATTACATGCTGCGCCTGCAAAGTAACTTTTTGGGATTCATGCAGAAGGACCCCCAGGTCCCTCTGCACCGCAGCATGTTGCAATTTCTCCCAATTCAAATAATATTCCCTTTTACTGTTTTTTTTCCCAAGGTGGATGACCTCACATTTTCCGACATTGTATTCCATCTGCCAAACCTGAGCCCATTCGCTTAACCTATCTAAATCTCTTTGCGGCCTCTCTGTGTCCTCGACACAACCTGCTTTCCCACTAATCTTTGTGTCATCTGCAAATTTTGTTACATTACACTCTGACCCCTCTTCCAGGTCATCTATGTATATTGTGAACAGTGAACAGTTGTGGTCCCAGCACCGATCCCTGTGGCACACCACTAACCACCAATTTCCAACCCGAAAAGGACCCATTTATCCCGACTCTCTGCATTCTGTTAGCCTGCCAATTCTCTATCCAGGCTAATACATTTCCTCTGACTCCGCGTACCTTTATCTTCTGCAGTAACCTTTTGTGTGCCACCTTATCGAATGCCTTTTGGAAATCTAAATACACCACATCCATCGGTACACCTCTATCCACCAGGCTCGTTATATCCTCAAAGAATTCCAGTAAGTTAGTTAAACGTGATTTCCCCTTCATGAATCCATGTTGCGCCTGCTTGATTGCACTATTCCTATCGAGATGTCCCGCTATTTCTTCCTTAATAATAGCTTCAAGCATTTTTCCCACTACAGATGTTAAACTAACTGGCCTATCGTTACCTGCCTTTAGTCTGCCCCCTTTTTTAAACAGAGGTGTTACATTAGCTGCTTTCCAATCCAATGGTACCTCCCCAGAGGTACTATTGGGTTACTGGAGGAGACACAAACTTCACCTCACGATGTTATTAAAACCGCTGTATGCCGTAACACAAAAAAAGGCCCACTTCGAGTGGGGAAAGGAACAACAGGTGGCTTTTGATGCAGCCAAAGAAGCCGTAGCTCAAGCTTTACCACTAGCCCCGCGAGTGTCTGGGCAGCCTTTTGAGCTACAGGTATCCGTTGCCAATGATACTGCAGTATGGAGTTTGTGGCAGGTTCCACATGGCACTCGTATACCGTTAGTGTCCTGGTCTAGACATTGACAGATACTGCTACTCATTACACTCCATTTGAGAAACAATTAATGGAATGTTATTGGGCCCTAACAGAACCAGAAGGACAGACAGGGGATGACAAAGACCTACCCATATTATCCTGGGTTCTCTCAGAAAATGAGACACACAAGGTCGGGCGAACGCAGCAAAGCTCCATAGTGCGCTGGAAATGTCATATCGCAGACAGAGCAAGTAAGGGAAAAGAAGGAATCACCCGACTACATGAGCATGATGCTGAATACCCACAAACAGCTGAGAGTGAACTTACGCAGTCGTCTGTCAGTTTAACCCATGAGTCACCGATCTCCTGGGGCGTGTCTTTTGAACAGTTAACACCTGAAGAGTGTAGCCATGCCTGGTTCACAGATGGCTCAGCAGTCTGGCGAAAGGGCCTTCGGTGATGCCGAGCCGCTGCTTTCAATCCAAAAACCCAGACAACTGTGCATGATGGGGGCGTGGGACGCTCCAGCCAGCTAGCAGATCTAGCAGCTGTAGTCCTTACGTTAGAAGAGGTACAGCAACAAGTGCACATATATACTGACTCATGGGCAGTAGCCAATGGCATGGTGAGCTGGTTGCGAAACTGGCATGAACATAACTGGCAAATAACTGGGAAAGAAATGTGGGGAAAGCACGTATGGGAACAAATATGCTCCAAAGCCCAGAAGATGAAAATAACTGTATATCATGTGGACGCTCACGTGAAAAACACTTCAAAGACCTCTGAATATAATGACACCGTTGATAATATAGCCCGGGTACAGGCTGTCAAAGAGGCGGAAGAGGAAGAATATGGCATAGGCAAGTGGGCCCACCACAAATCTGGACATTTGGGCATTCAGGGTACGATACAACGGGCACGAAATAGGGGGTTACATTTGACTATGGACGGTGTTAAACAGATCATAAACACTTGTGAAATTTGTCAAAAGGTGAAGCATTTTCCCCCACAACGACAACCTGGTGCCCATATTAAGAGAGGGACTCAACCAGCACAAATATGGTAAGTTGATTATGTAGGACCTTTACCATTGCAACAAGGGTTCCAATATTTGCTCACTGCTGTTGATACCTATTCTGGACTTTTTATAGCTTATCCAGTGACTAAAGCGAATCAACAAAGTATGATTAAAGAACTGGAGAATTGAATCACATGCTACGGTGAGCCAGCAGAAGTACAGTCCGATAATGGGTTGCACTTCACAGGTCAAACAGTGCAACAGTGGGCGGTAGACAACGGGATCTATTGGATGTTCCACACAACTTACTATCTGCAAGCTGCAGGGTTAATAGAACGCATGAATGGACTACTTAAGTAACAGATTAAAATATTAACTCCCACTAACACATTGCAATGGTGGTTAAAGGTCTCACCACAAGCAGTGCACAATCTGAATCATCGACCATTGCGGGGGGGGGGATCTCCCATAAGCCACATGTTAGGCAAAGTTAGTGTCCCTACTATTGAAACAGAAAATCAGACTCAGGACACAGTATGTGAAGGAGGAAATGTGTGGGTGCAGTACCCCCCAGAAACCCTTACAAGCAGGGGTAATCTTAGCGAAAGGAGAAGGAAACACTAATTGGGTGCTCCTGACTGGTCAAGATATTCCTCAATGTGTTGACAAGGGTAAATTGACTAAACGAGGCTGAAATTAATATACTTATGCTTCCTCCCACAGGAATTCTGCCAAAAATGGCGGCTTACCAACTCGTGCTGGCAAGTCTCTGTGTCTCGTTATCTGTGACTGTGCTACTTCCATCCTCAAACACAGCATGGGATGGCTGTATATGGTGGTGGTTAGCTAACACTGATCGTACGCAAGACAATCAAGGTTGGATTGTATTAGTGGGACATCTTTTACGGATGGTCCCCAAAACATCCGCCACTTCGAAGCTGTTAATACATCCTATCGCTGTTTTACTCGTCACGTTATTACTGCTTGTATATATTCTTAGGTGTAGATTGCGGGCGTTGCTCAACGTGTAACTGATGCATTACGCCTTCAACTTGATTATATTACTTCGAATGTCTAAATATCATGTGTGGATTGTATTGTATGGGGTTAATCACATACTGTTAATTATGATATTTAGTCATTCACAGTGTGTCTCTGCTCCATGCTTTGTGGATTGTTGTTACAATATAGAGAGAGAGAGAAAGCGACCTCGGGCTGCACACCAGCTTGTTATGAGACGGTCCGCTGCTTGAGATCTCATGCTTTCTGGACAAGCACCTGGGGCCTTACAGATTAGGTGTTGGCCATAATCCACATGCACCCATGTTTTGTTCAATAGTATGTTTGTTTGATAGTATAAATGTATAGCACTGTGGCGTAGCTCTTTGAACTTCACCTTGGACCATGATTCGCGAGCGGTGCCGGGACCCCCAATGCTCCAGACCAGCCGTCGCTGTGGATTTCCCGACGGGCTGAAGGCAGTGAGCGTTGTTGCATCTTATCATACTTCTCTTTTCTTCGTAAACTGTATTATTAATGTTTCTTTTCTCTCAGTAAACGGTATCTTATTCTTAACTACATTTGTCTTGTCTCTTATTTGACATTCATCCAGATCCCGAACCTGGGTCTATTATTATCGATCCAAAACAGGGGCACATATGCAGAGGGACCCGAACACTGTCGAAACAACCAGTGGTTTATTTATTTATTCACAGATGTGGGCATCGCTGGCAAGGACAGCATTTATAGCCCCTCACTAATTGCCCTTGAGAGGTGGTGGTGAGCTGCGTTCTTGACTGGGAGGTGCTGTGGGGAGTGCAGGAGAGAGAGATTGATGGGGGGAGAGAGAGCGTTGGTGAAGCAGAGCGAGACAGGGATGGTGGGGATGTAGGGTTGGGGGAAGAGAGAGAGACAAGAGTGGGAGAGAGAGATGTTGTGGGAGAGATACGGGGGAGAGAGACAGGAGGAGGAGCGAGAGAGAGGTTGGAGGGAGAGACATGGGGCAACTGCGGGGGAGAGAGAGAGAGATGGTGGGGGAGAGAGAGAGACAGGTGAGGGGAGAGAGAAAGAGAGAGACTGGTGGGAGAGAGTGAAACATGGGGGGAGACAGATGCAGGGAGAGAAGGGGGTGGGAAAGAGAGACTGCGTGGGGAGGGAGACTGAGACTAGGTGAGAGAGAGGGGAACAGGTGGGAGCATTGGAGCGGGGAGACGTAACTCCGAGAAGATGGATTACTTTCTTCCAACGCCCTTTACACCCACACCTAATTTCTCAGAAAGCTCTGTGCATGTGTTACAAGGGACATCGTTGGAATGGATGAAATCCAGAAGTCCCGGCACTATCACTATTCATTTCATACCTAATAAACCTGTTAACAATCCGTGACCCACACACAATGCCCCATCTCTGGCACTCGGCGGTTTGGGGGATGCGGTGCGGGGGTGCGGTTAAGATAAGGAACTTGGGCTCGGGAGTCAGGAACTTGTTCTGGGGGAGTTAGGAACTTGGGCTGGGGGAGTCAAGAACTTGGGCTGGGGGAGTGAGGAACTTGGGCTGGGAGAGTCCGGAACATGGGCTGCGGGAGTCAGGAAGTTGGGCTGGGGGTGTCAGGAACTTGGGCTGGGCAGTTAGGAACTTGGGCTGGGGGAGTGAGGAACTTGACTGGATTGGGGAACTCTTTTCTCTCTGTGGCCTGAAGTCAGATTAGCTCGAATTACACTTTGAAAAGTCATTCAGAACTTCCATTCCAGAGAAACATCTGGGTGTTTCCAAAGAGACCAATCAGAAATTGTGTCATGTGGTCATGCAGAACCAATCAGAGCATTTCATAGGTCCTTCCGACAAACAAATGCAACCATAAGAACAAAACGAGCTAAACAACCAGGCACAAATAATTGTTTAATTTGGGGTAATAAAAATTCCCACTCACTGAACAGAAGTGATCTGATCCCTTCTCTGATAGGCCCTCTGACCTGTAGAGATACATTGTGCTTTAGAACTCCCTTCCTCAATTTACAACCCATGCTGAGCAGGAAGTGTATTTAATTGTTAACTAACCGTGTGCTGGCGTAACAGACTGCACAACAACATTAGCGAGTAGTAGTGTGAACTCTGTTCCCACAGCCACATTCACCCATTAGTTGGTTAATTGTCCACCGCCATTCAAACTGCAGAACATTGACCTGAACCTTTGGTCGTGGGAACAATTAGTTCTGTCTGTAGCACGTTGCATCTGCTGTTCAGCATGTAGTCCTGTGCTACAGCTTCACCACGTTGGAACTGCATTTTTAGGTATGTTTGGTGCTGCACTGGCATGCTCTTCCACGCTACCCTCTGAACCAGGGTTGGTCCGGTGGCTTGATGGTAATGATAGAATGAAGGATGTGCTGAGCCATGAGGTTACAGATTGTGGTGGAACACAATTCTGCTGATACCGATGGCCCACAGCGCCACATGGATGCCCAGTTTGTGTTATTAGATCTGGCCTGAATCTATCCCATTTACCAAGGTGGAAATCCACACAACACGAGGTAGGTTTTTCTCAGCATGAAGATGAGGCTTTATCACCACGTGTAATATGTGGCAGTCACTGCTACCAAAGCTGCCATGGGCAGATGCAGGTAGATTGGAGAGAACGAGCTCGATTAGGCTTTTCTCTCATAGAAACATAGAAAATAGTAGTAGGCCATTCGGCCCTTCGAGCCTGCACCACCTTTCAATAAGATCATGGCTGATCATTCCCTCAGCACCCCATTCCTGCTTCCTCTCCATACCCCTTGATCTCCTCAGCCGAAAGGGCCACATCTAATTCCCTCTTGAATATATCCAATGAACTGGCATCAACAACTCTCTGCGGCAGGGAATTCCATCGGTTAACAACGCTCTGAGTGAAGAAGTTTCTCCTCAAACCAGTCGTAAATGGCCTACCCCTTATCCTACGACTATGTCCGCTGGTTCTGGACTTCGCCAAAATCGGGAATATTCTTCCCGCATCTAATCTGTCCAGTCCCGTCAGAATCTTATACGTTTCAATGAGATCACCTCTCATCCTTCTAAACTCCAGTGATTAAAGGCCCAGTTGATCCAGTCTCTCGTCATATGACAGCCTAGCCATCCCTGGAATCAGTTTGCTGAGCCTTCGCTGCAATCCCTCAATAACAAGACCGTCCTTCCTCAGATTAGGAGACCAAAACTGAACACAATATTCCAGATGAGGCCTCACTAAAGCATTGTACAACTGCAGTAAGACCTCCCTGCTCCAATACTTAAATCCCCTCACTATGAAGGCCAACATACCATTTGCTTCCTTCACCGCCTGCTGTACCTGCATGCCCACTTTCAATGACTGATGAACCATAACACCCAGGTCTTGTTGCACCTCCCCTTTTCCTAATCTGCCGCCATTCAGAAAATATTCTGCCTTCGTGTTTTTGCCCCCAAAATGGATAACCTCACATTTATCCACATTATACTGCATCTGCCATGCACTTGCCCACTCACCTAACCTGTCCAAATCACCCTGCAGCCTCTTAGCGTCCTCCTCACAGCTCACACCACCACCCAGTTTAATGTCATCTGCAAACTTGGAGATATTACACTCAATTCCTTCATCTAAATCGTTAATGTATATTGTAAAGAGCTAGGGTCCCAGTACTGAGCCCTGCGGCACTCCACGAGTCACTTTTGGTTCTCTCAGCGCCTGTCACAGGCCCAGTCTGGCAGCTTTATCCTTCAGGAATCTGCCAGCTCGGTCAGTAGTGGTGCTACCGAGATACCCTTGGTGATGGACATTGATGTTCATCACCCAGAGTACAGTCTATGCCTTGAAAACCTCAGTGACACTTTCAAGTGATGTTCAACATGGAGAAGTGTAGATCATCATCTGAGAGAGTGTGGTAGGTGGAAAATCTGCAGGAAGTTTCCTTGGCCCTGTATGACCTCATTCCATGATACATCATGGGGTCTGGAATCAAAGTTGAGGTCTCCCAGGGCCGCTCCCAGTGTATACTACTGTGCCACCACCTCTGGTGAGTCTGCCCTTTCTGTGGGACAGGACATACCCAGGGATGGTAATGGAGGCGTCTGGGACTTTGAAAGTTATAATTCTGTGAGCATGATTATGTCTGGGTTTTGCCTGACAAGTCTGCAGGACTGCTTTCTTAATTTGGCATCAGTGCTCAGGTGTTAGTGAGTCTTTGTTATGCCCAAATCAAATGCCAAGGTTGATGCCGGCTGACCTATCTGGTTTTATTCTTATTATTGTTATTTTAGCGATTTGATACAAATGACTGGCTTGCTAGGCCCTTTCAGAAGGCAGCTACTGTGGGGCTGGAATCACATATAGGTGATGTAATGAAGGAAGGAAGGAAAAGAAACAGAGATGAGGAAGAATTTCTTCTCTCAGAAGGTTATAAATCTAGGGAATTCTTTACCCCAGAGAGCTGTGGCGGTTGGGTCATTGAATATATTTAAGGCAGATTTAGACAGATTTTTGAGTGATAATAGAGTAAAGATTATGGGAAGCGGGCAGGGAAGTGGAGTTGAGTCCATGATTAGATCAACCATGATCTTATTGAATGGCGGAGCAGGCTCGAGGGGCCGAATGGCCTATTCCTGCTCCTATTTCTTATGTTCTTTTGTTCTTATGAAGGAAAGAAAGGAAGGAAGGAAGGAAGCAAGGAAGGAAGGAAGACTCGCATTTATATAGCACCTTTCATGACCACCAGATATCTCAAAGCACTTTATAGTCAATTCAGTAATTTTGGAGTGTAGTCACTGTTGTAATGTAGGAAACGTGGCAGCCAATGATGATGACCAGATAATCGGTTTTATTGTAATGCTGGTTGAGGGATAAAAATTGGCCACAACATCAAAGAGAACTCTCCTGCTCTTCCTGGAATAGTGCCACAACATCCTTTGCGTGCACCTGAGCTCTACCTCACCAAACCCTCTCTCGATCCCTCCATTCTCTAAAATGTCAGAATGCTGATCCAAAATCATTTCTGCATGAGCAGAAATTTCCTCCAAATAAATATTGGGAAGACTGAAGCCATTGTCTTTAATCCCTGCCACAAACTCTGTTCCCTCGCCACCATCTCCATGACAACTGACTGAGGCTTAACAGATTGTTTGCAATCTAACGACCAACATCTTCCGACCACCTATCTGCAGCACCTAAGACCGCCTATTTCCACCTCCGGAACATCACCTGACTCCGCCCCTACCTCAGCTCATCTGCTGCTGAAACTCTCATCCATGCCTTTGTTACCCCTAGATTCTTGATATCATCCAAAGCACGGCTCCCTCTGCGCAATCTCGCATCCTCCCTTTCACCCGTCACCCCTGACATATAATCGCTACAAGACACTTCTAAATACCTGCCTCTCTGACCAAGCTTTTGTTAATCTGCCCTAATATCTACTTATGTGGCTCGGTGTGAAATTTTGTTTTACAACATTCCTGTGAAGTGCCTTTGCATGTTTTACTATGTTAAAGGTGCTATATAAATACAAGTTGTTATTGTTGAAATGGCAGACACGACCTCAAGTTTAATGTCTCAACCTGAAAAACGGCACCTCCAACCATGCAGCACTCCCTCAGTATTGCACTGAGAGGCATCCTAGATTTATGTGCTCAAGTCCCTGGAGTGGGACTTGAACGCAGAACTTTCTGACTCAGAGGCGAGTATGTTGCCGACTGAGTCACAGCTGACAGTGATCTACGGACAGCAGATTTCCGATAGTTTCCGGTACAGCAATCTGGTAGTTTCATGCTCACTATTACAGATTTATTGAATTCATTACATTTAAATTCCCCAGCTGCCATGGTAGAATTTCAACTCTTGTTGCCGGATCAAATCCTGGATCTCGCTCCCGAACAGGACAATGGTCGTACGTTTACTGCACCGACTGAAGCGGCCCGACAAGGCAGCTCACCACCAGCTTGTCAAGGGTGGTTCGGCATGGTCAATAAATGCTGGCCTTGGCAGTGAGGCCCACATCCCCTGATTGATAAACAATCATTAATGCAAATTACTAATCCTGGAAATAACAAATATGTGACCCTTTCTGTCTGTCTCTCTCTCAATGTCTCTCTCTGTCTCTCTCTCTTTGTTGATCTCTGTCTCTGTCTGTCTGTGTCTCCCTGATTTGTCCCTCTGTGTCTCTCTCTCTCTCTCTGTCCCTCCCTCTGTCTGTCTGTCTCTCTCTCTCTCTGTTGTATTGGTTCATCTGTGTGTTGATTTAACTGAATCCACATTTAAGAAGATCTTTAATCGTTCCCCCTACACATTTCCATCTTTAATGGTGAAATGGGCAGTTAATTGAGCCAGGTGCTCCCCTGAATGTACAGGATTGTCATGGTGTGGCTCTCAACTTTGCCATCCTCGTCTGCCGTCCGGACATGCCATGGCGTACCATCTTGCCGTCCGGAGGAGGCGGGGGTCCCCGATGGAGGGCATTCTACGAGGGAGACCTCCCACTATTTATCGGGGACTTGGCCTGGAGGGTGGTGCAAGGAGCAGTCCCGTGCAACAAATTTTTAAGCAGGTTCTCGGACTCCCAGGTCGCCTGCAATTTCTGCGGTCTGGAAGAGTCCGTGTTCCACGTTTTTATTGAATGTTCGAGGTTGCAGCTCCTGTTCCATTATTTAAAGGGGCTGCTCCTCAAAATCTGGTTGCACTTCAGTCCCACACTCCTGATCTTTGGGCACCCTGTGCGGAGGGGAGTGGGTAGGTCCGAGGGCCTCCTCGTAGGACTGCTCCTGGGCACGGCCAAGGGTGCCATCAGCCGGTCCAGGCAGCAGGCGGTCGAGGGGGTCGTTCAACCTGACTGCCTGCCTATCTTCCGCGTGTACATCCGCGCCAGGGTGTCCCTGGAGATGGAGCACGTGGCCTTCCACGAGAGGTGGGCGCCGGAGGGACTGGAGTGCATCGTTACCCCCGGCAACCAAATTTTAATTTGATTTTATATGTTTTAAAGTTTAATTTGTTTTATTTGCCGGTTTTAGTGTCCCCCTCCCATTTTATAGGGGCCACTTGTAAATTATACAGTTTTAATGCCCCCCCAAAAAAATCACAAAATAAAACCCCCCAAAAAAACAAAACAACAAAAAAAAAGAACAAAAAAAAAATAGGGCAGTTAATAGTGTTTGGCGTGTCCCCCAGATCGGGGGGCACTCGATCTAATGTTTATTTGTTCCCCCCAAAAGAGTTGTCATGTTGTGGTCCTGGGGGGAAGTTTGGCGACCGGGGAGATGCCCCTCTCTTGGGGCAGGGCAGTCATCGTCCTGCTGCCGAAGAAGGGCAATCTCCGCCTATTGAAGAACTAGTGCCCGGTCTCCCTCCTCAGCACGGACTACAAAATCTTGGCCAGGGTGATGTCTGCTCGCCTTGGCACCGTGCTGGACCACATGATCCACCCCGACCAGTCCTACATGGTCCCAGGCCGGACAATCCACGATAACATCCATCTGGTCCAGGAACTCATACATCATTCCCAGGAGGCTGGTCTGTCGGTCGCCTTCCTATCCCTCGACCAAGAGAAGCCCCGTTCGACAGGGTGGATCACGACTATCTGTTCGGAACTCTGCGCGCTTTCAGGTTTGGGAAGCATTTCGTCGCTCGTATCCGACTTTTGTACGCCGCCGCGGAGTGTCTGATTAAGGTTAACGGGTCCTTGATGGTGCCCCTTTGCTTTAGGAGAGGGGTGCGCCAGGGATGCCTCGTGTCCGGCCAGTTATATGCCATTTGCGTGGAGCCTTTCCTGCGCCTCCTGCGGACGAGGTTGACGGGACTGGCTCTGCAAGGGCCAGGCGTGGAGGTCGTCCTCTCGGCTTATGCCGATGACGTGCTCCTCACGGTAGAGGACCCCGCTGACCTGCGGAGGATGCGTGAGTGCCAGGAGATTTACTCGGCCGCATCCTCTGCCAGGATCAACTGGGAGAAATGTTCCGGACTCCTGGTGGGTCAGTGGCGGGTGGACTCCCTGCCGGAGGAGCTCAGGCCTTTTCCTGGAGCAGGACCCATCTCCTCTATCTGGGAGTCTACCTTAGCCCCGACGAGGAAGCCTGGCCGGTGAACTGGCAAGAGCTGGAGGCCAAGGTCGCCGCTCGCCTCGGGCGCTGGACAGGACTGCTCCGAGTGCTGTCCTACAGGGGTCGAGCGCTAGTCATAAACCAGCTAGTGGCCGCTATGCTGTGGTACCGGCTGGTCACTTTGACCCCTCCCCCTGCGTTTGTCGCCAAGTTACAGAAGAAGCTGGTGGACTTCTTCTGGAACAACAGGAAGCACTGGGTCTCTGCTGTGGTTTTGAGTCTCCCGCTTAGGAAGGGTGGTCAGTCGTTGGTGTGCGTCAGCGCCCAGCTAGCGACTTTCCGTCTTCAGACCCTGCAGAGATACCTTTACGTCGAGCCCCCTCCTTGGTGGCGTGCTCTGGTGACGTATTTCTTCCGCCAGCAGCACGGCCTCAACTACGACACGCAGCTCCTGTTTGTGAGCTTGCGGGGCGTCAGGACCGCCGTACAGGAGCTGCCTGTCTTTTACAAGGAACTCACCAGGGTCTGGAACAAAGTCTCCACCAAGCGCAGCTCTCCACCGGCTGGAGTGGCGGCTGTCCTGCAGGAGCCGCTGCTCGGGAATCCGTACCTCCACGACCAAGGTTTTAGGTGGCAGTCGGACGAGAGGGCTGTGGCTGGTGAGGTGACCAGGGTCAGGGACCTGCTCGATGGCGGAGGAGCGGGCTGGATGGTGCCAGACACGCTGGCGTGGCGCCTAAATTCGGCCGACGTCCGCCGCGTGGCCGATGCCATCGAGTCGCTAAAAACAGCTTTGGGCCCTGAATCCGTTAGGTGCATCGAGGAGGCTCAAGCACGTTGGGAGTTCCCGTCCGAACTGACCCCCGTCCAGACGGAATTCCTCATCGGCGCCAAACCCCGGAACCTCCCTCGGGAGCCGGCGCCTCACAACTTGAACCGCCTCGGGGAAATACCCTCCGTGCCTTTCAGTTCTGCGCGGAGGGGTTTCCTGTACGGGCTGCTCCTGCACACTCTCAACTTTGCCATCCTCGTCTGCCGTCCGGACAAGCTATGGCGTACCGTCTTGCCGTCCGGAGGAGGCGGGGGTCCCCGATGGAGGGCACTCTACGTAGGAGTCCTCCCACTATTCATCGGGGACTTGGCCTGGAGGGCGGTGCATGGAGCAGTGCCGTGCAATCAATTTTTAAGTCGGTTCACGGGCTCCCAGGCCGCCTGCAATTTCTGCGGTCTGGAAGAGTCCGTGTTCCATGTTTTTATTGAATGTACGAAGTTGCAGCCCCTGTTCCAATACTTAAAGGGGCTGTTCCTGAAATTCGGGCTGCACTTCAGTCCCACACTCCTGATCTTTGGGCACCTTGTGCGGAGGGGAGCGGGCAGGTCATTGGGCCTCCTCGTAGGACTGCTCCTGGGCACGGCCAAGGGGGCCATCAGCCGGTCCAGGCAGCGGGCAGTCGAGGGGGTCGTTCAGCCTGACTGCCTGCCTCTCTTCCACGCCTACATCCGGGCCAGGGTGTCCCTAGAGATGGAGCACGCGGTGTCCACCGGTACGCTCGTGGCCTTCCGCGAGAGGTGGGCGCCGGAGGGACTGGAGTGCATCATCACGCCCGGCAACCAAATTTTAATTTGATTTTATGATTTAAAGTTTAATTTGTTTTAAATGCCGGGGTTTTTAGTGTCCCCCTCTCCTTTTATAGGAGGCACTTGTAAACTTTATGATTTTATTGCCCCAAAAAAACACCAAAAAAAACAAAAGAGAAAGTAAAAAATAAAAAAAAAAAAAACAATTCCTGGGAGAGGGCTGTTATAAGTGTCTGGAGTGTCCCCCAGATCGGGGGGCACTCGATCTAATGTTTATTTGAACTCCTCACAAAAGAGTTGTCATGGTGTGGTCCTGGGGGAAAGTCTGGCGACCGGGGCGCCTAAATTCAGCCGAAGTCCGCCGCGCGGCCGATGCCATCGAGTCGCTGAAAATAGCTCTGGGCCCTGACTCCGTTAGGTGTGTCGAGGAGGCTCAAGCACGTGGGGAGATTCCGTCCGAACTGACCCCCATCCGGACGGAATTCCTCATCGGTGCCAAACCCCGGAACCTCCCTCGGGAGCCGGCGCCTCACAACTTGAACTGCCTCGGGGAAATACCCTCCGTGCCTTTCAGTTCTGCGCAGAGGGGTTTCCTGTACGGGCTGCTCCTGCACACTCTCAACTTTGTCATCCTCGCCGGCCGTCCGGACACGCCATGGCGTACCATCTTGCCGTCTGGAGGAGGCGAGGGTCCCCGATGGAGGGCACTCTACGCGGGAGTCCTCCCACTATTTATCGGGGACTTGGCCTGGAGGGTGGTACACGGAGCAGTCCCGTGCAACAAATTCTTAAGCCGGTTCACGGGCTCCCAGGCCGCCTGCAATTTCTGCGGTCTGGAAGAGTCCGTGTTCCAAGTTTTTATTGAATTTACGAGGTTGCAGCCCCTGTTTCAATATTTAAAGGGGCTACTCCTGAAATTCTGGCTGCACTTCAGTCCCACACTCCTGATCTTTGGGCACCCTGTGCGGAGGGGAGTGGGTAGGTCCGAGGGCCTCCTTGTAGGACTGCTCCTGGGCACGGCCAAGGGTGGCATTAGCCGGTCCAGGCAGCGGGCGGTCGAGGGGGTCATTCAGCCTGACTGCCCTTCTCTCTTGCGCGCGTACATCCGCGCCAGGGTGTCCCTAGAGATGGAGCACGCGGTGTCCACCGGTACGCTCGCGGCCTTCCGCGTGAGGTGGGCACCGGAGGGACTGGAGTGCATCATCACCCCCGGCAAACCAAATTTTAATTTGATTTTATGTTTTAAAGTTTAATTTGTTTTAATTGCCGGTGTATTTAGTGTCCCCCTCCCCTTTTATAGGGGGCACTTGTAAAAGTTATGATTTTTTTGCCCAAAAAAATCACCAAAAAAAAACAAAAAAAAGTTTTAAAAAAACAAAAAAAAAGGGCATTTGAAAAATGTCTGGAGCATCCCCCAGATTGGAGGGCACTTGATAACTGTTTTATTGTTATCCAACCAAGAGAGTTGTCATGGTGTGGTCCTGGGGAAAATCTGGCGACCGGGGAGATGCCCCTCTCTTGGCGCAGGGCAGTCATTGTCCTGCTGCCTAAGAAGGGCGATCTCCGCCGACTTAAGAACTGCCACCCGGTCTCCCTCCTCAGCATGGACCACATAATCTTCGCCAGAGTGATGTCTGCTCGCCTTGGCTGGACCACATGATCCACCCCGACCAGTCCTACACGGCCCTGGGCCGGACAATCCACGATAACATTCATCTGGTCCGGGACCTCATCCATCATTCCCAGGAGGCTGGTCTGTCAGTCACCTTCCTATCTCTCGACCAAGAGAAGGCGTTCGACAGGGTGGATCACGACTATCTGTTTGGAACTCTGCGCGCTTTCGAATTCGGCACTCATTTCGTCGCCCAGATCCGACTTTTGTACGCCGCCGCGAAATGTCTGATTAAGGTTAACAGGTCCTTGACGGCGCCCCTTTGCTTTAGGAGAGGGGTGCGCCAGGGATGCCCCATGTCCGGCCAGTTATATGCCATCTGCGTGGAGGCTTTCCTGCACCTCCTGCGGACGAGGATGACGGGACTGGCTCTGCAAGAGCCGGGCGTGGAGGTCGTCCTCTCGGCTTACGCTGATGACGTGCTCCTCACTGTTGAGGATCCCGTTGACCTGCGGAGGATGCATGAGTGCCAGGAGATTTACTCGGCCACATCCTCCACCAGGATCAACTGGGAGAAATGTTCTGGACTCCTGCTGGGTCAGTAGCGGGTGGACTCCCTGCTGGAGGAGCTCAGGCCTTTTGCCTGGAGCATGACCCATCTCCTCTATCTGGGAGTCTACCTTAGCCCCGACGAGGAAGCCTGGCCGGCGAACTGGCAAGAGCTGGAGGCCAAGATCGTCGCTCGCCTAGGGAGCTGGACAAGACTGCTCCGAGTGCTGTCCAACAGGGGTCGAGCGCTAGTCATAAACCAGCTGGTGGCCGCTATGCTGTGGTACCGGCTGGTCACTTTGACCCATCCCCCTGCATTTGTCGTCAAAATACAGAAGAAGCTGGTAGACTTCTTCTGGAACAACAGGAAGCACTGGGTCTCTGCCGCGGTCTTGAGTCTCCTGCTTAGGGAGGGCGGTCAGTCGTTGGTGTGCATCAGCACTCAGCTAGCGATGTTCCATCTTCAGACTCTGCAGAGATAACTTTACGTTGAGCCCCCTCCTTGGTGGCGTGCGCTGGTGACGTATTTCTTCCGCCAGCAGTACAGCCTCAACTACGACACGCAGCTCCTGTTTGTGAGCTTGGGGCCATCAGGACCGCCGTCCAGGGGCTGCCTATCTTTTACAAGGAACTCACCAGGGTCTGGAACAAAGTCTCCACCAAGCACAGCTCTCCACCGGCTGGAGTGGCGACAGTCCTGCAGGAGCCGCAGCTCGGGAATCCGTACCTCCACGACCTCCCTCGGGAGCGGGCGCCTCACAACTTGAGCCGCCCCAGGGTAATCCCCTCCATGCCTTTCAGTTCTGCGCGGAGGTGTTTCCTGTATGGGCTGCTCCTGCACACTCTCAACCTTGCCATCCTCGTCTGCCGTCCGGACATGCCATGACGTACCATCTTGCCGTCCGGAGGTGGCGGGGGTCCCCGATGGAGTGCACTTTACACGGGAGTCCTCCCACTATTTTGTGGGGACTTGGCCTGGAGGGTGGTGCAGGGAGCAGTCCCGTGCAATAAATGTTTACGCCGGTTCACGGGCTCCCAGGCCGCCTGCAATTTCTGCGGTCTGGAAGAGTCCGTGTTCCATGTTTTTATTGAATGCACGAGGTTGCAGCCCCTGTTCCATTATTTAAAGGGGCTGCTCCTCAATTTCTGGCTGCACTTCAGTCTCACACTCCTGATCTTTGGGTACTCTGTGCGGAGGGGAGCGGGTAGGTCTGAGGACCTTCTCGTAGGACTGCTCCTGGGCAGGGCCAAGGGTGCCATCAGCCGGTCCAGGCAGCGGGCGGTCGAGGGGGTCGTTCAGCCTGACTGCCTGCCTCTCTTCCATGGATACATTTGGGCCAGGGTGTCCCTCGAGATGGAGCATGCGGTGTCTACTGGTACGCACGCGGCCTTCCGCGAGAGGGGGCCGCCGGAGGGACTGGAGTGCATTAGCACACCCGGCAACCAAATTTTAATTTGATTTTATATGTTTTAAAGTTTAATTTGCTTTAATTGCTGGGTTCGAGTGTCCCCCTCCCTTTTTCTAGGGGGCACTTGTAAAATTTATGGTTTTACTGCCAAAAAAAAAAGCAAAAAAACAGAAAAAAAACCAAAAAAAGGGCAGTTGGAAAGTGTCTGGAGTGTCCCCCAGATCGGGAGGCACTTGATTTAATGTTTATTTTTGGTTTCCCCAAAAAGAGTTATCATGGTGTGGTTTCATTAACAGCAATTGAACAACTGCATTTCACAATATTACCCATCTGTTGTACACCCATTTAAACATGATGTTATATGATACCCCTGACACCACTTGCCAATCTGATGTGTGCAACTAACTGTAAGTAATATGAAGTGTGATGCAACCTTCCCCTCCCTCTCCCCGTCTCACAGAGGCTTTCCTCCTCTCTAGAAATAGGAGCTCCCAGTAAAGCATCGCCTGAGAGGGGCACTGAGTGTGGGACTGAGACTGGCACTGGGTGTGGGACTGAGACTGGCACTGGGTGTGGGACTGAGACTGGCACTGGGTGTGGGACTGAGATTGGCACAGTGTGTGGGACTGACACTGGCACTGGGTGTGGGACTGAGACTGGCACTGGGTGTGGGACTGACACTGGCACTGGGTGTGGGACTGACACTGGCACTGGGTGTGGGACTGAGATTGGCACTGTGTGTGGGACTGAGACTGGCACTGGGTGTGGGACTGAGACTGGCACTGGGTGTGGGACTGAGACTGGCACTGTGTGTGGGACTGAGACTGGCACTGGGTGTGGGACTGAGACTGGCACTGGGTGTGGGACTGAGACTGGCACTGGGTGTGGGACTGAGACTGCGAGTGTGAGGCTGCAGCACCAAACGACTCATGATATGGAACTTATACAGGCACGAAGGATTTTCTATCCCATTCTCGCCACTGTTGCGATCCCAAGTAAGTGCCTGCGTGTTGCTGCTGTTCCTGATAGTGTTAGCGTGTTGCCGTTACCCGTGTGTCACAGTGTACTGTTAGTGACATCACTTTAACAAATGTCACATGTTCCCTATTTTCACTCGAATCCCTTACAGAAACGATACTAATGTGAATGTGTAATGTAAGTGATGCCGCCCCATGGATCTGTCTGACAATCTCTGACACAGTTCGAGCACTGGTTCCGGGTGACAGCTTTATGAGAGGCTGTGAGATCCGCTCTGACTGCAGCTGTCTGATCCTGAGCGACACACTGTGTATTCAGTCTGTGCTGCTCACTGTGGGTCCACCTGTTCCCCTTTAGCACATTCTGATATCCCCGCTCTGTACTAGTTTAATGGGATTACTGGAATCCACAGGCAATACAGACTGCAATAATACCCAGTCACATTCGGTATGTTCCCAGTCGTGCTGATACTGTATAATGTGCTGAATGTCTGGCACTGTCCCGGTCATGCTGTGCAATAGGTTCACTGAATTTCTCCCATCCCCATCTCCGTCTCAATCGCTCTGTCTTTCTCTCTCTCGCTGCGTCTCTGTATGTCTCTGCATCTTTCTATCTTTCTCTGTCTCCCTCTGTTATAACTTTATAACTCTCTCGCTTTCTGTCTCTCATTATCGCTGTCTCTCTCGGTGTTTGTGTGCCTATCTCTCTATATCTCTCTGTCGCTCTCTCTATGTCATTCTATCTCGCACTGTCTCTGTCTCTCTTACTGACAGCCTCTCACTCTCTGTCACTATCGGTGTATCTGTGTGTGTCTCTCTCTGTCTTTCTCGCTGTCTCTTTCTCTCTCTCCCTGTCCATCTCTCTTGATCTATGTCTCTCTCGCTATATCTTTCTATCTCTCTGCCTTTCTGTCTCTCTCTCTCACACTTTCTTTCTCTCTGTTTCTCTCTCGCAGACTCTGTTTCTTTCTTTCAAATTTCTCTCGCGGTCGATCTGCATATCTCTCTGTTCATGTATCCCTCTATGTGTCTCTGTATATCTTTCTGTATCCCTGTCTCTCCTGTCTGTCTATTTTCTATCCATCTCTCTGTGTGTCTCTCCCACTCTCTGCCTCCGTCTCTCTGTCTCCGTATGTCTGTCTCTCCTCTCTCTCTATTGAGCTTGGATATTGTTGGTTTGGGCTGTGTGTAAATCCCTGCTCCTATTCTATCGCACTGTGCAAATCACAACCCACAGTGTCCCTGGAGCTGATGAACTACAGATTTCACAGTGATGCTCAAGCTCAGAGACTGCATTTTAACTGGCTTTTATCGCCCATTCCGGTTGGGCGCTGCTTTCTAACAATTATTTGCAATGTCACTGTCAGACCACTGGATCCCCGGTGGGAATCTTACTGTGAAGCTGAATGTGCCCCGACTCAATCTATGTGGAAACAGCTGAGTCCAACGGCAGGGCTTCATGAAATGACTGGTCTGTGGAAATACTGTCACTTTAGCATTTTTGTCCCGATCTGTGTGCAAGTCACGAGGCCCCTTTAACATGGTGATTGAAATGTCAGGACCCAAACAGTTATTTAGAGACGACTTTCTGGAAAACCCAAAGGTTCACTGACGGACCTCGGGTAGAAATATGTGGGATTCACTTTGTGTGGCCAGAGTGTAACGTTTGATGTGACATTCACTTAACTGTAGTTCCGCCACAGTAACCAACCGCAATGGGTTACAGGGTTTCTGTAAACGGGTGTTGAATATAGAATTCAGGTTCCCTTGTACCGCTGGTATTTTGTCCTCTTCCCCCTCTCAGGATACAAGCTCCTCATTTAACAAGCCTGCCATTTCCTTATTCATTAAATTCACCCCTCCATCT
The DNA here is from genome assembly GCF_044704955.1 of Pristiophorus japonicus. Taxonomy (NCBI): domain Eukaryota; kingdom Metazoa; phylum Chordata; class Chondrichthyes; family Pristiophoridae; genus Pristiophorus; species Pristiophorus japonicus. Next base: position 101,035,251 of record NC_091989.1, read on the forward strand.
GTCTTCAATATATACCCACATCTTCCCTTATCGCCCTCATTCTCTTCATATAATTATAACAACGTTTGCCGTTTGTTTTGATACCAATTTCAACTTTCTTTATTCTCTTTCTGCACCTCTCATTGCTTCCAATTTGCCCCTTTATTGTGTTTTATAGCTCACCCAGTCTGCTGAATTCTGGCTTTTCCTTGCATCTGTATAAGGCTTTGAGCTTGATGGTGCCGTTTGGTTAATTTGTTGCCGCGACTGTTAACGACCCAAGCCGCGATTTTTAATTTTAGAGCAAGTGCTGGTTTTGTGTTGTAAGAACCCCTCTGTGAATCCTTGCCGCTGTGCGTCTGTCGGTTTACTCATTGACAGCTCAGTCTAGTTTACTGTCATCCCGTTAAAATTCACCTTATTGAAATGTAAAACATTGGTTTGTGACTCTCCAGTTCTGTGGCACCAATTCCATATCCAAAGAGGATTGGAGGATGCTAGCCAGATCTATAATTTCTAGCTTTACTTCCCTCAGCAACCATCCGAATTGGATGAGTTATCTAGGTGGAGCATATACCAACCATATAAGTACTTCCTCTTTATTTATTTATATCCAATCCAATTGCTCTACCCTCTCCTCCTCTTTTGTGACATTGGCAGCATTCCCTTCTTTCGGAAAAACAGATGCAAAGTTTCATTTAGTACTTCAGCCTTGGCCTGAAACTTCACATATTGATTCATTGTTGATCCTTAATATGCCATTTGACTATTTATTAACTCACTTTTTCCAGCAGACATCTGTCTGTTTTGTAATAATTTGCTATTTTATTTATTACTAAATTTGTCTCCATTTTATTGCAATGCCCAGGTCCAGAAATTAACCTACATTTTATAGCAATTGTCCAAGTATGAAGATCACACTCCATTTCATAACCAGGTCCATAGATCAATCTCCAATTATTAACACTAACTACATCCATAGTTCATTCTCCAAGTATTAGCACTAACCAGGTTCATAGATCATTCTCCATTTGTTAACACTAACCAGGTAAATAGATCATTCTCCAATTGTTAGCATGAACTGCGTCAAAATGTTATTCTCCAATAGTTAACACTAACGTGGGCCATAGATCATTATCCAATTATTAATACTAACCAGGTCATAGAATCATCGAAATTTTCGGCCCATCATCTCTCCACCGGCCAAGGAAGAGTTGTCCAACATTATGCCCCTTTCCAGCTCTTGGTCTGTAGCCCTGTAGGTTACGGCACTTCAATTGTATATCCAAGCATTTTTTGAATGTGATGAGGGTTTCTGCCTCTACCACCCTTTCAGGCAGTGAGTAACAGAACCCACCACCCTCCAGCTGAAGACATTTCCCCTCAAATCCCCTCCAAATCTTCCACCACTTACTTTAAATCTATGCCCCCTGGTTGTTGATCCCTCTGCTAAGGTCCATTCTAAATGGTTACCGCACAAGATAAAAGCTCAAGATAAAAGCACAAGATATATTAACATGGGTAGAGGATTGGCTAACTAACAGAGAACAGAGAGTCAGGATAAATGGTTCATTGGCAATCAGTAACCAGTGGGATGCCGCAGGGATCAGTGCTGGGACCCCAACTATTTACAATCTATAGTAACGATTTGGAAGAAAGGACTGAGTGTAACATAGCCAAGTTTGCTGATGATATAAAGATGGGAGGAAAAGCAATGTGGGAGGTGGGCACAAAAAATCTTCAAAAGGACATAGACAAGCACAACAGACTAAGTGAGTAGTCAAAAATTGAGCAACTGGAATATAATGTTGGAAAGTGTGAGGTCATGTACTTTGGCAGAGAAAGTCAAAGAGCAAGTTATTATTTAAATTGAGAAAGATTGCAAAGTGCTGCGGTACAGCGGGATCTGAGGGTACTTGTGCATGAAACACTAAAGGATAGTATGCAGTTGGAGCAATTGATCAAGAAGGCCAATGGAATCTTGGCCTGTATTGCAAAGGGAATGGAATATAAAAGCAGGGAAGTCTTGCTACAGCTATACAGGTTATTGGTGAGGCCACACATGGAATACTGCGTGCAGTTTTGGTTTCCATATTTACGAAAGGATGTACTTGCTTTGGAGGTTGTTCAGAGAAGGATCACTAGTTGATTCCGGAGATGAGGGGGTTGATTTATGAGGAATGATTGAGTAGGTTGTGCAACTCCTCATTGGAATTCAGAAGAATGAGAGTTCATCTTATCAAAACGTGTAAGATTATGAAGGGGCTTGACAAGGTGGATGCAGAGAGGATGTTTCCACTAATGGGGGAGACTAGATCTAGAGGGAATGATCTTAGAATTAGGGGCCACCTATTTAAAACTGAGATGAGGAGAAACTTCTTCTCTCAGCAGTTGTAAATCTATGGAATTCGCTGCCTCAGAGAGCTGTGGAAACTGGGACATTGAATAAATTTCAGTCAGAAATAGACAGTTTCTTAAACGATAAGGGGATAAGGGGTTATGTGGAGCGGGCAAGGAAGTGAAGCTGAATCCATGATCGGATCAGCCATGATCTTATTGAATGGCAGAGCAGGCTCCAGCGGTTGTATGGCCTACTCCTGCATCTATTTCTTATGTTCTTATAATCTGATGTTCTATACACGCTATCATATATACACCCTTCATAATTTTATACACCTCAATAAAGTCTCTCGTCAGCCTCCTCTGTTCAAAGAAAACAACCACAGCCTATCCAATCTTTCCTCATAAATAAAATTCTTCAGTGCAGGCAACATCCAGAACCAGGGGACACAGTCGAAGGATAAGGGGTAAGCCATTTAAGACCGAGATGAGGAGGAACTTCTTCACCCAGAGAGTGGTGAACCTGTGGAATTCTCTACCACAGAAATTTGTTGAGGCCAATTCACTAAATATATTCAAAAAGGAGTTAGATGAAGTCCTTACTACTAGGGGGATCAAGGGGTATGACGAGAAAGCAGGAATGGGGTACTGAAGTTGCATGTTCAGCCATGAATTCATTGAATGGTGGTGCAGGCTAGAAGGGCTGAATGGCCTACTCCTGCACCTATTTTCTATGTTTCTATGTTTCTATCCTCATAAATCTCCTTTGCAGCTTCTCTAGTGCAGTCACATCGTTCCTGTAATGTGGTGACCAGAACTGCATGCAGTACTCTAGCTGTGGCCAAACTAGTCTTTAATACAGTTCAAGCATAACCTCCCTGATTTTATATTCTAAGCCTCTACTAATAAAGGCAAGTATTCCGTATGTCTTCGTAACCAACTTATCTACCTGGCCTGCTCACTTCAGGGATCTGTGGACATGCACTCCAAGGTCCCTTTGTTCCTCTGCACTTCTCAGTGCCCTACCATTTAATGTGTATTGGCTTGCCTTATTAGCCCTCCCCAAATGCATTATCTCACAATTCTGCAGATTGAATTCCATTCGCTACTGTCCTGCCCACCTGACCAGCTCATTGCTATCTTTCTGCAGTCTACTGCTTTCTTCTTTATTATCAACCACACAGCCGATTTTAGTATCATCTGAAAACTTCTTAATCATACTCAATACATTCAAGTCTGACTCAGTAATATATAACACAAAAAGCAAGAAACCTAGTACTGAGCTCTGTGGAACCCCACTGGATACAGCCTTCCAGTCACAAAAATACCCATCAAACATTGCTTTTGCTTTCTGCCTCGGAGCCAATTTTGGATCCAACTTGGCAATTTTCTCTGAATCCCATGGCCTTTTACTTTCGTGACCAGTCTACCATGTGGGAACTTATCAAAAGTCTTGCTAAAATCCACATACACTACATCAAATGCACTATCCTCATCGACCCTCCTTGTTACTTCCTCAAAAAATGCAAATCAAGTTAGTCAGACACGACCTTCTCTTAACAAACCCATGCTGACTGTCCTTGATTAATCCGTGTCTTTCTAAATGAAGATTTATCATGCCTTCAGAATTTTTTCCAATAATTTACCACCACCGAGCTTAGGATTACTGGCTTGCAATTGTCCAGTCTATCCCTTTCTCCCTTTTTAACCAAAGGTACCATGTTAGCTGTCCTCGAGTCCTACAACACCACACCTGTAGCCAGAGAGGATTGGAAAATGATGGTCAGAGCCTCTGTTTTCTTTATCTTTTGCTTCACTTGATAGTATGGGGTTCCTTGGGCTTGGGGATTTATCTACTTTCATTGCTGCTAAACCCCTTAATACTTCCTCTCTCAATATGATTATTTCATCTAGTATTTCATACTCCTGCTCATTGCATGCATTGTTCTGTTCGCTCCTCTCTTTTGTGAAAACAGACTCAAAATATTCATTAAGAACCATGCTCACATCTTATGGCTCCACACACAGATTACCTACATGGTCTCTAATCGGTATTATTCTTTCTTTAGTTATCCTCATGCTCAATGCATTTATAAAACTTCTTAGGGATTTCTTTGATTTTATGCCAAACATATTCATGCTCTCTTTTTAATTTCACCCCTGCACTTTCTATACTCCGAGAGTTTCTGAAGTATTGAACCCTCGGTATCTGTTATAAATCTCCCTTTTCCCTTTATCCTACCCTGTATGTCTCTTGACATTCAGGGGGCTCTCGATTTGTTAGGCACGCCATTTTTTTTAAAGAGAGCATACTTGCTCTGAATCCTCAGAATATCTTCCTTGAATGCCTCTCACTGCTCTGACACGGATTTACCTTCAAGTAGCTGTTTCCAGTCCACTATGGCTAAACCACCTTTCAACTTATGAGAATTGGCTTTTTCACAATTGAAAACTTTTATTTGTGGTCCAATTTTATCCTTTTCCATAACTAACCTGTTCATAGATCATTCTCCAATTGTTAATCATGACCGGGTCAATAGATCATTCACCGATGGTTAACACCGACCAGGTCCATAGATCATTCTCCAATTGTTAGCACTAACTAGCTTCATGGATCACTCTCCTATTGTTAGCACTCAGTTGGTCTTTCATTCATTCTGCAATTGCGAGCACTGAACTGGTCAGTAGAACATTGTACAATTAGATCGAACCAGATCGAAATATAATTATCCAATTCTTAGCTCCAATGAGATCTATAGATATTTCTCCAATTGGTAGCACTAAAATGTCTATAGACCATTAACAAATTGTTAGCACTAATGAGGCCTATTGATCATTCTCCAATTGTTAGCACCAACCAGACATAAAGACCATGCTTCAATTGTTAGCAATAACCAGGTCCATACATCATTCTGCATGTTGACTTGGATAGATTAGGTGAGTGAGCAAATGCATGGCAGATGCAGTATAATGTAGATAAATGTGAGGTTATCCACTTTGGTGGCAAAAGCAGGAAGGCAGAATATTATCTGTATGGTGACAGATTAGGAAAAGGGGAGGTGCAACAAGGCTTGTGTGTCATGGTACATCAGTCATTGAAAGTTGGCATGCAGATACAGCAGGCGGTGAAAAAGGCAAATGGCATGTTGGCCTTCTTCGGAAGACGATTTGAGTAGAGGAGCAGGGAGGTCTTACTGCAGTTATACAAGGCCTTGGTGAGGCCACACCATGAATATTGTGTATAGTTTTGGTCTTGTAATTCTTGCTGTTGAGGGAGTGCAGTGAAGGTTCACCAGACTGATTCCCGGGATGGCAGGATTGACATATGAAGAAAGACTGGATCGACTATGCTTATATTCACTGGAATTTAGAAGAATAAGAGGGGATCTCATTGAAACATGTAAAATTCTGATGGGATTGGACAGGTTAGATGCAGAAAGAATGTTCCCAATGTTGGGGAAATCCAGAACCAGGGGTCACAGTCTAAAGATAAGGGGTAAGCCATTTCGGACCGAGATGAGGAGAAACTTCTTCACCCAGAGAATTGCGAACCTGTGGAATTCTCTAACACAGAAAGTTGTTGAGGCCAGTTCATTAGATACATTCAAAAGGGAGTCAGATGTGGCCCTTACGGCTGAAGGGATCAACGCATATGGAGAGAAAGCAGTAAAAAGGTACTGAAGTTGCATGATCAACCATGATCAGATTAAATGGTGGTGCAGGCTCGAAGGGCCGAAGGGCCGAATGGCCTACTCCTGCACCTATTTTCTATGTTTCTATGTTAACAGTAACCAGGTCCATAGATCATCCTCCAATTGTTGGCATGAACCAGGGCCAAAGATTATTCTCCAATTGTTAGCACGAACTTGGTTGATGGATCATTCTCCTATTGTTGGCACTAACCAGGTCTATTTTTTATTCTCCAATTGTTTATACTAACCATGTTCAATGATCATTCGCTAAATGTTAATACCAACCAGGTCTATAGATCAATCTTCAATTGTTAGCATTAACCAGGTCTTTGGATCATTCACCAATTGTTAGCAATAACCAGGTCCATACATCATTCTCCAATGTTAACACTAACCAGGTCTATAGATAATTCTCCCATTTCTAACAGTAACCAGGTTCATAGAACATTCTCCAATGAATGGCAATTACCAGGTCCATAGATCGTTGTGCAAATATTAGCATTAACCAGATCTAAATATAATTATCCTAGTCACAGCACTAATGAGTTCTACAGATATTTCTCCAATTGTTAGCACTTACCAGGTCATTTGATAATTCTCCAATTGTTAACACTAACCAGATTTAACAATAATTATCCAATTGTTAGCAATATCCAGGTCTCGACATCATTCTCCAATTGTTAGCACGAACCTGTTTTATTGTTCCTTCTCAAATTGTTAACACTAACCAGGTCTGTACACCATTCTGCAATTGATAACACTAACCTGGGCCACAGATCAGTGTCCAATTGTTAATACTAATGAGTTCCATATATTATTCTCCATTCAGGTAAATTTATAATGGTGAACAAAGAAATGGCAGATTCAGGTGAATTTATAATGGGGATCAAAGAAATGGCAGAACTGTTGAACAAATACTTTTATTTTGTCTTCATGAAGGAAGACACAAATAACCTTCCGGATCTACGAGGGGACCGAGGGTCTAGTGAGAAGGAGGAACTGAAGGATATCCTTATAAAGCGGGAAATTACGTTTGGGAAATTGATGGGATTGAAGGTTGATAAATCCCCGGGGCCTGATAGTCTGCATCCCAGAGTACTTAAGGAAGTGGCCATAGAAATAGTGAATGCATTGGTGATCATTTTCCAACAGCCTATCAACTCTGGATCAGTTCCTAAGGACTGGAGGGTAGCTAATGTAACACCACTTTTTAAAAAAGGAGGGAGAGAGAAAACGGGTAATTATACACCGGTTAGCCTGACATCAGTAGTGGGGAAAATGTTGGAATCAATTATTAAAGATGAAATAGCAGCACATTTGGAAAGCAGTGACAGGATCGATCCAAGTCAGCATGGAATTATGAAAGGGAAACCATGCTTGACAAATCTTCTGGAATTTTTTGAGGATGTAACTAATAGAGTGGACAAGGGAGAAGCAGTGGAGGTGTTGTATTTGGACTTTCAAAAGGCTTTTGACAATGTCCCACACAAGAGAATGGTGTGCAAAATTAAAGCACATGGTATTGGGGATAATGTACTGACGTGGATAGAGAACTGGTTGGTAGACAGGAAGCAGAGAGTCGGGATAAACTGTTCTTTTTCACAATGGCAGGCAGTGATTGGTGGGGTGCCGCAGGGCTCATTGCTGCGACCCCAGCTATTTACAATATACATGAATGATTTAGATGAAGGAATTGAGTGTAATATCTCCAAGTTTGCAGATAACACTAATCTGGGTGCAGTGTGAGCCATGAGGAGGACACTAAGAGGCTGCAGGGAGACTTAGACAGGTTAGCTGAGTGGGCAAATGCATGGCAGATGCAGTATAATGTGGTTAAATGTGAGGATATCCACTTAGGGGGCAAAAATACGGAGGCAGAATATTATCTGAATGGTGGCAGATTAGGAAAACAGCAGGTTCAACGAGACCTGGGTGTCATGGTACATCAGTCATTGAACGTTGGCATGCAGGAACAGCAGGCGGTGAAGAAGGCAAATGATATGTTGGCCTTCATAGCTAGGGGATTTGAATATAGGAGCAGGGAAGTCTTACTGCAGTTTTACAGGGCCTTGGTGAGGCCTCACCTGGAATATTGTGTTCAGTTTTGGTCTCCTAATCTGAGGAAGGACGTACTTGCTCTTAAGGGAGTGCAGCGAAGAGTCACCAGACTGATTCCCGGGGATGGCAGGACTGAGATATGAGGAGAGACTGGATCAACTGAGCCTGTATTCACTGGAGTTTAGAAGGATGAGAGGGGATCTCATAGAAACATATAACATTCTGACGGAACTGGACAGGTTAGATGCAGGAAGAATGTTTCCGATGTTGGGGACACAGAACCAGGGGACACAGTCTAAGGATAAGCCTTTTAGGATTGAGATGAGGATAAACGTCTTCACTCAGAGAGTTGCGAACCTGTGAAATTCCCCACCGCAGAGAGTTGTTGATGCCAGTTCATTGGATATATTGAAGAGGGAGTTATATTTGGCCCTTACGGCTAAAGGTATCAAGGGGTATGGAGAAAAAGCAGGAAAGGTGTACTGAGGTGATTCATCAGCCATGTTCATATTGATTGGTGGTGCAGGCTCGAAGCGCCGTATGGCCTACTCCTGCAACTATTTTCTATGTTTCTATATTTCTATGTAATTGTTAAGGCAACCAGGTCCATAGATAATTCACCAATTGTTAGCAGTACCCAGGTCTGTGGATCATTCTCCAATTGTTAACAGTATCGTGGGCCATAGATTATTCTCAAATTGTTGGCGCTAACCAGGTCTACAGATCATTCTGCTCTTGTTAGCATAACAAGATCCATAGATCATTCTCTAATTGTTAGCACAAGCCACTTCCATAGATCATTCGCCAATTATTTTCTGTAACCAGGTCCATAGATCATTCTCCAAATGATGGCTCCGGCCAGTTCCATAGACTATTTTCCAATTGTTCATACTAACCATTTCCATAGATCATTGTCGAATTGTTAGCATTAACCAGGTCCATAGATCATTCTCTGTTTATTAACAGCAACCTGGTCTACAGATCATATTTGAATTATTAAAACTTACCAGATCGAAAGATGATTTTCAAACTGTTAATCCGAACCAGGTCTATAGATTATTCTGAATTGCTAAAACTAACAAGGTCTATAGATCATTCTACAATTGTTGGAACTAACCAGGACCATAGATCATTCTCCAAATGTTAGCACTAATAAAGTCCATAGATCTTTCTCCTATTGTTAACACTAATCAGGTCTATAGATCATTGTTAACATTAACCTGGTGTATAGCTTATACTACAATAGTTAACATTATCCAAGTCCATAGATCTTTCTCCAATTGTTAACATTAACCCGGTGTACAGATTATACTACAATACTTAACATTATCCAAGTCCATAGATCTTTCTCCAATTGTTAACACTAACCAGGTTTATAGATCACTCTCCAATTGTTAACACTAACCAGGTCTGTAGCACATTCTACAATTGTTAACTCAAAAAAGGTCTATAGGGATTTCTCGAATTGGATAATACTAAACAGGTCTGTAGGTCATTCTTCAATTGTTATCACTAACCAGTCCATCGATCATTATCCAATTGTTTACACTAACCAGGTCTATAGATCGTTCTCTACTAGCTATCACTGCTCAAGTACTTGGATTTGTCTCCATTTTTTGGCACTGTCCCTGTCTATCGATCAGTCTTCAATTGATCAGAATGTCTAGCTCAGGAGATCAGATTCCATTTGTTAACACTGTCCAGTTGCCTAGATTAGTTTATATTTGATAGCACTGCCCAAGTCGATAGATCTTTCACCATTTGACAGCACTACCACAGTCTGGTATCAGTCTCCAATTGGTAGTACCGTTCATGTCCAGAGATCACCCTCCACTTGAACGCACTCTGGAGTTCCATTGATCAGTCTCCATTTAATAGCACTCTCCAGGTCTGGGGATCAATTTCTATTCGCTAAATGCAGTAAGAACACTAGAAATCCCACTCAAAATCGTGTCCAATCGGTGTTGCCAGTCTGATGAGTATTATCTGATACTTTTTGTTGTGATTTCTCACAGTTAACCTGCTGGTGATGCTGATCTTGTCCCGGGGAAGGTGTGGTCTATCCGGATGTATCACCTGTTACCTGGTGGCGATGGCGTCAGCTGATCTAAGTGTTATTCTCACTGACGTGATACTGAAGCAGATTATCCCCCTTTATTCTACGGACCCATTCATTAACAACATTACCCTCTGCGGTCTCATTGACTGCCTCACTCATGCTGCCACAGATTGTTCTGTCTGGTTCACAGTCGCTTTTGCCTTTCTTTGATCGATTTGTGGCCATTTGTTGTCAGAAGCTGAAAACTAAATATTGCACTGGGAGAATTGCGGTGTTGGTAATCGGAACAGTGTGTGTGCTGAGCTCTTTGAAGAACATCCCTTGGTATTTTCGATATGAAGCTGTGTATTTCAATTTCATTCCATTGTACTGCATGGTGAAGTTCAGCTACTATACCTCACCCCTGTGGAAAGCATTTGACTTCTTACATCGAGTGACAACCCCACTGCTCCCGTTCGTTCTGATTCTGCTCCTCAATGGCATGATTGTCAGATATATGTTATTGGCGAGTATAGCGCGCAGGAGACTGCGGGGGAACGGTGATCGGGAGAATCACAAGGATACAGAGATGGAGAATCGCAGGAAGTCTATCATTCTGCTCTTCAGTATATCTGCAAGCTTCATACTGCTGTGGATGACACAAGCTGTGTACACCATCCACGAACGAGTTACATTAAATCACATTATTGACCGCCTTCCATTTGTCAAAGACCGCCTTCCATACGTCATTGCATACATTGGGCCAATGCTACAACTCCTCAGTTCCTGCAGCAACACTTGCATTTACGTTGTGACCCAGAGCAAAGTCAGAGAGGAGTTGAAAAATGTGGTCACTTACCCCTTTGTTCTGATTGTCCAGTTAGTTACCTAACAGTGAGAGCTGACCACTTTCCTGAACTCAAACTGATTCTGTTTCACATTCCAGCCTATTAATCCCATCTCGGCTGGTTACTGGGATCGCAAAACATCACTGAAACAATTATTATCATGTGCCATATTAAAGCTAATCTAATAATAACTGGCTTGAAGTTCAGTTAACGCTGACTGACACGGTTGTGAAGAGTTGGTGAGCAGCATTGTCAGCTTGAATCTTCTTTACCAAAGCAATGGCTATGAAATAAAACAACGACTATGGCCAGCATTTTCCCGGGTGGTTGCGGCTCGATTGGCAGCAAGTCGTGTGGGAAAGTTGTGTTTGTGAGCAGGTTGGGAACCCGCCATTATCCCGATCCCACATACCTTTGCCCCAGGCGTGTCTGTCAATGCGGACCGACTGACACAGACCGGCGACCCAGTTTAAATTATTAGCTGCTACATCAATGACCTTCCCTCCATCATAAGTTCAGAAGTGGGGATGTTCGCTGCTGATAGCACAGTGTCCAGTTCCATTAACAAATCCTCAGAACGTGAAGTAGTCCATAACAGCATGTAACAAGTCCTGGATGACATTCAGGCACGGGCTGCTAAGTGGCAAGTAACATTCGCACCACACAAGTGCCTGGCAATGACCATCTCCAACAAGCGAGTGGCTAACCACCTCCCCTTGATATTAAACGCCATTGCCACCACTGAATCGCCCACCATCTTCATTCTGCGGGTCACCATTGACCAAATATTTAACTGGACCAGCCACATAAATATCGTGGCAACAAGAGCAGGTAATTCTGCGGCGAGTGTCTCACCTCCTGATTCCCCAAAGCCTTTCCACCATTTACAAGGCACAAGTCAGGTGTGCGATGGAATATTTTCCACTTGCCTGGATGAATGCAATTACAAAAACACTGAAGGAATTTGACAGCATCCAGGACAAAGCAGCATGCTTGATATTGGCATCCCATCCACCACCTTCAACATTCATCCTATCTACCAGATGCACTGCAGCAAATCGCCAAGGTTTCTTCCACAGCACATCCCAAACCTGTGAACTCTACCACCTAGAAGGAAAAGGGCATCAGAGGCATGGGAGCACCACCACCTGCAATTACCCTTCGAGTTACACACCATCCTGACTTGGAAGTATATCGCCTTTCCTGCATCGTTGCGGGCTCAAATTCCTGGAAATGCCTCCCGAACAGCAGTGTGGCAGTTCCTTCTCTACAAGGACGGCAGTGGGTCAAAAGGTGGCTCACCAGCACATTCTCAAGGGCAATTAGGGATGGGCAATAAATGCTGGCCTTGCCAGGGATGCCCACATCCCAGAATGAATACAAAAAAAAAATAAGAATGAGCAAGCACCTGAGCAGCCTGCCCCTGAGGGCACTGCAGAGAGCGAGACACGTGAAGAGGAGAAGGAATAACATACCACATCACTGCATGTCTCACCCATGGGCACCGGTTCAGCTACTGGCATGATGCAGCCTTTAGAGGCTAGTATAATCGTGGGATCTGCACAGGGGCCGAGTGGGCTGCATCCACGCCAGTGGGAAATGGTAGCTCCCTGGAGGGCGAGTTCACGCTCAGGTTCTGCTGCATACGACTCAGATGAGGACCTCGATGGTCAGCTGTTTAGAGAAGGGTGATGGGCCTGCACTCGGAGATGATAGGTGCAAAGGCAAGGGTTTGAGAGATCCTCTCGGCAATGGTAAGGAGCATGGAGGAGCCCGCCTCTAGTATTGCACAAGGCTCTATGCACACCATGGAGCCCATCATTTCCAGTCTGCAAAGAACGGTGGTCTCCCACAGAGACCGCGCCGACCCAGACCTGATGCTGCGTTTGATGGGCGATCTGGCAGCTTCCATTGCAGCACAGGCGGAATTGGTGGAATGTCTCAGTGCTGTAATGCAGTCCATGCTTGGTGGCATACAATCTCAGATTGCTCCCATGCAGCCTCAGCTTGATGCCATCATGTCTGGGTATACCACTAACGACCGGGGCTTTCACAATTTTGCAGCAGGCCAGCATTCTGTGCTCCAGAAGATTGCCAGGGATGCTGATCTGCTCCCCCGAGGGAGTGAGAATGTGAACAGAGAGGTTGTGAATGTGTCAAGTGGTGAAGAGAATCATGGGAAGATAGCTGAAAGAAATGTCAAGCTGCAATACTTGCAGTGTCGACACAAAGAGTGTGGTCAAACACGTGTTACGCGAACAGCGAAGTCAGGTATGAGTCAGACGAAAAAGGCTGCTATAACAAGCCATAAAATAGGGAACAACGATGAAGCGAAACTGTAAACAAACTAACATTAGCGCCCGCCCTGTCTGGGGGACCTGTCGGCCTGCCATTTGATGTATTCTGGGGGAAGCAGAAAGTGATTGGATGAACTAAGTGCTAATCAAATGTGTTCTGTTTAGAAAATGTATAATTACTGTGCTTTTGCGCTGTTACGAGATTTGTCCTGAGGGAGTTGAACAAGCTCGAATTGAGAGTGTTCCTTTATCTTGACAAGTCCCAATCGGAGAATCTTCAATAAAGGTCTTTTACAGAAAAGGCAACAAAGGTGTCCGGTGTCAGTGTATTCGCTGAAGCAGATTGAGGGAAAAAGAATCCGTATTATCATTTGGTGTCAGAAGTGGGATCTCAACGGACGACTGTCGAAAACTTGCAAACCAAGAGCCGAACTAGCCTCGGACGAGACGGGAGGAAAGTGGCCACTGGAGTGAGTACACTTTAAATACCACTTCGGTTTCCTCCAGTCTAAAAGTCTGAGGAAAGTTTGGCCACTCGCTGGTTCTCAGGTAGCGTCTGAACGAGGTCCAGGTCAATCTGGCGAATACCTTTTCAACTTAGGAAACCGCGGGGCGACGCGACACTGTGTAAGGTCACGGAAGAAACGCGAGGTATTAAAAGGTCGCGGAAGAAACGCGAGGTATTAAAAGGTCGCGGAAGAGATGCGAGGAATTAAAAGGTCAAGGAAGAGACGCGAGGGACTGTTTGGATTTAAAAAAGGTCGCGGGAAGATGCGAGTGACAAATTGGGTTTAAAAGATCGCGGGGCAGACGCGAGGAATTGTGTAAAACTAAATCGCGGGGCGACGCGAGGAATTGTGTAAAGATAATATATTTCTTTACCGCGGGGCGACGCAGGAATGGGCAATCATGGATCCAAAAATAGAGCCAGCCAAAACAATTAATAGGAAAGAAGAGAGACTTTTGTGAACGTCTGTTTTGAATGAGAAGTACTTGTGTGATTTTGACTGCAGAATGAAAGCCTGTTTGGGAAACCAGGGAGTTGTTGGTTTGTTTTAGCTCCACCCACTTTTTCAAACAGAGTGTAAGGTTTTTTTAACCCTTCATAGTGTTGTCCTGTATGTGGGAAGTTTAAGAGTGTGAATCTTATTGAATTACATTTTAAAGTTAGAAATGCAGGTGTGGAATTATTCGGATGAATCACTTCCTTCTGTCAAGTTGGCAGTGAAACACCACTAAATTAGGACTCTCATTGATGGAGGGAGGACATGTTAAACCCCTAGATGTTTTAAAGAAAGAGTGCGCGCACAGAAAACGTACTAAGAGTTCCACTGGGACCTCTGAGAAGGGTATCGACAGACTACGTTGTCAAATGGTTGGCTTTGCATTGACCAAGGCTGATGACGAAATTGAAGAATGGTTACTGATTCGGTGCCCAACGGCGCCTCCCGCACCTGGACCCCCTGGTCCCCCGCCACAATCCCCAACTGGTGGTGCCCAGAATGATGAGTCAAACTAAAAATCCTGCAAAGGATAAGTTAGCCTCGGAAAAACCAATGCCAACCATCCAAGATGTCATTAAAGCACAGGAGGACGCTCCTGAAAAAGATAAACTGTTGTGGAAAGATTATGGATGTACTTATGACAATGTTTCTAAACTCTGGACCACTCCCGCGGAACAGACTTGCATGCCTGACGAGTTGGCCCTATGGGTTATTGAATGTATGCACTTTGCTACTTACTGTGGAGCAAGGACAACAAGTGACATGCTTTTGGCCACTTGGTGGCACCCTTGACTCCAGGCGCTGGCCCAGAACTTCAGCAGTCGCTGTCTTGTTTGCCAACAGCATAATCCAGGTAAGGGAGTCCCCTGTGATTGGGGTAAGACACCCCTACCAGAAGGTCCCTTTGAGACCTTGCAGTTCGACTACATTGAGTTGCAAAGAGTTCAGTGTTACACATATGTGTTAGTAATAGTAGATGTGTTTAGCAAATGGATCGAAGCTTACCCTACCCTGGACAATAAGGCTCAAACTGTTGTTAAGGTGTTAATGAGGGAAATTGTTCCGAGATATGGTATCCCAGCTCGACTGAGTTCCGATAATGGCCCTCACTTTATTGGCCAAGTTAACAAAGAATTCTGTTCCCAGATGCGAATTAACCAGCAGCTGCATTGTGCCTACCGACCCCAAGCTGCGGGACTAGTTGAGCGTGCTAATCAAACTCTTAAAACCAAGCTTGCAAAACTGGTAGCATCAACCGGACTCAATTGGCTCAAACTCCTTCCCATAGCCCTATTCCAGATCCGAACTACTCCCACCGGTAAGGCTAGACTGACTCCCGCTGAGGTCATTTATGGTAGGCCCCTTAGGACCCCATGGAATTAGAATGTCCCCTCTACTGTCCAATTCCACCACATGACTGAGGAAATGACTACCTACATTCTTGCCCTGACTCAGGCTCTGCGAATAGCCCACAACCAGGTTCGAGATGCTCACCTCGACCTCCCAGTTTTGCCGGAATCGTCTCTCGTGGCACCAGGGAAGTATGTCCTGATTAAGAAATGAATGCGAAATGGATTATAGCCACGATGGGAGGGGCCTTTTCAGGTGTTACTTACTACCCTCACTGCAGCTAAGGTTGAGGGGAGAAGCGCCTGGTTTCACCTGCACCACTGTAAACTTGTCACCCCATAATGAACCTATTTTACTGGCTTTCCTAACCCCTGTTTCTGTTCCAGACTTCCTCTTCTCCATAGCTGAATAAGGTCCTTCCTAGGAGCGTCCCGACTAACCGAGTGGGTCCCGAGGAGAAAAGTTTGAACCTCTGCCCGTAGTGATAGACAATCAGCTACACCGACGGTGACCTGAGAATAGAGGCGAGAAAACCGAACTCTTTGAATCAGCAAAATATTCGGACTATTTATCCTTGTCCATAGAGACGCTACAAGAAACATTTTCTTCTCGAGTAATTGTTAACCTAGAGCGATAAGATGAAACTGTGTCTGTGTGCCACAGTCTGTATAGTAGCGTTGATGTACGTCAAGTGCGGCGCATGGGAAGCGAGACTGAAGCGAGAGCTCCATGTAAACACTTTCTTGTATATGTTTTATGTTTATGCGCGAAATGGGAACTTTTCTAGTTGCTGTGTGTGCTCACATATCCCTATACATTCCAAAGGGGGAATTCCTTTGCGCCCCGTTCCACTGACCCTAACTGAGACTGTCAAGTGGCTTCTGAGCCAGACTAGCATGAGAGGAGGCCAATGCAAATACGAAAGATGAAAGGCGGGTCAAGAGAGGGATCACAGAGGGCAGGAGGAGCATCGTTACCGTGTGAACAACCACGGGAACGTCACCGAGTGGGAGAGTGCTGGGTACCCCATTAGTCAAACGTTCCAGGGATGGTACCAACCACCCTATGACCATAAAAAGGAACCCCCATTCTTAGTCCTGACCAATACCTCGGGGATCGGGAGGCCAACCGGGACCATATGTTAAACCCGAAATGACACCAGCAGCAAGGGACCTATCATAGGGTACAACGATTGCCCACACAACCTCAACATCACAACAGGTGCACGAGTCACTATCCTCTCTCACCTTCCGAATAAAACAGGTGGAAGTCTGTGGGCCAAGTCTTGGGACCCCAACACAATATATAAAAAGGCAGCGTATAACGGCACGTATTTTGTGTGCGGGCATAGGGCATATCCCTGGTTACCTAGGCGATGGACAGGGTCCTGCTATTTGGGATATGTGGTGCCATTTGTGCGGCAAACACGTACCCTGACAGAAGCACATGCCTCCAGCCGACACAGGCGAGCCCTCACCCCCGCCGAGAGGTTCTTTGGGGTCATGATGTTCCCATTCGGGATAGGACGCACCATGGATGAAGTACAGAACCTAGAGAGGGTATTGGAACAGATAGCTAACTATACTGCTGGAGCTCTGGAGGACATCACGGCCGAAATGGTAGCAATACGGACCATAGCATTACAAAACCGAATGGCCCTCGATTACCTGTTAGCTGAGAAAGGGAGGACATGTGCCCTGATAGGATCTGAATGTTGCACTTACATTCCCGATAGTTCAGAAAACATAACCAATCTCGCTGATCACATAAGAAGGGGGGTAAAGAAGTTATCCACGCCAGCAGGAGGATCTAGCTGGTTTGATTGGCTATTAGGTGGATCCTGGGGATCCTATCTAATGCATGGGGCAATTATTCTCATCGTAGTAATAATTACCTGTTGCTTGATTATTGGCTGCTTTAACCTTTGTTGTAAAGTCATGATGGCAAGGTTAGCAAACCCTCTTGTGGCCATGGGCTCCCGGGTTATGATCCAGCAAACTAAAGACCTACTCGACAAGGAGTATCAGGAAAGAGAATGCGAACGGCTGAATGCGATACTCCTGGAATAGTCACCAGGGTTATCATGGAATGATAAAAGGGGGGAATGAGAATGTGAATAGAGGGGTTGTGAATGTGTCAAGTGGTGAAGAGAATCATGGGAAGATAGCTGAAAGAAATGTCAAGCTGCAATACTTGCAGTGTCGACACAAAGAGAGGTTACTCAGAGTGCGGTCAAACACAAGTTACGCGAACAGCGAAGTCAGGTATGAGTCAGACGAAAAAGACTGCTATAACAAGCCATAAAATAGGGAACAACGATGAAGCGAAACTGTAAACAAACTAATATTAGCGCCCGCCCTGTCTGGGGGACCTGTCGGCCTGCCATTTGATGTATTCTGGGGGAAGCAGAAAGTGATTGGATGAACTAAGTGCAAATCAAATGTGTTCTGTTTAGAAAATGTATAATTACTGTGCTTACTTGTCCTGAGGGAGTTGAACAAGCTCTAATTGAGAGTGTTCCTTTATCTTGACAACATAGAAACATAGAAACATAGAAAATAGGTGCAGGAGTAGGCCATTCGGCCCTTCTAGCCTGCACCGCCATTCAATGAGTTCATGGCTGAACATGCAACTTCAGTACCCCATTCCTGCTTTCTCACCATACCCCTTGATTCCCCTAGTAGTAAGGACTTCATCTAACTCCTTTTTGAATATATTCAGTGAACTGGCCTCAACAACTTTCTGTGGTAGAGAATTCCACAGGTTCACCACTCTCTGGGTGAAGAAATTCCTCCTCATCTCTGTCCTCAATGGCTTACCCCTTATCCTTAGACTGTGTCCCCTGGTTCTGGACTTCCCCAACATTGGGAACATTCTTCCTGCATCTAACCTGACTAACCCCATCAGAATTTTAAACGTTTCTATGAGGTCCCCTCTCATTCTTCTGAACTCCAGTGAATACAAGTCCCGATCGGAGAATCTTCAATAAAGGTCTTTTACAGAAAAGGCAACAAAGGTGTTCGGTGTCAGTGTATTCGCTGAAGCAGATTGAGGGAAAAAGAATCCGTAATATCAGGAGTGCAGTGGGTCAGTGGAGCAGGGACCTGCTATCCTTCACAAAATAAAAACACGGTGGATGCTGGAATCTGAAATAGAAACAGAAAATGCTAGAAATCTCAGCGGGTCAGGCAGCATCTGTGGAGAGAAGAAGATAACGTTCCGGTTCGATGACCCTTCGTCAGAACTTTCCCACCACTGCCACTCCAACATTACACTTGTCATTGCCTGTCAGCCAGCCAGCTCAGACTGCTGTCACACATGCTGAGGTGGTGCAGTCTACAGCTGGGCCTTCCAGGCCCGGATCTGGTCATGGGCGTCCTGCAAGGCCATCTGAAGTCTCCCACAGGGACAATCATCTTCCTTCCACCATCCTGCTGCAGCCTCTGGCCAACACTTCACTGAACACTGGAGCAAGCAAAGGCACAGTAACCAGAGGCACTAAGGGACAGCATAAGTGTGAATAGTTAATATTTTTGTTGTAAATATTTGTTCACTAATTTTTGATAAATGTATTAGTTCAGCTTGGATTGTTTTGTGGTGTCTCTGATTTCAGCTTTGTGCTGTGATATGGTGTATGACACAGATGGAATGATGGGGATGTGGTGAGCAGTGGGAATCTGGGGTTTACTTCATTTGAACCACAGTTTGATGAGACGATCATGGACCACCATTCTGGAATCTCGATTGAGTGACTGCCACCTCCCCGACTCCTGTTCCTCCTGCTCCTCTTCTTGTTCCTCCTCGTCCTCCTCTACCTCCTCCTCCTCCTCATGTTGCTCCTGTACCTCGTCCTCCTCCCCCCCATCCTGAGGTGGTCCCACAGCCCCGTGTGTCAAGGGCTAAGCCCTCATGGTCCAAGTTGTGCAACATGCATTAGTCCACTGTGAAATGGATCACCCACTGATCCGAGTACTTGAGGGCTCCTCCCGAGTGCTCAATGCAGTGGAACCGTTGCTGGAGCACTTCGACGGTCTGCTCGATGATGTTCCTGGCAGCTGCATGCCTCCCATTATATGAATGCTGGGTAGGTGTATTGGGGTTGTGGAGGGGAGTAATGAGCCGGGTGAGAACGGATAGCCCTTGTCTCCGCCCAGCCAGCCCCGAGCTTGACGTGATGGCAGGAAGAGTGTAGACACACTGGTCTGGTGCAGGATGAAGGAATCGTGGCTGCTGCCAGGATATCATCCATTGACATTGAGGATTCACTGTCTGTGGTCACACACCAACTGCACATTAAGTGAGTGGTGGCATTTACAGAAGATTACAGAAGATCTCAGCATTGTGATGTGGTGCCTGTAAAGCCACATGGATGCAGTCGATGCGCGTTGCACCATGGGAATCCCGTTATCCTGGACAAGCCACAAGCACGCTCGTTCTGCTTCTCTCTGGTAAGGGGGAAGGAACTGTAGACCCTTCTCCTACTGTAGAGAGTCTCTGTGACCTCCCGGTTGCAGCGATGGATGGCGAACTGGGAGATCTCAGCTATGTCTCCTGTTGCAGACTGGAAGGATCTTCTGGTGAAGACGTCGAGGGCAGTGGTGAGCTTCACTGCCACGGAGATAGCCATGGTCACCCGGATTTGAGGCTGGATGTCTGGTTGCAGGGGGTGGCAGAGTTCTGTGACCATCTCCTCAGTGAAGCACAGCCTTCTAATACACTGCTCTTCGCTTAATTGAAGGTAGGAACAGTGCTCTCAGATTACTGCCGATGGGTAAGACCTCCTGTTGCGAGCCCTGATATCCCTCCTCCTCCATATGGCCACATGTTCCATCCCTTCTCGCTGCCTCCGCTCCCTCTGCTGTAGATCCTGGAGGCTGAGATTAATTGCCGGTAAAGTGCCCCTTAATGTAACCCAGTGCAGCAGTTTGATTTTTGAAAGAATGAACTCTTTATTTGCCATAATACCCCTAATAATAAATAACCCTGAAATGATGGAATGAGACTTTTGCACTATGTGAAAATGACAGGAAAGCACTGAAATTTCACTGACCTATAGCTGTGACTCATTACGGCTGATCCCTTTAAATACCATCCCTGGAGCCAGCTTCCTGTTGCTGCATGCCAGCTCTTCCTGTCGGTGTTTACTCCAGGCATTAAGGTAGATGGTGATAATCAATTTATCAGATGGAGCAGTCACACCAGATGCTGCACACTCACATCATGATCCACCTGGTGCTGAGGCTCCCGGTGATAACTGTTACCGGTGGTTTTGCCGAGAGGTGGGATTTGGTGTGCAGCACTGGATTCACCTCGCCCCGGCAATAATGCTCCAGCTCCCCATCAGCACCATCTGTTGACACTAACAGGAGGCGCTAAAGTAACTAATCCAACCCCCCACCCCACCCGCCATGTTCTCCTGTGAGTGGTGCATTAGCTGCTCCATGCAGGTGGCCATTCTTTCCCTGGAAGAGCCGACAGTCACCGTGGCCTGCGACACGGTGATGCTCCTGTTGGAGATGGTCTCCTCCATTCTCTGTACATTTGCAGGCAGAGCACGCACAAAACCTGTCAGATACGGCTGCACTTCTTCCTCATCTCCAGGGTCACCCTCTTACAGGAGGCCCCTGAGGTTCAGCGGCAGCATGCAGCTGAGAAGAGCTGGGAGCATCCTGCGCCCTGTAGCAATGACTCTCCATTGCTGTCCCTGTATCCACCATCTCCTCTTGCTCACTTGTGACATGTGACACAGAAGGTACCCCTACTCTATCTTGCGTAGGACACTCCGAGGTCTGCCTACCTGCACTGGTGCTGGGATCACTTGGGTCTGGTAACGATCTGCGCCCTCTGAGGCATCATCTTCCTCTTGCTCATGGACAGTGGGTGGCGGCTCTTGATGGACCTTTGGGAGAGTAAAGAGATGAGTTCGATATGTTACATGTAGATGAGATGCAGAAACCATTATGCACATAATGACCATTCAATGGTTGATGACATCAGCCCCCATATGAGTGACTAATGTACACCATTTATCTGTATGATATGTAATTCTGGCACCAGTGTGCTGAGATGTCCCGTTCGCTTTTATTCCTCCTCCAGCTGCTCGGCAACTCCAGATATTTTTATAGCTGCCTCATCTGCCGTTGTAGGTTTTGAAATGCTGGAGGTCCATGGCTGGTTCTCCCCTCACCCTCTTATTTTAGATTCTCTTTCCCTGTAAGGAGGGGAAGAAGAGAAGGCTGGGTGATAATGAGTGTAAACATAGAAATATAGAAAATAGGAGCAGTAGTAGGCCATTCGGCCTTTCGAATCTGCACCGCCATTCAATATGATCATGGCTGATCCTCCATCTTCACACAATATTCCTGCTTATTCCCCATACCCCTTGATGCCCTTTGTTTCTAGAAATCTATCCATCTCCCTCTCAAATATATTCAGTGACTTGGCCTCCACAGCCTTCTGTGGCAGATAATTCCACAGGTTCACCACCCTCTGAGTGAAAACATGTCTCCTCATCTCGGTCCTAAATTTCCAACCCATATCCTGAGACTGTGACCCTTCTTCTCGGCGAAGGGAAATATCCTACCCGCATCCAATCTATCCAACCCAGTCAGAATTTTATATGTTTCAATGAGATCCCCTCTCATTCTTCTAAACTTTAGTCAATACAGGTCTAGTCGACCCAATCTCTCCTCACACGACAGCCCTGCCATCCCAGGAATCAGTCTGATGAACCTTCGGTGCACTCCCTCTTTGGCAAGTATATCCTTTCTTCGGCAAGTAGAACAAAACTGCACACAATACTCCAGGTGCGGTCTCACCAAGGCCCTGTATAACTGCAGTAAGACATCCTTGCTCCTGTACTCAAGTTGTCTTGCAATGAAGGCCAACATAACATTTGCCTTCCTAACTGCTTACTGTACCTGCATGTTTACTTTCAATGACTGTTGTACAAGGACACTTCCCAAGCCATCACCATTTAAATAATACTTTGTCCTAATGTTTTTCCAACTAAAGTGGATAACTTAACATTTATCCACATTATACTGCAACTGCCATGCGTTTGTTCACTCTCTCATTCTACCTAAATCACCTAAGCGTCTTTGCATCCTCCTCACAACTCACAGTCCCACCTAGTTTTGTGTCATCAGCAAACTTGGAAATATTACATTTGGTTCCCTCATCCAAATTATTTATAAATATTGTGAATAGCTGGGGCCCAAGCACTGATCCCTGTGATAGCCCACTCGTCACTGCCCGTCAACCCAAAAATCCATTTATTCCTACTCTGTTTCCTGTCTGTCAACCAATTTTCAATCGATGCCAATACATTACCCCCAACCCTATGTGCTTTAATTTTGCACACTAACCTCTTATATGGGACATTGTGAAAGGGAAATCATGCTTGACAAATCTTCTAGAATTTTTTGAAGATGTAACTTGTAGAGTGGATAAGGGAGAACCAGTGGATGTGGTGTATTTGTACTTTCAAAAGGCTTTTGACAAGGTCCCACACAAGAGATTAATGTGCAGAATTAAGGCACATGGTATATGGGGGTAATGTATTGACGTGGATAGAGAACTGGTTGGCAGACAGGAAGCAAAGAGTGGGAATAAACAGGTCCTTTTCAGAATGGCAGCCAGTGCCTAGTGGGATACCACAAGGTTCAGTGCTGGGAACCCAGCTATTTACAATATATATTAATGAATTAGATGAAGGAATTGAATGTAATATCTCCAAGTTTGCAGCTGACACTAAGCTGGGTGGCAGTGTGAGCTGTGAGGAGGATGCGAAGAGGCTGCAGAGTGACATGGTCAGGTTAGATGAGTGGGCAAATGCATGGTAGATGCAGTATAATGTGGATAAATGTGAGGTTATCCACTTTGGTGGCAAAAACAGGAAGGCAGATTATTATCTGAATGGTGACAGAATGGGTGTCATGGTAGATCAGTCATTGAAAGTAGGTATGCAGGTACAGCAGGCAGTAAAGATTGCAAATGGCATGTTGGCCTTCAAAGCAAGAGGATTTGAGTATAGGAGTAGGGAAGTCTTATTGTAGTTGTACAGCACCTTGCTGAGACCACACCTTGAGTATTGTGTGCAGTTTTGGTTTCCTTAACTGAAGAAGGACATTCTTGCTTTTGAGGGTGTGCAGCGAAGCTTCATCAGACTGATTCCTGGGATGGCAGGACTGACAAATGAAGAAAGATTGGATCGACTAGGCTTATATTGACTGGAATTTAAAAGACTGAGAGGTGACTCATAGAAATATATAACATTCTGACGGGATTGACAGGTTTGATGCCGGAAGAATGTTGCCGATGTTGGGGAAGTCCAGAACCAGGGGTCACAGTCTAAGAATAAGATGTAAGCCATATAGGACCGAGATGAGGAGAATATTTTTCAGCCAGAGAATTGTGAGCCTATGCAGTTCTCTACCACAGAAAGTTGTTGAGTCCAGTTCGTTGGATATATTCAAAAGGGAGTTAGATGTGGCCCTTACAGCTAAAGAGTTCAGAGGGTATGGCGTGAAGGCAGGAGTGGGGTAGTGAATTTGGATGATCAGCCATGATCATAATGTATGGTGGTGAAGGCTCGAAGGACCGAATGACTTGCTCCTGCACCTATTTTCTATGTTTCTATGTATCTATATTTCTGAAAATCCAAATGCACCTCATCCACTGGTTCTCCCTTACCTATTCTATCAGTTCCATACTTAAAAATCTCCAGTAGGTTTGTCAAACATGATTTTCCTTTCATAAATCCATGTTGACTTAAATTAATCTAAGTGTGCCTCTATCACCTCCTTTGTATTAGACTGCAGCATTTTCAGAGCTACTGATGTCAGGCTAACTGGTCTTTCGTACCCCATTTTCTCTCTACCTCCATTTTTAAGTAGTGCCACCCTACAATCTGCAGGAACTGTTCCATAATCTATAGAATTTTGGAAGATGATCACCAATGCATCTACTATTTCCCTGGCTATCTCTTTTAGTATTCTGGGATGCATATCATCATGCCCTGGGGATTTATTGGCCTTCAGTCCCGTTATTTTCTCCAGCACTATTTTCTTCCTAATAATAATTTCCTTTAATTCCTCTTGCTCACTAGATCCTTTGTTCCCCACCATTCCTGGGACGTTATTTGTGTCCACTTCCGCGACGACAGAAACAAACGATTTATTTAACTGTTCTGCCATTTCCTTGTTCCCCACTACAAATTCTCCCATTTCTGTCTGTAAAGGATCCACATTTGCCTTTACTAAAATTTTTCTTTTTACTTATTGTAGAAACTTATGCAGTCGGTTTTTATGTTCCTTCCAAGTTTACACTCATACTCAATTTTTTCCGTCTTACTCAATCTCTTGCTCCTTTTTTGCTGAACTCGAAACTGCTCACAATCCTCAGGCTTGCTTCTTTTTCTGGCAACTTTGTATAACTCCTCTTTGGTCTAATACGAACCTTAATTTTTTTTGTTAGCCATGCTTGGACCACCTTTCCTTTTGTGGTTTTATGCAAGAAAGGAATGTATAACTGTTGCAATTCATACACTCGTTCCTTAAATATTAGTCATTACCTATCCACCTTCAAGCCTTTTAATGAATCTTCCCAATCTATCATATCCAATTTATTCCCCATACTTGTGTAGTTTCCTTTGTTTAGATTTAGGATCTTAGTTTTGGATTGGACTACTTCACTTTCCATCTTAATAAAGAATTCAATCATATTATGGTCACTCTTCCTTAAAGGACACCGCACAACAAGATTGTTTCTTAACCCCTTCTCATTACACAATACCTAGTTAGGATAGAACATAAGAACATAAGAACATAAGAATTAGGAACAGGAGTAGGCCATCTAGCCCCGCGAGCCTGCTCCGCCATTCAACAAGATCATGGCTGATCTGGCCATGGACTCAGCTCCACTTACCCGCCCGCTCCCCATAACCCTTAATTCCGTTATTGGTTAAAAATCTATCTATCTTGCTTGGGCAGAGAATTCCACAGATTCACAACCCTCTGGGAGAAGAAATTCCTTCTCAACTCGGTTTTAAATTGACTCCCCCGTATTTTGAGGCTGTGCCCCCTAGTTCTGGTCTCCCCGACCAGTGGAAACAACCTCTCTGCCTCTATATTGTCTATCTCTTTCATTATTTTAAATGTTTCTAGAAGATCACCCCTCATCCTTCTGAAGTCCAACGAGTAAAGACCCAGTCTACTCAATCTATCATCATAAGGTAACCCCCTCATCTCCGGAATCAGCCAAGTGAATCGTCTCTGTACCCCCTCCAAAGCTAGTATATCCTTCCTTAAGTAAGGTGACCAAAACTGCACGCAGTACTCCAGGTGCAGCCTCACCAATACCCGATACAGTTGCAGCAGGACCTCCCTGCTTTTGTACTCCATCCCTCTCGCAATGAAGGCCAACATTCCATTCGCCTTCCTGATTACCTGCTGCACCTGCAAACTAACTTTTTGGGATTCATGTACAAGGACCCCCAGGTCCCTCTGCACCGCAGCATGTTGTAATTTCTCCCCATTCAAATAATATTCCCTTTTACTGTTTTTTTTTCCCAAGGTGGATGACCTCACACTTTCCAACATTGTATTCCATCTGCCAAACCTGAGCCCATTCGCTTAACCTATCTAAATTTCTTTGCAGCCTCTCTGTGTCCTCTACACAACCCGCTTTCCCACTAATCTTTGTGTCATCTGAAAATTTTGTTACACTACACTCTGACCCCTCTTCCAGGTCATCTATGTATATTGTAAACAATTGTGGTCCCAGCACCGATCCCTGTGGCAAACCACTAACCACCAATTTCCAACCCGAAAAGGACCCATTTATCCCGACTCTCTGCTTTCTGTTAGCTAGCCAATTCTCTATCCATGCTAATACATTTCCTCTGACTCCGCATACCTTTATCTTCTGCAGTAACCTTTTGTGTGGCACCTTATCGAATGCCTTTTGGAAATCAAAATACACCACTTCCATCGGTACACCTCTATCCACCATGCTCGTTATATCCTCAAAGAATTCCAGTAAATTAGTTAAACTTGATTTCCCCTTCATGAATCCATGTTGTGTCTGCTTGATTGCACTATTCCTATCTAGATGTCCCGCTATTTCTTCCTTAATGATAACTTCAAGCAATTTCCCCACTACCTTGCACGTCCTGCCATCCCTCTCCATCTATCTATATTATTCCCATCCCACTACCTCCCCCTGCACCTCACACTCACCCTCATTCAAATACAATGATATCAACTAACACACAGAAAGAGGTCACTTGACTTTGTTACCCCAATACAGATGTTAAACTAAGCGGCCGAGAGTTACCTGCTTGTTCCTTAGTCGGCTCCTCAACATACTGGTCGAAACATACATCTCGTATAGACTCCAGCAATTCATCTGCACAGTATTATTGCTAATTTGATTTGGCCAGTCTATATGTAGATTAAAGTCACCTGCGATGACTGTTGTACCCTTGGTTCATGCATCTGTAATTTCCTGTTTGATGCCATCCCTTGCACACCCACTACTGTTTGGAAGCATATAGGCAACTCCCACCAATGGAATGAATGAGTTAGATTTTTAGGGGGTGACTATGATTGCGTAGGGTAACAAAGTGAAGTGGTCTCCTTCTGTGTGTTCGTTGATATGCTTGTATTCGGATGAGGGTGAGTGTGAGACGCGGGGGGATGGGGGGAGGTCGTGAGATGGGGATAATATAGATAGAGAGGGATGGGAGGATGTGCAAGGTAAGTTGGTGTAAGTAAGGATGTGCAGGAGCAGGGTTGGGATGGCAGAGTGATGGGAATGCGATGGGACGCACAGCAGGATGAAGATGAGTGTGGTTTTGTCCAAACATTTCCTGATCGCATGTGATCATTGAAACTTCTGCAGCACGGCACTCAGCTCCTCCTGAACATATCTCTGTTGTTGGCATGCTCTGCACTTTGCAGCCAGGCTCTTATTGTTGCCTGGG
Organism: Pristiophorus japonicus; assembly: GCF_044704955.1. NCBI lineage: Eukaryota > Metazoa > Chordata > Chondrichthyes > Pristiophoridae > Pristiophorus > Pristiophorus japonicus. The sequence continues at coordinate 101,062,843 of NC_091989.1, forward strand.
GATGTCTCTTCCGCCCATTGGAAGGGAGGAGGGCATCCCTGTGTGCTCTGACACCCTCCACAAGGATATGGAGGGATTCGTTACTCACACCAACTTAGCATGCGCAACCACCCATCCCTCTCCCTCTGCCCTCAACTTATTATCCACCGCTCTCACTAACCCTCATCCAAACGGAATCATACCAAGCAACAACATGCAAGGAGCCCTCAGGGCAATGCCACCCCATTCCTTGTGTAGAGGGTCCTCTATCATTTGCGATTCTCACAAGGTTGGAAGAGGCTGCATTGGAAGACTTGGGAGTGGGTGAGCAACTGGAAGTGGGAGCTGAAGACGGAGAGAGGGGGACCTCCCAGTAACCTAGCGATAGAATTACATAGCACACAGCTACATGACATACATCTGTCACTTATTCGTGGTCTGATGGCACCAGCCACTGAATGGTCATTATGTGCATAATATGTGCACCCATTTTTCTTTTGGAATATCGAACACAGCACTTTACGCTCCCACAGTCCAACAAGAGCAAACCCTCCTCGCACACAGAGCGGAGAGCACTAGTTCCAACTGTCACAGGACAGAGAGTGGAGAGCACCAGTTCCAACTGTCACAGGACAGAGAGTGGAGAGCACCAGTTCCAACTGTCACAGATCAGAGAGTGGAGAGCACCAGTTCCAACTGTCACAGGACAGAGAGTGGAGAGCACCAGTTCAAACTGTCGCAGGACAGAGAGTGGAGAACATCAGTTCAAACTGTCACAGGACAGAGAGTGGAGAGCACCAATTCCAACTGTCACAGGAGCATCCAGTCGTGCCCCGTTGGCTGCCCCAAAAGGAAGTGGAGTGTGGGAAATTGCACTCCGCTTCCATTGAGGGGTGGTGAGGACAATTCTGCAGCGGGAGCAGGACTTCCACGCTGGGGGCTAAAATTCCCTGCCTTAGAAGGTTACCGCCCCTCAAGAGGGGAGCCTGTGCGGGGAGGCAGAGGGAAGATGAGGGGAGACGGGGGTGGGGGATGGAGGAGAGAGTGGTGGAGGTGGGGGGTTGAGAAACCCAGGGCGGGAGACAGAAGGGGCCACATTGCAGCGAAGATCTGGGGGAGCCAAGTGTGTTGGAGGGGCAGGCCTGGGGGCTCTGTGCCTCGCTGCGGGGAGTGTTCAGAGTGGGGTGGACGGGTTGACTGCGCAGATGGCGGTTGGTGGATGTGGTGTGGTTGGCATCGCGCGGGCGTGGCTCTGAGGTGGCCGGGGCTGGGGGCTCGACATCCGGGGTTGTTCGGCATTTGGGAAGAATTCTGATGGGACGGGGCGGGTTGGGTGCAGGGGAAGTGTTCCCAATGTTGGGTGACTCCGGAGCCAGGGGGTGGCACTCTCTTGGGATGGGGGGTGGGCTATCTGGGGCTGGGATGGGGAGAGACTTCTTCACTCGGAGAGTTGTTGGCCTGTGGGGTTCCCTGCCGCGGAGAGTTGTTGCTGCCAGTTCATTTGATGTGTTCGGGAGGGAGTTGGATGTAGTCCTTGCGGCTGCGGGGGTCGGGGGGTGTGCAGGGGGCGTTGGGGGGAGGTGCTGGGGTGGGTGATCATCCATGATCTTGTTGAATGGCGGTGCAGGATCGAAGTTCCGAATGGCCTACTCCTGCACCTATTTTCTATGTTTCTATGTTTCTGTGCACTGTCAGGAGGAGCCTCCAGCTCTGAGGGTGCACCGTCACCAGACATAAGCGCACACTGCACCAACGCAGAGATACACACCCCTGAAGGTCCAATGCGAGATAGAGTAGTGTGTCAGCTGGTGTGTCACAAGGCACAAGTGAGCACGAACAGATGGTGCAGACAGGGACAGCAGTATAGTCTCCTTGCTGGAGGACGCAGGACAGTCCCAGCTCTGCTCAGCTGCAGGCAGACACTGAGTCTCAGGAAGTGGCCGATTCTGGAACATAAACATAAGAACATAAGAATTAGGAACAGGAGTAGGCCATCTAGCCCCTTGAGCCTGCTCCGCCATTCAATAAGATCATGGCTGATCTGGCCGTGGACTCAGCTCCACTTACCCGCCCGCTCCCCGTGACCCTTAATTCCCTTATTGGTGAAAAATCTATCTATCTGTGACTTGAATACATTCAATGAGCTAGCCTCAACTGCTTCCTTGGGCAGAGAATTCCACAGATTCACAACCCTCTGGGAGAAGAAATTCCTTCTCAACTCGGTTTCAAATTGGCTCCCCCGTATTTTGAGGCTGTGCCCCCTAGTTCTAGTCTCCCCGACCAGTGGAAACAACCTGTCCGCCTCTAGATTGTCTATCCCTTTCATGATTTAAAATGTTTCTATAAGATCACCCCTCATCCTTCTGAACTCCAATGAGTAAAGACCCAGTCTACTCAATCTATCATCATAAGGTAACCCCCTCATCTCCGGAATCAGCCTAGTGAATCGTCTCTGTACCCCTCTATATATGCTAGTATATCCTTCCTTAAGTAAGGTGACCAAAACTGCACGCAGTACTCCAGGTGCGACTTACCAATACCCTATACAGTTGCAGCAGGACCTCCCTGCTATTGTATTCCATCCCTCTCGCAATGAAGGCCAACATTCCATTCGTCTTCCTGATTACCTGCTGCACCTACAAACTAACTTTTTGGGATTCATGCACAAGGACCCCCAGGTCCTTCTGCACCACAGCATGTTATAATTTCTCCCCATTCAAATAATATTCCCTTTTACTGTTTTTTTTCCCCAAGGTTGATGACCTCACACTTTCCAACATTGTATTCCATCTGCCAAACCTGAGCCCATTCGCTTAACCTATCTAAATCTCTTTGCAGCCTCTCTGTGTCCTATACACAACCCTCTTTCCCACTAATCTTTGTGTCATCTGCAAATTTTGTTACTCTACACTCTGCCCCCTCTTCCAGGCCATCTGAGTATATTGTAAACAGTTGTGGTCCCAGCACCGATCCCTGTGGCACACCACTAACCACCGATTTCCAACCCGAAAAGGACCCATTTATCCCGACTCTCTGCTTTCTGTTCGCCAGCCAATTCTCTATCCATGCTAATACATTTCCTCTGACTCCGCGTACCTCTATCTTCTGCAGTAACCTTTTGTGTGGCACCTTATCGAATGCTTTTTGGAAATCTAAATACACCACATCTATCAGTACACCTCTATCCACCATGCTCGATATATCCTCAAAGAATTCCAGTAAATTAGTTAAACTTGATTTCTCCTTCATGAATCAATGCTGCTTCTGCTTGATTGCACTATTCCTATCTAGATGTCCAGCTATTTCTTCTTTCATGATAGTTTCAAGCATTTTCCCCACTACAGATGTTAAACTAACCGGCCTATAGTTACCTGCCTTTTGTCTGCCCCCTTTTTTAAACAGAGGCGTTACATTAGCTGCTTTCCAATCCGCTGGTACCTCCCCAGAGTCCAGAGAATTTTGGTAGATTATAATGAATGCATCTGCTATAACTTCCGCCATCTCTTTTAATACCCTGGGATGCATTTCATCAGGCCCAGGGGACTTGTCTACATTGAGTCCCATTAGCCTGCCCAGCACTACCCCACTAGTACTAGTGATTGTCTCAAGGTCCTCCCTTCCCACATTCCTGTGACCAGAAACTTTTGGCATGGTTTTTGTGTTTCCAACTGTGAAGACCGAAGCAAAATAATTGTTTAAAGTCTCAGCCTTTTCCATATTTCCCATTATTAAATCCCCCTTCTCAGCTTCGAAGGGACCAACATTTACTTTAGTCACTCTTTTCCGTTTTATTTATCTATCTGTTTTTATGTTTTGCGCAAGTTTACCTTCGTAATCTATCTTTCCTTTCTTTATTGCTTTTTTAGTAATTCTTTGTTGTCGTTTAAAATTTTCCCAATCTTCTAGTTTCCCACTAACGTTGGCCACCTTATACGCATTGGTCTTTGATTTGATACTCTCCTTTATTTCCTTGGTTATCCATGGCTGGTTATTCCTTCTCTTACCACCCTTCTTTTTCACTGGAATATATTTTTGTTGCGCACTATGAAAGAGCTCCTTAAAAGTCCTCCAATGTTCCTTAATTGTGCCACAGTTTAGTCTGTGTTTCCAGTCTACTTTAGCCAACTCTGCCCTCATCCCACTGTAGTCCCCTTTGTTTAAGCATAGTACACTCGTTTCTGACACAACTTCCTCACCCTCAATCTGTATTACAAATTCAACCATACTGGGTTCACTCATTCCGAGAGGATCTTTTACTAGGAGATCGTTTATTTTTCCTGTCTCATTACACAAGGCCAGATCTAAGATAGCTTGCTGCCTTGTAGGTTCTGTAACATACTGTTCAAAGAAACAATACCGTATGCATTCTATGAATTCCTCCTCCAGGCTACCCCGTGCGATTTGAGTTGACCAATCGATATGTAGATTAAAATCCCCCATGGATGTGCAGGAAGAAGTGCAGGGAGCTCTGACGGGTTTTGCGAGCATGATGTCTGCAAATGTTCAGAGAATGGAGGAGTCCATCTCCAACAGAAGCAGCACTGTGTCACAGGCGATTGTGACTGTCGGCCCCTACATGGATATGGTGCCCATCTGCATAGAGCAGCTAATGCACCACGCATAGGAGCACATGGTCTCGATGGAGAACTGATGGATACCTATGGAACATAGATGGCAGAGGCTGCTAGACCTCCTGTCTTGGAGTAATGTCGGCGTAGACATGGGTCCTCACGGTCCCAGTGATGTGCAGCTGCTTGCTAACAAGGGGGTGCTGCTGGCCCATGAGAGCGATGACGTGAGAGTGGGGAGGTTAGTGTGGGGTCCCCTCAAAGCCCTTACACTTCTCTGCCATTGCCTCCCCCTCAGTCAGAGTCCCAGGTCGGTCCTCTGACCGCGATGGCCGAATCTGCCCCTGCTCCGTCGCCGGATGAGCAGACTTCTCTGGGGCCTTCACAGGCTTCAAAGCTCAGATCTTATCTCGTAAGATTATTGAAGCAGTCTCTGCAGGGGAGTGAGCAGCCTGCCCCTACCTCTGCTGAAGCTCAGGTGTAGCACCTCATAGACTTATGCATAAGAGAAATGTGGCACACAGTAGATTCACAATGGTAGCCACTTGGGTGGTTTCGTCAATGTTAATGGCAAGTTTGCATTAATGTATTGTCAACCATTAAAATCTTTATTTACACCACTTGGCCATTTTGGACACATTTGTGTGCCCCTTTGGAAGTGGTGTAATGAGTTGCAGTGACCGGTGAGACATAACAGAACCTCCAGCAATGGTGGTCAGTGTGGAAGGAGTGACTTCTTTATTGTAGGGATTCTTTCTGGTGTTGCTGTGGGATGGTGGCAACCTGCGCAGCATGTGGCAGTCGTATGGGTGTACACCGCAAAGTTAATAAATCTGGCCATTCCTGGCCGCCCGGGCAGTAATGTGCTTGTGTGCTGATACCCTCTGTCCTGTGCAGCATCAGCTGGTTGTGGAGAAGTTTGGTGGTGTTGGTGTTGGTGCTGTTGGTGTGTCTGGTGCTGCTGGGCTTGGGGTTCATCGTGGTCCCATTCTGAGCACCATGGTGACACAGCAGAAACGTCACCCACTGGTTGAACAGATAAAATGTTAAGTAGAGTTGACAGAAGTAATCTGAGGGTTGAAATTACGCAGACAAACTGATCCACATTATTACATGTGTCATGCTCTTCCCCATAAGTGTAAACATTCACTGGGTATCCACTCTATTAAAATTATGAAAGGTTTTGATAGAGTGGACACAGAGAGAGTGTTTACATTTATGGGGATGAGCATGACGAGAGGTCATCAATGTAAGATAGTCACCAAGAAATCTATTCGGGAATTCAGAAGAACGTTTTTTCCCAAAGAGTGGTGAGAATGTGGAACCCACTACCACAGCGAGTGATTGAAGCAAATAGTATCGATACATTTAATTGAGGCTAGATAGCTGCGAATCCTTCACAACTGTTAGTGGAGGTTAGTTCTCGTGGTTGCTTTTCAGTTTTAGCCAGTGGATCAGTTTATCTGAGTAATTTCAACCCTCACAGTTTTGTATCAGTGAATGGAAACCAATTTGAAAGTTAATGGAGTGAGTGAGAAGGACAACAGAAAAAGTCAACTTATAGAGCTGAATGAAAAAACCTTCAGCAGACCATTCAGCCCATCATGCCTGCTCCTATCTCTTTACCTGGAGCTACCCACTCTAGTCCTGTTTCTCTGTTCTGCTCAAGATCCCACAGGCTCCTCGCGCTGATATTGTGAGATTCCTCTGGCAGTGGGCAGTGTTGTGCCGGATCAGGGGCTGGATGGTTGGGAGGGCAAGCTGGCAGCATCCAGTTTTAGGGCTGGAGAAAAGAGACCCAACCTGTTCATCCTTTCCTGATATGTATACCCTCGCATTTCTGGTAACATCCTTGTAAATCTTTTCTGCTCCATCTCCAGTGGCTCTGTATCCTTTTTATAATATGGCGACCAGAACTGTATGCAGCACTCTAAGTATGGTCGAACCAGGGTTTGATACAGGTTTAGCATAACTTCCCTACCTTTCAATTCTATACCTCCAGAAATAAACCATAATGCTTGGTTTGTTTTTTTTATGGCCTTGTGTTGCTACCTTTAGTGATTAGTATATTTGTACTCCGAGATTCCTTTGTTCCTCTGCCCCACAAAGCCTCTCACCCTCCAAGTAATAACTGACCTCCCTATTCTTCCTACCAAAATGTAATACCTCACATTCATCTGAGTTGAACTTCATTTGCCAATAATATGCTCATTCTGTAAGTTTATTAATGTCCTCTGGTAATTTATTGCCGTCCTCCTCAGTACTGACTATCCTCTCGCCCCCCAATTTGGTGTCATCCACAAATTTAGAAATTGTGTGTTCGATTCTAAATTCTAAATCGTTAAAGTTAATTGTGAACAACAGTGGTCCCAGCACTGATTCTTGTGGAACACTCGTATGCACCTTCTGCCACTGTGAATGGTTACCCTTTACGCCTACTCTCTGCTTTCTGTCTTGATCCATTCTGCTACTTGTCCCCTGACTCCACATTCTCTGACCTTGTTCTTCAGTCTAATATGGGGAACCTTATGAGAGGCTTTTAAAAAATCTAGATAAATTGCATCAACTGCATTACCATTGTCTATTCTCTGTTATCTTTTCAAACACATTCAATGAGGTTGTGCAAGCAAGACTTTCCAGTTTGAAATCCCTGTTGGCTATTCATTATTATATTTTTGGTTTCTAGATGTTCTCCTATTTTATCCCTTAGTTGGCATTCCATTATTTTTCCGACCACCGATGTTAAGCTGACTGTAATTTCCTGGACGTTCTATCACCCTTCATAAATATAGATATTACGTTCGCTATCCGCTAGTCCACTGGCACTACACCTTTTTCCAACAAATTATTAAGTGTGTGTAGTAATGCCTCTGCTACCGTTCCCTAAATTATTTTAAAATGTCTGGACATAGGGTTTTATCCTCTGAGTATGATTAGTTTATTTATTATGTCCCCTCTTTTTATTTTAAATGCATTTATCACGTTAATAATCTCATCATCCAATAAAATGTCCACCTGTACTATCTCCCAGGTAAATACTGAAACAAGATAATGATTTAATATTTCTGCCATCTCTCTATCGTTACCTGTAGTATTATCCTGTTAATCCCTTAATGGCCCTATTCTTGTACCAACAGTCGTTTTTTATCGATGTGCCTGTAAAATATTTTACTCTTTTGTTTTATGTTCTTTGCTAATTTAATTTAATAGTTTCTATTAGCGTTGCGAATTGTTTTTTTTAACTTCTCTCCAAATCTCTTAGTAATCTGTCCTCACCTTTACCTGCGCCCCGCGAGCGGATGTCAGCCAACTTCGCAACCTGTGAATCTGGCCTTGACATCCGCTCACACCAGCCTCCCCCGTGGTACACAGGGCAATTTCCCCCGTGGGCCAGTAAGGGGTCGGTGCTGTACAGTGCCTGTACAAGCTCCAGGCAAATCCCCGGGAGCCGGTAGCGCCCAATAGCCGAGCGAAAAATGTCTTGCCCCCCCCAGGAGGTGCTAACAGGGCTCTGAAAAGGGAGCAATTTTGTTTCCTGACTACTGCTTGGTGAAATCTGTATCACTCTCTGTCTCGCTCTCACTCGTTCTCCCTTTAATGATGCCAATTACCTTTTTTGCCCTGTATTGAATGAGCGAGACATGAAGCCATTTAAGAAGTTGAATTAGCCAAGTTTCATTGAACAACATATCTGGTTGGGCACTTACCTTGGAGAAGTTGCATGTTGGACGCTAATCAATCTCATTGCCCACTTAATTCAGTCTCAGTGCACAGAGAATGCAGGAGAGGGCTAAATCAGGAGCAAATGGTGCAGGTGAGTGAGGTTAGGCCCCAAGCGATAAAGAATGATCAAGGCACCCTTGCCATTACACCTATCATTTCCGACTGCAGGCCCATCACCTTTTTTCTAAATGCCTCTTCATCGAGATCCTCCTCTGAGTCCTGTGTTTCAGATATCACGAGCTGGCCCCGAGCTGTGCAGATACTGCTACTACATTAGTCTCTAAAGAACGTGTAGTGTTCGAGGAAACTGTCTCAAATACATTCCATAAACTGTGCCCGATGGTAGAGCTACTGTTGTGAGCGACGGGGCAACAAATTACTTTCACCAGTGTTTTCTGCCCCTTGTTATTTCTTATCTCCACCCAAACTGATTCTACTTCCTGATCTTCTGAGCCAACATCCATTCTCACTTCTGTCCTCATGTCAACCTTTATTATCAGGGCCATACCCCCACCACACACCAACTTCCACTCCACCTTTCATTTTGCCTCTCCTTTCTAAATGACATGTATCCTGCAATATTTAATTCTTAACCTTGTTCACCTTCCAAACATGCCTCTGTCATAGTAATTAGATCAAACCCATTTATTACAATTTGTGGCAGTAATTCAACCATCTTGTTTGGAATTCTTCCTGCATTCAGATCAAGAGGCTTTAATTTTAACTTGTTACTCTTATTCCCTGTTTTCACCTTATTCACTGATGCACTATGACCTTTACACTCTCTGTCCCTTCCTCTCACACTCTACTTATCTATATCCAAATCACTACCCTGCTCCATTTCCTTCAATTTCTCTTTCGATTTCTATATTTCCCCTTACCTCATCCCACCAGCCCACATACCCCCCCCCCCCACACACACGCCCTCCCCCCCGCACACACACCGCACCCCCCCGCCGCCCCACACACACACACTTTTAGCATGAATCCCTATCTGCAGCCCTAGTTATTTGATTCACCAGGACGCTGATCGTAGCCTGGTTTCAGAGATAGAGAGAGTGAAGCAGAGTGCGAGAGAGTGAGAGACAGAGAGAGTGAGTGTGTTAGAGTGAGAGAGTGTGTGAGAGAGTAAGAGATTGAGAACGGGAGAGAAAGGGACAGACTGAGTGAGTAATTGAGTGTAAGAGAGTAAGTGAGTGAGAGAGTGAGAGATAGAGATTGACGGAGAGAGGGAGAGAGTGAGAGTGAGTGATTGCCTGCGAGTGAGGATTGAGTGAGAGAGCAAGAATGAGTGAGAGGTATAGTGAGTGAGAGCAAGAGTGAGAGAGAGAACGAGAGTGAGAGAGAGAGTGAGGGAGAGTGTGAAATAATGAGCGAGAGAGGGTGAGCGAGTCAGTGAGATAGTGAGAGAGTGAGTGAGCGAGAGAGAGAGTGATAGTGAGAGTGAGAGAAAGTGAGAGAGTGAGAGACAGAGATATTGAGATAGAGCAAAAGAGAAAGATGAAGGGGGACAGAGAGAGAGAGAGAGAGACTTAGTGAGAGGGTGAGTGAGTCAGTGAGAGAGAGAGTGAGAGAGTGAGTGAGCGCGAGAGAGTGAGAGGGTGAGACTGAGAGAATGTGTGAGAGAATGGCAGACAGAGAGATTGAGAGAGCGAGCGAAAGAGAAAGATTGAGTTGGAGAGAGAGAGAGAGAGAGAGTTAGTGTGAGAGAAAGAGAGGCAGAGGGAGAGTGACAGAGAGACACAGAGAGTGAGAGAGAGAAACACAGAGAGACACTCAGTCACTCAATCATTCTCATATTCTCTCCGTCACTCTCAATCTCTCACATTCTATCTCTCTCACTGTCCCTCACTCACTCACTCTCCCTCCAACTCTCTCTCCCTTTCTCTGGTGCTTTGGTTGTGTCTGTGCCTTTGTGTGGTGTAAATATCTCGTGTTGTGTTGATTGTGGTTCTCTATTTTACAGCAGCAGCTCTCTGCTATCCAAACTCTGTATCTCTGGCCCCGCCCTGGGTTGCAATTTTTTTTCGGGCTCTGTGCTAGTGTTTCCCTATCTTTCCCCTGTTCTCTGTCTTTAATGGATGAACCCCCGCTGGGAGGTCTGGTGACTTTCCAGCAAAGATGGTCAATATCGACTTGTAGATTACAGAAGCCGGGCTGTGTTGGAACCACATCTGTTTATAGGTCTAGTCAACATCCCAGTGAGTCTCCCTGCCATTACTCATCTGAATCTACATTTAAGAAGACCTTTAATACTTTCCGGTCCATATTTCCACCTTTAATGGTGAAATGGGCAGATAATTGAGCCAGGAGCTCCCCTGAATGTACAGGATTGTCATGGTGTGGTTTCATGAAAGGCAATTGTACAACTGCATTTCACAAGATTCCCCATCTGTTGTATACCCATTTAAATATGATGTTATATGATACCTCTGACACCACTTGCCAATCTGCTGTGTGCAACTGACTGTAAGTAATATGAAGTGTGATGCAACCTTCTCCTCCCTCTCCCCGTGTCACGGGGACTTTCCTCCTCTCCAGAAATAGGAGCTCCCTAGTAAAGCAGCGCCTGAGGGGGGAAGGGAGTGGGACTGAGACTGGCACTCGGTGTGGGACTTAGACTGGCACTGGGTGTGGGACTGAGACTGGCACTGTGTGTGGGACTGAGACTGGCACTGGATGTGGGACTGAGACTGGCACTGGGTGGAGGACTGAGACTGGCAATGGGTGTGGGACTGAGACTGGCACTGGGTGTAGGGCTGGGACTGGCACTGGGTGTGGGACTGAGACTGGCACTGGGTGTGGGACTGAGACTGGCACTGGGTGTGGGACTGAGACTGGCAATGGGTGTGGGACTGAGACTGGCACTGGGTGTGGGACTGAGACTGGCACTGGTATGGGACTGAGATTGGCACTGGGTGGAGGACTGAGACTGGCAATGGGTGTGGGACTGAGACTGGCACTGGGTGTAGGGCTGGGACTGGCACTGGGTGTGGGACTGAGACTGGCACTGGGTGTGGGACTGAGACTGGCACTGGGTGTGGGACTGAGACTGGCACTGGGTGTAGGACTGAGACTGGCACTGGGTGTAGGACTGAGACTGGCACTGGGTGTAGACTGGCACTGAGTGTGGGACTGAGACTGGCACTGGGTGTGGGACTGAGACTGGCACTGGGTGTGGGACTGAGACTTACACTGGGTGTGGGACTGAGCCTGCGAGTGAGAGGCTGCAGCACCAAACGACTCATGAAATGGAACTTAAACAGACACAAAGGATTTTCTATCCCATTCTTGCCGCTGTTGCGATCCCAAGTAAGTGCCTGCGTGTTGCTGCTGTTCCTGATAGTGTCAGCGTGTTGCCGTTACCCGTGTGTAACAGTGTACTGTTAGTGACATCACTTTAACAAATGTCGCATTCCCCATTTTCACTCGACTCTTTTACACAAACGATACTAATGTGAATGTGTAATGTAAGTGATGCCGCCCCATGGATCTGTCTGACAATCTCTGACACAGATGGACCACTGGCTCCGGATGACAGCTTTATGACAGGCTGTGAGATCCGCTCTGAATGCAGCTGTCTGATCCTGAGCGACACACTGTGTATTCAGTCTGTGCTGCTCACTGTGGGTCCACCTGTTGCACATCCTGATATCCCCACTCTGTACTAGTTTAATGGGATTACTGCAATCCACAGGCAATACAGACTGCAATAATACCCAGTCACATTCGGTATGTTCCCAGTCGTGCTGATACTGTATAATGTGGTGAATACCTGGCGCTGTCCCGGTCATGCTGTGCAATAGATTCACTGAGTTTCTCCCATTCCGATCTCCGTCTCTCATTCTCTCCATCTCTCTCTCTATTTTTCTCTCACGTTCTATCTCTGTGTGTCTCTGCATCACTGCATTCTGTCTATAACTCGCTCGCTTTTTGTCCCCCACTATCGCTGTCTCTATTGGTGTATGTGTGTCTCTCTCTGCGTCGCTCTGTCTCTTTGTTTCTCGATCTCTCTTGCTCTTGTCTCTTTCTCTCCAAGTCTCTCTCTCGCTTGCTGTATCATTCTCTCTCTGTCTGTCTATCTCACTCTCTCTGTCTCTCTATCTTGCTCTCTCTCTGTCTTTGTCTTTCTCTCTCTATATATATCTCCCTCTCTCTGTCCCTCTCTATCACTGTCTCTCTCTCTCTCTCTCTGTGTATATCCCCCTGTCTGTCTCCTTCTCTCTCTCTCCCTCTCTGTATATCACCCTCTCTCTCTGTATCTCTCTCTCCCTCTGTCTTCTTCTCTCTCTCTCGAAATATATATATATATCTCCCTCTCTCTCTCTCTCTCTCACTCTTTCTCGCTCTCTGTCTCTCACTCGCTGACTCTGTTTATTTCTTTCAAATTTCTCTCGCAGTCGGTCTGCATATATTTCTCTTCATGTACCCCTCCAAGTGTCTTTGTATATCTTTCTGTATCCCTGTCTCTCATAGAAACATAGAAACATAGAAAAATAGGTGCAGGAGTAGGCCATTCGGCCCTTTGAGCCTCCACTGCCATTCAATGTGATCATGGTTGATCATTCCCTAAGTACCCCTTTCCTGTTTCTCTTCATACCCTTTGAACCCCTTCGCCGGAAGAGCCATTTCTAATTTCCTCTTGAATATATCCAATGAACTGGCATCAACAACTCTCTGTGGCAGGGAATTCCACAGGTTAACAACTCTCTAACAGTCCCGTCAGAAGCTTATACGTTTCTATGAGATCCTCTCTCATCCTTCTAAACTCCAGTGAATACACGCCCAGTTGATCCAGTCTCTCCTCATATGACAGTCCGGTCATCCCTGGAATCAGTCTGGTGAACCTTCGCTGCACTCCCTTAATAGCAAGAACATCCCTCCTCAGATTAGGAGACCAAAACTGAACACAATATTCCAGGTGAGGCCTCACTGAGGCCCTGTCCAACTGCAGTAAGGCCTCCCTGCTCCTATTCTCCAATCCCCTAGCTATGAAGGCCAACATACCATCTGCCTTTCAGTGACTGATGAACCATGACACACAGGTCTCGTTACACCGCCGCTTTTCCTAATCTGTCGCCATTCAGATAATATTCTGTCTTCGTGTTTTTGCCCCCAAAATGGATAACATCACATTTATCCACATTATACTGCATCTGCCATGCATTTGCCCACTCACCTAACATGTCCAAGTCACCCAGCAGCCTCTTAATGTCTTCTCATAGCTCACACCACCACCCAGTTTGGTGTCTTCCGCAAACTTGGAGATATTACACTCAATTCCTTCATCTAAATCGTTAATGTATATTGTAAAGAGCTGGGGTCCCAGCAGTGAGCCTTGCAGCACTCCACTAGTCACTGCCTGCCATTCTGAAAAGGATCCGTTTATCCCGACTCTCTGCTGCCTGTCTGCCAACCAGTTCTCTATCCACTTCAGTACATTACACCCAATACCATGTGCTTTGATTTTGCACAACAATCTCTTGTGCGGGACCTTGTCAAAAGCCTTTCTAAAGTCCAAATACACCACATCTACTGGTTCTCCCTTGTCCACTCTGCTAGTTACATCTTCAAAAATATTTGTCAAGCATGATTTCCCTTTCATAAATCCATGCTGACTTGGTCCGATCCTGTCACTGCTTTCCAAATGCGCTGCTCTTTCATTCTTAATGATTGATTCCAACATTTTCCCACTACCGATGTCAGGTTAACCGGTCTCTCTCTCTGTTGAGCTGGGATATTGTTGATTTGGGATGTGTGTAAATCCCTGCTCCTATTCTATCGCACTGTGTAACTCACAACCCACAGTGTCCCTGGAGTTGATGAACAACAGATTTCACAGTGATGCTCAGATCACAGAGACTGCATTTTATCTGCTTTTATCGCCCATTCCGGTTGGGCGCTGCTTTCTAAAAGTTATTTGCAATGTCACTGTCAGACCATTGGATCCCCGGTGGGAATCCTACAGTGAACTGAATGTACCCAAACTCAATCTATGAGGAAACAGCTTAAACCTACGGCGGGGCTTCATGAAGTGACAGATCTGTAGAATCAATGTAACTTTAGCATTTTTGTCCTGATCTGTGTGCAAGTCACGAGGCCCCTTGAGGATGGAGATTGAAATGTCGGGACCCAAATAGTTATTGAGATAGAGACGACTTTCAGGAAAAACCAAAGCTTCACTGACGGACCTCGGGTAGATATATGTGGGATTCACTTTGTGTGTCCAGAGTGTAAAGTTTGATGTGACATTCACTTAACTGTAGTTCTACCACAGTAACGAAACGCAATGGGTCCCAGGGTTTCTGTAAACAGGTGTTGAATATAGAATTCAGGTTCTCTTGTACCGCTAGGTTTTATTTGTTGCTAATTATCTTCAATCTATGTCCTCTGCTTACCGATGCTGCTGACAGTGGAAACATTTTCTCGCTATCTATATCAAATCCAAGCATAATTTTGAGCACCTCTATTACTTCTCTCGTTAACATTCTCTAATGAGAATAATACTCTCCAGTCTCTCCACATATCTGACGTCCCTTATCCCTGGCACAATTCTGTTAAATCTCATCTGCACTCCTAAGTAAGGTACCCAAAATTGGACACAATGCTGGAGCTGAGCCCTAACCAGTGATTTATAAAGTGTTACCATCTCTTTATCGCTCTATGCCTCTATTTCGAAAGCACACAATCGCAAATACTTTTTCAACAGTCTCAACAACACCTTAAAAGATTTGTGTTCAAACACCCGCAGATCCCCTGTTCCTGCACCCCTTTAAAATTGTACCATATATTTTATATTGTTTCTCCTAATCCTGCTTAACAAAATGCAACTTTTCGCACTGCTTTGCATTAAATATTTCCTGACATGTATGTACCCATTTCACCAGTCTCTGTGTCTGCCTGAAGTCTGTTGCTATCCTCTCACTGTTACTACATTTCCAAGCGTTGTGTCATCTGCAAACTTTGAAATTATACTCCCTACCCCCAAGTCCCAGTCATTAACGTATATCTAATATCGACTCCAGTGGGACACCACTGTGTACTTCCCTTCAGTGTGAAAAACAACTGCTCACTACTACTCTCTGCTTTCTGACCTTATTCAATGTTATATCAACGCTGCCATTGCCCCTTAACATCATGGGCTTCAATTTAGGTAAAAAGTCTATTATGTGTCACTTTATCAAATATCGTTCAAAAGTTGATACGAACAACAATTCTTGCATTACCTTCATCAAACCTCTCCGTTATTTCATTGAAGAGCTCAATCAAATTAATCAGAAAAGATTTGCTTTTAACAAATCTGTGTTTTGACAGTAATTTCTTGATGCATGTCCTTGCAAGTGAGAATGAATTTTGTCGCAGAATATGGTGTCTAGATGCATCCCCACCACCGACGTTAGTCTGACTTACCAATAGATGCTGGGTTTATCCCCCTCCCCTTTATTAAACATTGGTGTAACATTTGCAACTCCCCAATCCTCTGGCACCTGTCCCATATCCAATAGGATTGGTAGATTGGGGCATGAGCCTCGACAATTTCTACCTTTACTTCCCTCAGCAAACTAGGATACACCCGATCCGAATTGGGTGAGTTATCTCCGTGGAGCAATATCCACCATAAGTACCTCCTCTTTATCTATTTATATCCTATCCAATATCTCTACCCTCTCCTCCTTTACATTGGCAGCATTCCCTTCAATAGGGAACAAGAGGCAAAGTTTTATTTAATACCTCATGCATGGCCTCAGATTCCACAAGATGATTCATTGTTGATCTCTAATCGGCCCCGCCCTTCATTTAACTCCGTATTCACTCACTGTTTCCAGGAGACAGGTGTCTGTTTTGTCATAATTCGCTATTTTGTTTATCACTAAATATGACTCAATTTTAATGTAATGCACATGACCATGAATACGTCTCAATTTTACAGCCACTGTACATGTCTGAAGGTCAAACACCATTTCATATCGTTAACCTGGTCCATAGATCATTCTCCAATTGTTAACATTGACTGCGTCTATATATAATTCACTAAACATATCCACATATTATTCTACTAGTATTTACACTAACCAGGTCGGTAGATCATTCTCCAATTGTTAACACAAACCACGTCTGCAAATAGCTCTCAATTTGTGTGCTTTAACGAGGTCTAAAGATCAATCTCCGATTGTTATCATTAACAAGGTCCTTGCATCTTTCTCTAATTGTAAACACTGACCAGGTCCATAGATCATTCTCCAATTACTAGCACTAAACAGTTAAGTGGAACATTCTCCGAATGTTAGCACGAACAAGGTCCATATAATATTCACCAATTATTAACACAAACCAGGTCTATATATCATTCTCCAATTGTTAGCACTAACTACGATATCGATTATTCTCCAATTGTTTACACTAACCAGGTCCATAGATTAATCCGCCACTATTAACACTAATCAGGTCCATGGACCATTCTCCAACTGCTGGCATTAACTGGGTCCATAGAATATTCTCCAATTATTGGCACCTACCAGGGCTATTGATCATTCTCCAATTTTTAACTCTAACCAGCTGCTTAAATTATACTCAAATTGTTAGCACTAACCAGGTCTATAAAACATTCTCCAATTATGAATACCATCCAGTTCCACAGACCATTCTCCAAATGTTAGCAGAAACCTGGTATAATGTTTGTTCTATACTTGTTAGCATTAAACGCATCTATAGATCATTTTCCAATTGGTATCACGAAGCATGTCTATCTCGTATCTATGGATCATTCTCCAATTGTTAGCATTGACCAGATCTATAGACTATTATCTAATTGTTGGCATTATCCAATGATATAGAACATTCGCCAAATGATAAATTTAACCAGATCTAGAGATCGTTCTCCAATAATTAGCCCAAACCAGGTCTATCGATCATTCACTAATTGTTAGCACTAACCAGGTCTATAAACTATTTTCCAATTGTTACCACAAAGCAAGGCTTTAGATCATGCTCCAATTATTAAAGCGAACCAGGTATATAGATAATCCTCCAATTGTTCATGGTAAACAGGTCCTTTATCATTCTCCAATTGTTAACAGATTCTAAGACAATTCCCGAATTGTCAACACCAGGTAAATACTTAGTTCTCCAATTTTTAGCAGTAACCAGGTTTTTAGATCATTCTCCAATGCTTAACACTAACCAGGTCTGTAGTTCTTTCTCCAAAGGTTAACACAAACTAGGTATATATCATTCTCAAATTGTTAGCACTAACCATGTCTCTAGATTTTTCCCCCATTGTTGGCATATAGGAAGTCTCTGCATCTTTCTCTACTTGTTCGCACAAACAATGTTTTTAGCTCATTCTTCTATTGTTATCACTAATCAGGTCCACAGAATATTCTCCAATGCTTAAAAATAATCTCCAATATTAGCATTAACAGGGCTATAGATCATTCTCCAATTGGCAGAACTGACCAGTTACATAGCTTATTCTCAAATTGTCAGCTCGAACCAGGTCCATAGATCATGTTTCAATTGTTTGCACGACCCAGGTCCACAAAATATTCTACAATGGTTAACACGAACCAGATCTATATTTTGTTCTTCAAATGTTAACACAAACTAGGTGTATAACTCTTTCTCCAATTGTTCACACAAACAATGTTTTGAAATCGTTATTAAATTGTTATCACTACCCAGGTCCACAGAATCTTCTCCAATGCTTAAGAGTAAACAGGTCTATAGATCATTCTCCTGTGGATAAAAGTATCCAGGTCCTGAGAACAATCGTCAATGTTAGTATTAACAGGTCTTAGATATTGTCCAATTGCTGCACAAACCAGATCTATAGATCATTCTCAACTTGTAAACACGAACCCGATCAATAGATCATTCTCCAATTGTTAGCAACATCCAGATCTATATAAAATTCTCGAATTGTTACCATTAACAGGTCTACAGATAATTCTCCAGCTGTTAGCACTAACCAGGTTCTTAAATCATTCTTCAATTGGTAACACTAACCAGGTCCATCGATCATTCTCGAATTGTTAACAGTAACTAGCTCCATAGATCATGCTCTAAATTTTAGCACTAACCAGGTCCATATATCATTCACAAAGTGTTAGCAATAACCAGGTCCATAGATCATTCGCCAAATGTTAACGCTAACCAGCTCCATTGATAATCCATAGATAAACCTCCAATTATCAGCACTAACGAGGTCCATATAATATTCTCCAATTATTGACACTTGCCAGGTCAATAATTCATACTCCAATTGTCAGCACTAACCAGGTTCGTACATCATTCTCCAATTGTTAACAATAACCTGAGCTTTTGACCATTCACCAATTGTTCGCACTAAGCAGGTCTATACATATAATTGTCCAATTGTTAACACTAAACAGTTCCGTAGATAATTCGCCAATCATAGCACTAACCAGGGTCCAATTGTTAGCGCTTACCATCTCCACAGATCGTTCTCTATTTGTTAGCACTAACCAGGTCTGAAGATCGTTCTACAATCATTAAAACTAATGAAGTCGATAGAACATTCTCCAATTGTTTACATTAACCAGGACCATACATCATTCTCCGTTTCACAGTGCTAACCAGGTCCATACATCAAACTCCAATTTTTTGCACTAACCAGACCTATCGTTCATTTTCCCATTGTTAGCATTAACCACTTCGATAGAACTTTTTACAATGTTAAACTCTAACCTGCACTACAGATCATTCCCAATAGTTAGCTCGAACCAGGTCTATAGATCATTCTCTAATTGTTAGCAGTAACCAATTCTAAAATTTGTTCTACAGTTGTTAGCATTAACCAGGTTCATGGACCATTCTGCAATTGTTCACACGAACTTGGTCCATAATCAATCTCCAATTGTTAACACCGACCTGGTTTATAATTCATTCTCCAATAGTTCACAATAACCACGTCTAAATATAATTCTCAAATTGCTAACACTAACCAGGGCCATAGATAACTCTCCAATTGTTAGCAATACCCATTGCCATAGAATATTCTCCAAATATCAGCACTAACCAGTGCTAAAAATCATTCTAAAATTGTTAGCACTTAGCAGGTCCATAGACCTTGCACCAATTGTTAACAGTAACCAGGTCCAAAGATCATCACCCAATTGTTAGCACTTATCAGGCCTATAGATCATTATCCAATTGTTAGCACTAACCAGGTCTGTAGATAATTCTCCAATAGTTAGATCGAAAAAGGATTTTAGATCATTCTGTAATTCATCATCTTAGGCAGTCCCTCGAAACAAGGATGACTTGCTTCCACATCAAAATAAGGATGAGTTCACAGGTGTTTCGAAAGAAGAACCTGAACTACATCCTAAAGGGTGGAAGATATCTGTGCATGGATTTTTTTAATGTGCGGTAGCCATTGCACACCAGCTACTACATGGGCTTGACAGAGCTAAGTCTTGGTCCAGTGGCAAGGATTAACCAAGACAACTGGAGACCTGCTCTGCTGCATGGACCTAGTGCGCACACATATCACAATGTGGGCTGGCCCGTGCTGCCCCTGGACCCCTGCCCCGAACTCACGCCTCCCCTGGGCCTCAATCACATCCCTCCACATGTTTATAGTTTATAGGCCCCCTAACAATAGCTACACTGTTAGACAGAGTATAAATCAGGACGTAATAGCAGCTTAAAACAAAGATAATAAATCATGGGGAGTTCCATCTTCATATAGACAGGGCCAATCAAATTGTCAAAGATGCTCGAGAGGACAAGTTCCTGGAATGCATTTGACATAGTTCTCCTGGAACAATACATTATTCGATATTTAAACCAACTAAACCCCTCGATTAGATTCCATCCTGTAACTCACTCCTGGGTATCTGTTATTCTATATCTAAACAAAAACTTATATTTATATAGCACCTTCAACATAGTAAAATGTCCCAAGGCGCCTCACAGGAGTGTTACAAGACAAAAAAATTAATTTGACACCAAGCCAGATAAGAAATTACGAAAGATGAACAAAAACTGGGTCAAAGAGGTAGGTTTAAGGAACATCTTGAAGGAGAATAGATAGGAAGAGAGGCAGGGAAATATAGGGAGGTAGTTTGAGAGCTTAGGGCCCAGGCAACTGAAGGCCCATCACTATCTATGTAATCTTCTTCAGCCTCAAGAACCCCCAAGGTATCTGCGTTCATCAAGTCTTCCCTCTTGCGCGTCTCTGATTATTCTGTAATTATTTCCACGAACAAGGCCTATAATTCCTTCTCCAACTATTAACACTAACCAAGTCTCTGGATCATTCTCTAATTGTTAAGGCTAATCAGATCCATATATAATTCTGTAATTGTTGGCACTAACCAAATCTATAGATCTTTCTCCAGTTGTTCACACTAACCAGGTCTATATATAAAATTGTCAATTTTTTGCTCTAACCAGCTGCATAGATAATTCACCAATTTTAGCACTAACCACGGCCATAGAATATTCTAAAATTGTTAGTACTTACAGGCTCCACAGATCATTCTCCATTTGTTAGCACGAACCAGATCTGAAGATCGCTCTACAATTGTTAGCATTAACCAGGTTTATAGACGATTCTGCAATTGTTCACAATAACCAGTTCCATCGATGATGCTGCAACTGTTAGCACGAACCAGGATCACAGCGCATCCTCCAATTGTTAAAATTAACCAGCTGCATAGATAATTGTCCAATTGTTAGATCATTCTCCAATTGTTAGCACTAACCAAGTCCATCCATCATTCTCCAATTGTTCACACTAACCTGGTCCGTTCAACATTCTGCAATAGTTCGCACTAACCTGGTCCACAGATCTTCCCCTAATTGTTAACTCTAACCAGGTACATAGACCATTCTCCAACTGGAAGAATTAACAACTTATGCATAACTTTCTCTACCTGTTAACTGTAACCAGGTCTACAGATCATTCTGCAATACTTAGCTCGAAACAGGTTGATAGACAATTCTCTAATTGTTAGCACGAACTCAGTCTATAGATCAATATCCAATTGTTAGCACTAACCAGGTACATAGATAATTTTCCATTTGCTGGAATTAACCAGCGCAAGAGATCATTCTCTATTTGTTAGCAATCAAAACGTCTATAGAGCATTCCCCATTTGTTAGTATTAACCACATCTATAGAACGTTCTCCAATTTTAACCTCTAATCAGGTCTACAGCTCATTCTTCAATCGTTAGCTCGAACCAGGTCTAGATTATTCTATAACTATTAAAACTAATGAGGGCTATCGACCATTCTTCAACTGTTAGCATTAACCACTTCTATACAACTTTTTCCAATTGTTAACTCCAACCAGTTCTACACATCATTCTCCAATATTTTGCTCGAACCAAGTTTATAGATCATTCCCCAATTGTTAACACTAACCAGATCCATAGATTATTGTCCAATTGTCAACATTGACAAGGTTGATAGACTGTTCTTCAATTGTTAAAACTAACCAGGTCCATAATTCATTCAATTTTTTTTTAGCACTAACCAGTTCTAAAGTTCATTCTCCAATTGCCAGACCTAACCAGGTTCATAAATCTTTCTGCAATTATTATCACTAACCAATCCACAGATCATTCTCCACGTTATCATCACCAGGACGACAGATCATGCTCTAATTATTAGTGCTAACGAGGTATCTAGATCATACTCCAAATGTTAGCACTAACGAGATCTATAGACTATTCTCTAATTGTTAGCGTTAAGCATTTCTATAGAACTTTATCCAATTGTTAACTCTAACCAGTTCGACAGCTCAGTCTCCAATACTTAGCTTGAACCAGGTTTATAGATCAGTATCCAATTGATAGCAATAACTGGGCTACAGACTATGCTCCAATTGTTACCACTAATCAGGTCTAAATTTCGTTCCACAATTGTTCAGGTGCATACTTCATTCACCAACTGTTCACACTTACCAGTCCCGCAGATCATTCATCAATTGTTAGCACTGAACATGTCTATGGATCTTTCTCCAATTATTAGCACTAAGCATGTCTATGGATCGTTTTTCAATTGTTAGTACTAACCTGGTCCATAGAACAATTGTTAGAATGACCTGGGTACATAGATCTTTCTCCAATTGTTAACACTAACCAGCTCAAAAATTATTCTCAAATTGATAACGTTATACGGGTCCATAGCTCATTCTCCAAGAGTTAAACCTAACCAGGTCGATAGATCATTCCCCAATTATTAGTACTAAACAGGTCAAGGTGTTATTCTCCAATTGTTAGTACTTAACTGGTCCATATGTCATTCTCCATTGTTAGTAATAAACAGGTCTATTGATCAATCTCT
Organism: Pristiophorus japonicus; assembly: GCF_044704955.1. Lineage (NCBI taxonomy): Eukaryota > Metazoa > Chordata > Chondrichthyes > Pristiophoridae > Pristiophorus > Pristiophorus japonicus. The sequence goes on from NC_091989.1 coordinate 101,085,432, forward strand.
GCTAGTTAACACTGGCCTGGTCTATGTATGATTCTGCAAATGTTACCACCTACCAGTGCCTCAGATCATTATCGAATTGTTATGACTAAACATGTTCATAGATCATTCGAAATATAGAAACATAGAAAAATAGATACAGGAGTAGGCCATTCGGCACTTCGAGCCTGCACCGCCATTCAATAAGATCATGGCAAATCATTTCTTCAGTACCCCTTTCCTGCTTTCTCTCCATACCCCTTGATCCCCTTAACCGTAAGAGCCATATCTAACTCCCTCTTGAATATATCCAGTGAACTGGCATCAACAAGTCTCTGCGGCAGGGAATTCCACAGGTTAACATCTCTCTGAGTGAAGAAGTTTCTCCTCATCTCAGTCCTAAATGGCCTACCCCTTATCCTAAGACTATGTCCCCTGGTTCTGGACTTCCCCAACATCAGGAACATTCTTCCCGCATCTAACCTGTCCAGTCCCGTCAGAATCTTATATGTTTCTTTGAGATCCCCTCTCATCCTTCTAAACTCCAGTGAATAAAGGCCCAGTTGATCCAGTCTCTCCTCATATGACAGCCCAGCCATCCATAGAATCAGTCTGGTGAACCTTCGCTGCACTCCCTCAATAGCAAGAACGTCCTTCCTCAGACTAGGAGACCAAAACTGAACACAATATTCCAGGTGAGGCCTCACTAAGGCCCTGTACAACTGCAGTAAGACCTCCCTGCTTCTATATTCAAATCCCCTAGCTATGAAGACCAACATACCATTTGCCTTCTTTACCACCTGCTGTACTTTTAGTGACTGATGAACCATGACATCCAGGTCTCGATACACCTCCCCTTTTCCTAATCTGCCATCGTTCTCCTGGGAAGGAGGAAGGAGGAAGGAGGACAGTAGGAATATGTGTGATGGTTTGTGTGTACCAGCCCCATGCAACAGAGCCTGGTCTCCAATCGTGTTGGATTCCTTTGCCATTGTACCAAGACCATGCTCTGTCGAGCCCGTGTGGTAGCTGGTGTGCAACTGCCATGCAACATTAAAAGAAGTCATGCACAGGCAATTTCCACCCTTTAAAATTTAGTCCTGGAACGTCAGGACCCTCATGGACAACGCCATCAGCGAAAGACCGGAACGCTGTACTGCTATCATTGCCAAGGAACTCAGATGATTCGACATACACATCGTCACCTTCAGCAAGGTAAACCAGAAGAAGAATGCCACTTCCATCGGGTAGGCTTCACCATAAAAAAATAGCTAATTGGGGATCTCGGAGACTCTCCTTGAGGAATAAGCGAATGCCTCATGGTCCTTCAGCTCACCCGAGCATGGAACCAGTGCGCTACGGTCACCAGTGCGTACGCTCCAACACTGGAAGCTACAGACAAGACCAAAGAGGAATTTACTCCAGCCTTGAATAATCCCTGTCCACAGTCCCAACGGGCGACAAGTGCATCCTCCCTGGGGATTTTAATACCAGAATTGGAAAGGACAGAGACCTCTGAGGAGGTGTGACCAGCAGATAGAGGATAGAGAAAGCCAACTCTATCGTTACCGTCCTCCTAACGAAATGCTTAGAACATGGTCTTGTCACAGCCAACACCTTGTTCTATCAGAGTGAAAAGTACAAGGCCCTATGGCAACACCCTCACTCCAAGCACTGGCATTCTGCTAAACTATATCATCATCCGAGCGAGGGACCGCAATTATGCCCGCTTCATCCGTACCATGACAGGAGCTGACGACTGCTGGACTGACCATTGCCGAATGTGCTCTGTCAGCCCCATCAATTTAGCCCCAAAACAGTGGCGGCAACAGAAATGCTGTCACAGGACAATCAACGCTGGAGCACTCAAAGACCCTACTAAGAAAGCCCTATTCATTCAGCACCTCACAACCAACCTGACGACTTCCAGTGACCCGGAGACGCAGAATGTCCACAGTGCATATTCCGCCCACAAGGCCTGCATAATTAGCACCTGTGAAGAGACGCTTCGTCACGTCACCAGGAAGCATCAAGACTGGTTTGTTGAGGACGACCAGGAGATCCAGGAGCTGATAAACCACAAGTGCAAGGCATTTTGAACTGGAAACAGCAATGCAATTCGATAACAAGAAAGTAGCCCTATAGACGTCTAAAGTTCAAGGTCCAACATAAAACACGCGACCTGAAGAACAGATGGTGGGTGGAAAAAGCACAGGAGATCCAGCAACTAGACGACAACCATGATGTGCGTGGATTCTTTAGCGCAGTCAAGACCGCCGATGGCCCAAGCACCCAAGCACTGTGGGCCAAGAACTGAGAGGTCCTCATCAAGGACAGAGAGGCAATCAGCACCCGCTGGAAGTAGCATTTTGAAGATCTCCTTAACTGAGACTCTGTGTTTGATGCAAGTGTCCTCGACTCCATCCCACAGCATGCTTCCTCCCACCACCTCAGCACAAGTTCAGCCCTGCATGAGGATGAAAAGGCAATACGACAACTGAAGAACAACAAGGCCTCAGGAACAGATGGAATCCCCGACAAGGCACTAAAGCATGGCAGAGAAATACTATTGGTGCGAATCCATGAACTCATTTCTCTTATTTGGAAAGTGGAGAGCATGCCAGATGATCTCAGATACACTGTATTCGTGACTACCTTCAAGACCGATGACAAGTCTAATTGCAGTAATTACAGAGGAGTTTCCCTGCTGTCTGCCACAATGAAAGTCACTGCAAGAATCCTCCTCCATCGCCTTTTCCCACTGGCTGAAGACCTCCACCCAGAGTCGCTATGCGGATTCCGCCCAGTGAGGGGCACAATGGACATTATGTTCACCGCGTGTCAAATTCACGAGATATGAAGCGAACAGCTCCAGCCTCTGTACATGGCCTTCTTTGACCTCACAAAGGCCTTCGAGTCTGTCAACCGGGAGGAATTATGAAGTGGCTGCCCTCAAATGTTCATCATGATCCTCCGCCTGTTTCACGATGACATGCTAGCCAATATCATGACCAATGGATCCACCAGAGACCCAATACACAGTCAAGTAAGGCTATTTCATTGCATCAATGCTCCTCTCGATCTTCCTTGCTGCAATGATCCATCTCACCCTCAATAAGCTTCCGGCTGGAGTGGAGCTAGTCTACAGAATAAACTGGAAACAGTCCAACCTCCATCTCATCCTCTGTCACATTGGCCTACAATTCCTGGCCTCCCAAGGTGTATACGGAGTGTGCACGGATCTGAGAAGGCATCGCAAAAGTCGTGCGGAAAGCCAGCTTTTGCAATCTGTCAAGCAGACAGATCCTTCGTATCTCGGCAGCCAGGACATTCACATGGGCAAGATTGTAGGATTTACCCATATTGTGCCCAGCAGATGTGCTGAAAACTCTTGCGCCTGATAAAAGCAGGTGCATAGCCTATTTTTACAGTCGTAAGAGTTTTAACACGTACAAAAACATAGTAAAATAAAATTTTAAAAACGCATTTTAATGTTTAAAATCCCTGCCCACTAAGGTAAGTTTATTTTAAACAATAATTGAATTTTTTTTTCAATCGGAATAATATATATTTTTTAGAAGACATTAATAAATACAGTCTCAGCTTGATGCTATGTAAGCTTTGACTGCTGCCATCATATCTAGGTCGAACACCATCAACCGGGGCGTTAACGAAGTAGCAGCAGGCCAGCAATCTGTGCTCCAGCAGATTGCTAGGGATGATGAGGTGCTGACCCGGGAGAGAGGCACTGGATCAGTGGAACAGGAACCTACTGTCCTCTCTCAGGATGGCAGTATTCCTGCTCCAACTATTTCAATATTGCACTTGTCATCCAGCCAGCCATGACTGTTGCCAGACATGCTGAGGTTGTGCAGTCTACAGTCGGGCCTTCCAGGCCCAGAGCTTGTCACGGGCATCCTGCAAGGCCATCTGAAGTCTCTCACTTGGGCACACAGCAGTCTTCCACAATCCTGCTGCAGCCCCTGGGGGAGCACTGCGTAGGAGCACTAGAGAATGCAAAGGATCAGTAATGAGCAGTACTAAGGGATTGCACAAGGTGAATAGTGAATATTTTCCTTGTAAATATGTTTTCACTGGTTTTTGATACATTTATTAATTACACTTATATTCTTTTCTGGTGTCTCTTATTTCAGCTTTGTGTTTTTAATGCTCGATATAACGGATGGAATACTGGGGATGTGGTGAGCAACGGAAATCTGGGCTTTAATTCATTTGAAGCACATTCTGATGCCGATTGATTAGCTGACTCCTCCCTCGCTCCTGTTCCTCCTCCTCCTCTCCCTCCTCCTCTTCGTCCTCCTCCCCCTCGTCCTCCTCCGAAGGTGTTTCCGCAATCCCTTGTGTCAAGGGCTGGGCCCTCATGATCCAAGTTGTGGAATTTGCAGCAGTCCATTAGGAAATGGATCACCCACTGATCCGAGTATTGGAGGGCTCCTCCTGAGTGCTCAATGCAGTGGAACCGTTGCTTGAGCACTTCAACGGTTTGTTCGATCATGTTCTTGGTGGCTGCATGGCTCTCATTATATGAATGCTGGGTAGGTGTATTCGGGTTGTGGAGGGCAGTAATGAGCTGGGTGAGAACGGATAGCCTTTGTATCCGCCCAGCCAGCCCACGAACTTGACGGGGTGGCTGGAAGAGAGTTGGCACACTGGTCTGGTGCAGAATGAAGGCATCGTGGCTGCTGCCAGGATAGCAGTCATTAACATTGAGGTTTCACTGTCTGTGGTCACACACCAACAGCACATCATGCAGTGTATGCTTAAAGAGTCTGACCAGATACTGTGAGCTCAAAGTAAAGTGTGACCATAGTCTTTTATTGCAGGTCTCCAGAGTGCCTCTTCAGCCTGTGAGGCCACCTTAAGTATCGGTGCTGCCGAGGGATTGTGGGATCCCTTGGGACTCCAGGGGATGCGCCTTCTGGTGGTTGAACAATGTATTTACAAGTTTATGGATACAACCCGCGAAGTGAGTGGTAGCCTTTACAGAGGATTACAGAAGATATCAGGATATTGATGCGGTGCCTGTGAAGTCACATGGGTGCAGTCGATGGTACCCTGCACCATGGGAATCGGATTATCCTGGACAAGTCACAAGCACGCTCGTCCTGATTCTCTCTGGTGATGGGGAAGCAACTGTAGACCCTTCTTCTGCTGCAGAGAGCCTCTGTGACCTCCCGGATGCAGCGATGGATGGTGAACTGCGAGGATCTTCTGGTGAAGAAGTCAAGGGCAGTGGTGAGCATGACTGCCACTGAGAGAGCCGTGGTCACCCTGATCTGTGCCTAGATGTCTGGTTGCAGGAGGTGGCAGAGTTCTATGAACATCACCGTGGTGAAGCACAGCCTTCTAATAAACTGCTCTTCGCTTAATTGGAGGTAGAAACTGTGCTGTCAGAATATTGTCGGTGGGTAAGGCCTCCTGTTGTGAGTCCTGATATCCCTTCTCCTCCCTCTGGCCACATGTCCCAGTCTTTCTCGCTGCCTCCGCTCCCTCCGCTGTAGATCCTGGAGGCCAACATCAACTGCCAGTACAGCGCCCATTAATGTCACCAAGTGCAGCAGTTTGATTGTTTAAAGAATAAATGTAGCTACTTTTTATTTGCCACAACACTGCTGATAATAAATAATCCTGAAATGACAGAATGAGACTTTTACATGATGTGAAACTGACAGGAAAGCACAGAAACTCCACTGACCTACAGCTGTAACTCATTAGGGCTGATCCCTTTAACTCAGAGTGAAGATTTCAGCATCCTGTTAACTGTTCTGCATCCTCAGCAATGTCTCTATATCGTTCATCAGGTGGAGGGTCCACAACTGGTCGCAACCCAGAATCCCTCCGCTCCCCACACACATGCTTCCTGCCTCTCATCGAGCACCTCCATTTGCTCCTGCTCATGCCTACTCTACTAATCCCGCACGGTGCTGCCTCAAACTGACCGTCTAAATCCACACACCCTCTCCCCCCACCCACCGCTACCTCGCGGTGGATGGATCAGTGTGGGTGCCGGTTAGAGTGAGATTGTAACAATTACAACTCATGAAATAAGTGGAAAGTTTATGCAATGTATTAACATCAGATACTGAGGTTAGTTATTGATGGTAATGGGCCTGATTGGGTCCCAGTTATGAATTGGTTTCCTCAGGATCCATTACCTCAGTGCGGATGTACTAAAGCCTATGTATATTATTTTTCATTTGCCCTCAGTAGTCCCACCTTTACAGCCTAAAGCCTTGTGCCCTCTCCCCAGAGCAGCCTGACATTGCTTGTGCACCTTTACCATTGATCACCTCTTGGCCCTAGGTCTCTCTCCTGATATGTTTTGTTCAGCAGACATCTTTGCACAGTGTCGACATTCCTGGAGATTACTAGTCCCATGATTGTGGAAATTGATCCCACACGAGTAGTTGAGGCGAATGGCAGAGATGCATTGAAATGGAAGCTCGATAAGTATATGAGGGAGAAAGCAACAGGTGGTTATGGCCATACGATGGGAGGAGGCTCGTGTGTTGCATAAACACCAACAAATGACCTGTTCTGCTCTGTAATTTCTTTTTAAAGTAACATCTGCCTCACACAGGTCTGTTCACCAACATATCTAAATCCACCGCAATCAATCAACTCATCAACAATGAATATTATCTTTAGTCTTCTTCTTAACAAATAGCCAACAGTAATGGATCCTGAGGAAACCAATTCATAACTGGGACCCAATCAGGCCCATTACCATCAATAACTAACCTCAGTATCTGATGTTAATACATTGCATAAACTTTCCACTTATTTCATGAGTTGTAATTGTTACAATCTCACTCTAACCGGCACCCACACTAATCCATCCACCGCGAGGTAGCGGTGGGTGGGGGGAGAGGGTGTGTGGATTTAGACGGTCAGTTTGAGGCAGCACCGTGCGGGATTAGTAGAGTAGGTATGAGCAGGAGCAAATGGAGGTGCTCGATGAGAGGCAGGAAGCATGTGTGCGGGGAGCGGAGGAAAGGGATTCTGATCTCTGGGGCCGAGCCTTTAAAAGATATAGAGCACAAGAGAGTGTTGGTGAAATTGGCTGACTTGCCCAGGAGCTTCCAACACCTAACGGCAGAGTGGAACAGTCCTCTTGCCCACAACTGTAAAGTTATTATGAACAACACTGAAATGCTACCATCAGACTTGGAGCAAATAATACACAACTTGTATTTCTATCACACCTTTCATGACCTCAGGATGTTCCAAAGCGCTTTACATCCAATTAAACGCTTTGGAGAATCGTCACTGTAGTAATGTAGGAAACGCAGCAGCTAATTTGTGTGCAGCAAGATATTTCAAATGCTAAAATTATGAGGATTGGTTGTATAGATTAAGCTTGTATTCGCTCAAATGTACAAGATTAAGCCGTGATCTAATTGTGGTGTTTTAGATGTTTAAAGGATATGAGAGGGTCGATAGAGGAAAACATTTTCTTCAAGCGAGGGAGTCCAGAACAAGAGGGCATTACCTTAAAATGAGAGCGGGCCATTCAGAGGTGATGTCAGGAAGCATTTCTTGTACACAGGGTAGTGGAACTCTGCAACTCTCAACTAAAAAGCTGTTATGGTTTGTCAATTGAATATTTCACAGCTGAGCTTAATAGAATTTTGTTAGGTAACAGTAATAAGGGGTACTGAAGTAAGACGGGTAAGTTGAGTTAAGGTATAGCTCAGTCATGATTTAATTGAATGGCAGAACAGACTCATGATGCTGAATGGCTGACTCCTGTTCCTGTTTTCTGATGTTTATCAAGGAATATGGATCAAAGTCATTTAAATAAAGTTAAGATACAGAACAGTCATCATCTCCACCGTCATCAAATGATGAAAGGGCTTGATGGGCTGAATGGCCTAGTTCTGTTGCTGTAAATTTACACAACTAATTAATATCATTCTTAGGAGGCAAGCAATCCCATCACTGCCCACCACCCACACACCCTGTACTCTGGGTCGTAACTTTATGGAAACCTGTTATTGGATTGGAGTCCATCAAGCCAACTAAATAAAGCCCAAAGGTTAGAACCTACAATTTTTTTGCATGCTTAACGCCCATTGAATGCCCATTTTACCGCTGAAATGATGTATAACGCCCAGATATCGCCCTTTTTGGCAAATAATGGAAACCGGTGGGCATTTTTCAGAAACTTATCGTCGAGCGTTACTTTCCCCATGTGCTTAACGCCGAGAAAAAATATAACCGCCAGCCCACATTTTTTGGGTGGAATCAGCAGACGTGCAAATTCAATGCCTATAATATCGCCCAGCGTTACTTTCCACAGGGATTTAACGCTGAGATTCACTATTAACGCCCGCCCAGTTTTTTTGTTGTCAAGAGCATATTTACAGAAACTAACGGCCATGAGATTTTCCAGCATCAATTTCATCACCTCGCACACACATCGCCAACAATATCGCTCGACCAAAAAACACCCACAAAAAGTGGAACTAACCAGAACTGATCACAACGTTATGGACGCCATCTTCTAAATCACATGTCATGTCCTTTAAAAGGCTGCTATGCTTCACCCTCTGTGGCATTCAGATATATTCTGCAGCTCGTTGGAGATGATGTGAACATCTGCAATAAACATCTTGACCATAATCTGACCGATTTGAATTGAAGAGGTGTCTTCGTCGGGACATTCCTTGTATGTGACCAATCGGTGGACAACAGAGAGCTATTGCAATGGGACCTGTGCTTTCTCACCCTCTCTTGGTGACCAAATACATGCAGCCGAAGGAATGCTCCACTGCATTATGTGTGCAATGTACGAAGTGACAGACAGATGAGGAGGACCAGAAGTTACAATCCCCGCAAGTACAAGGAGAAGCATTCTTACCTCGACTTACCTGACACCACCTGCCTTCTGAGACTGCGCTTCAACAAAGAGGCTATCACCGAGGTACGCCAGTTGATTAGGGCATATCTGCAGCCTGCCAGCACCATCATACTGCACTGTCCGTCGAGGTAAAAGTCACCGCGGCACTGTCGTTCTATGCCTCGGGTTCTTTTCAGCCCACAGCTGGCGACATTTAAGGATGTTCTCAGCATGCCACATCGTTGCATTAGACAGGTCACTGAAGCCCTGTACGCATGCAGGAGGGACTAGATCAGCTTCGCTCTGACCAGGGAGGCACAGAGTGAGAGGGCTGTAGGATTCTCCAAAATTGCAAACTTTCCCTAGGTGCAGGGAGCAATAGACTGTATGCACAACATGATGCGGGCACATTTTCAGGATGCTGAAGTTTTGAAGAACTGCAAGGGATTCCACTCCCTGAATGTCCAACTGGTTGTCGACTACCAGCAAATACTGGCAGTGAATGATCAATTTCCGGGCAGCATCCATGATGCTCACATCCTGCGTGAGAACACTGTATCTGACTTGTTCAACAATGAGCCACAAGGTCAATGCTGGATGCTTGGTGACAAATTATATGGCCTCGCAACCTATCTGACACCCACACCGAGGCCGAGAGACGATGCAATGAGAGCCACAGAGCAACTCGCAATATCGTGGAGAAAACAATTGGAGTGCTGAAGCAGCGCTTTAGATGCGTGGACCACTCAGGAAGCAAGCTCAAATATCACCCTAAGCAGCTAGCTCAATTCATAGAAACATAGAAACATAGAAAATAGGTGCAGGAGTTGGCCATTCAGCCCTTCTAGCCTGCACCGCCATTCAATGAGTTCATGACTGAACATGCAACTTCAGTACCCCCTTCCTGCTTTCTCGCCATATCCCTTGATCCCCCTAGTAGTAAGGACTTCATCTAACTCCCTTTTGAATATATTTAGTGAATTGGCCTCAACTACTTTCTGTGGTAGAGAATTCCACAGGTTCACCACTCTCTGGGTGAAGAAGTTTCTCCTCATCTCGGTCCTAAATGGCTTACTCTTATCCTTAAACTGTGACCCCTGGTTTTGGACTTCCCCAACATTGAGAACATGCTACCTGCATCTAACCTGTCTGAACCCGTCAGAATTTTAAACGTTTCTATGAGGTCCCCTCTCATTCTTCTGAATTCCAGTGAAAACAAGCCCAGTTGACCCAGTCTTTCTTGATAGGTCATTCCCACCATCCCGGGAATCAGTCTGGTGAATCTTCGCTGCACTCCCTCAATAGCAAGAATGTCCTTCCTCAAGTTAGGAGACCAAAACTGTACACAATACTCCAGGTGTGGCCTCACCAAGGCCCTGTACAACTGTAGCAACACCTCCCTGCCCCTGTACTCAAATCCCCTCGCTATGAAGGCCAACATGCCATTTGCTTTCTTAACCGCCTGCTGTACCTGCATGACAACCTTCAATGACTGATGTACCATGACACCCAGGTCTCGTTGCACCTCCCCTTTTCCTAATCTGTCACCATTCAGATAATTGTCTGTCTCTCTGTTTTTACCACCAAAGTGGATAACCTGACATTTATGCACATTATACTTCATCTGCCATGCATTTGCCCACTCACCTAACCTATCCAAGTCACTCTGCAGCCTCATAGCATCCTCCTCGCAGCTCACACTGCCACGCAACTTAGTGTCATCCGCAAATTTGGAGATACTACATTTAATCCCCTCGTCTAAATCATTAATGTACAATGTAAACAGCTGGAGCCCCAGCACAGAACCTTGCGGTACCCCACTAGTCACTGCCTGCAATTCTGAAAAGTATTCATTTCCTCCTACTCTCTGTTTCCTGTCTGACAACCAGTTCTCAATCCACGTCAGCACACTACCCCCAATCCCATGTGCTTTAACTTTGCACATTAATCTCTTGTGTGGGACCGTGTCGAAAGTCTTCTGAAAGTCCAAATATACGACATCAACTGGTTCTCCCTTGTCCCCTCTCCTGGAAACATCCTCAAAAAATTCCAGAAGATTTGTCAAGCATGATTTCCCTTTCACAAATCCATGCTGACTTGGACCTATCATGTCACCTCTTTCCAAATGCATTGCTATGACATCCTTAATAATTGATTCCATCATTTTACCCACGACTGAGGTCAGGCTGACCGGTCTATAATTCCCTGTTTTCTCTCTCCCTCCTTTTTTAAAAAGTGGGGTTACATTAGCTACCCTCCACTCGATAGGAACTGATCCAGAGTCAATGGAATGTTGGAAAATGACTGTCAATGCATCCACTATTTCCAAGGCTCTCTCTCCCCCTGCGAGCTCCACTCTTCCCCTGCGATTTCCTCTCTCTCCCTGCTAGCTCCTCTCTCAACATGCGAGCTCCTCTCCTGCGATCTCCTCTCTCCCCCTGTGAGTTCCTCTCTCCCGCTGCGAGATCCTCTCTCCCCCTGCAAGTTGCTCTCTCCCCCTGCAAGTTCCTCTCTCCCCCAGCGAGATCCTCCCTCCCCAGCGAGATCCTTTCTCCCCGCTGCAAGCTCCTATCCCCCTGCGACCTCCTTGCCCCTATCTATTCTCTGAAGGGGGCCAAGTGAAGAATGCACTGCAGGCCGCAGCCTCCATATCTTGGTCTCGAGTGTGCAGGCGCCATGCCAAATGGGGACACATATGCAGAGGGACCCGAACACTGTAGAAATAATGGTTTATTTATTCATTCAAAGATGTGGGCATCTTTGGCAAGGCCAGCTTTTATTGCCACTCAATAATTGACCTTGAGAGGGTGGTGGTGAGCCGCGTTCTGGACCGGGGGAGAGGCGGGGGGGGTCTGTGGGGGCAGAAGAGAGAGTTTGATGGGGGGAGAGAGAGAGACGGTGAAGGAGAGAGAGACGGGGGTGGGCGGGTGTTTGCGGGGAGGGGTGTGGGGGGAAGAGAGAGAGACGGGGGTGGGAGAGAGAGACGATGTGGGAAAGATACAGGGGAGAGAGACAGGAGGGGGAGTGAGAGAGAGATGGGGGGGGGCGGCGAGAGATTGGGGAACTTGTGCTGTGGGAATCAGGCACTTAGGCTGGGGAGTCAGGAACTTGTGCTGGGGGAGTCAGGAACTTGGGCTGGGAGAGTGAGGAATTGGACTGGGGGAGTCAGTAACTTGGGCTTGGTGAGTGAGGAACTGGGGCTGGGTTGGGGAACTCTTTTCTCTCTGGGGCCTGAAGTCAGATTGGCTCGAATTACTCTTTGCAAAGTCAATCAGAACTTGGGCTGGGCGGTTCCATTACACATTCCAGAGAAACATCTGGGTGTGGCTTATCCTCCAAGGAGACAAATCAGCAATCAGGTCATGTGATCATGCAGAGCCATCAGAGCATTTCATAGATCCTTCCGACAAGCAAATGCAACATAAGAACAACATGAAATAAACAACCAGGCACAAATAATTGTTTAATTTGGGGTAATAAAAATTCCCACTCCCTGAACAGAAGTGATCTGATCCCTTCTCTGACAGGCAGGCAGGTCAGCCCTCTGGTCTGTGGAGATACATCGTGCTTGAAAATTCCCTTCCTCAGTTTACAACCCATGCTGAGCAGGAAGTGCATTTAATTGTTAACTAACCGTGTGCTGGCCTCACAGACTGCACAACAACATTAGCGAGTAGTTGCGTGAACCCTGTTCCCACAGCCACATTCACCCATTAGTTGGTTAATTGTCCACCGCCATTTAAACTGCAGAACATTGACCTGATCCTTTGGTTGTGGGAACGATTAGTTCTGTCCATAGCATGTTGCATCCGCTGTTCAGCATGTAGTCCTGTGCTACAGCTTCAACAGGTTGGCACTGCATCTTTAGGTATGTTTGGTGCTGCACTTGGCATGCTTTTCCACGCTACTCACTGAACCAGGGTTGGCCTCGTGGCTTGATGGTAATGATAGAATGAAGGATATGCTGAGCCATGAGGTTACAGATTGGGGTGGAACACAATTTTGCTGAAAACCGATGGCCCACAGCGCCACATGGATGCCCAGTGTCGTGCTATTAGATCTGGCCTGAAACTATCCCATTTATCAAGGTGGAAATGCCACACAACACGACGTAGGGTTTCCTCAGCATGAAGATGAGACTTTATCTCCACATGGACCATGTGGTAGTCACTGCTACCAATGCTGCCATGGGCAGATGCATGTAGATTGGTGAGAATGAGCTCGAGTAGGCTTTTCTCTCGTGTTGGTTCTCTCAGCACCTGCCACAGGCCCAGTCTGGCAGCTATGTCCTTCAGGACTCTGTCAGCTCGGTCAGCCTTGGTGCTACCGAGCCATTCTTGGTGACGGACATTGAAATTCATCACCCAGAGTACAGTCTATGCCCTTGCACCCTCAGTGCCACTTTCAAGTGATGTTCAACATGGAGGAGTACTGATCGTCAGCTGAGGGAGGGCGGTTGGTGGGAAATCTGCAGAAAGTTTCCTTGTCCCTGTATGACCTCATTCCATGATACATCATGGGGTCTGGAATCAAAGTTGAGGACTCCCAGGACCACTTCCAGTGTACACAACTGTGCCACCACCTCTGGTGAGTCTGCCCTTTCTGTGCACAGGACATACCCAGGGATGGTAATGGAGGCGTCTGGGACTTTGAAAGTTATATTTCTGTGAGCATGACTATGTCAGGCTTTTGTGTGACAAGTCTGCAGGACAGCTTTTATAATTTTGGCACCAGTACTCAGGTGTTAGTGAGTGTTTGTCATGCCCAAATCTAATGCCAAGTTTGATGCCAGCTGACCTATCTGGTTTCATTCTTATTGTTGTTTTTTTAGCGATTTGATACAACTGTCTGGCTTGCTAGGCCCTTTCAGAAGGCAGCTACTGTGGGGCTGGAATCACATATAGGGGATGTAATGAAGGAAGGAAGGAAGCGAAACTGAGATGAGGAGGAATTTCTTCTCTCAGAGGGTTGTAAATCTATGGAATTCTTTTCCCCAGAGAGCTGTGGTGGCTGGGTCATTGAATATATTTAAGGCAGATTTTGACAGATTTTTGAGCGATAATGGAGTAAAGGTTATGGGGAGCGGGCAGGGAAGTGGAGCTGAGTCCATGATTAGATCAACCATGATCTTATTGAATGGCGAAGCAGGCTCGAGGGGCCGAATGGCCTAATCCTGCTCCTATTTCTTATGTTCTTTTGTTTGTATGAAGGAAAGAAAGGAAGGAAGGAAGGAAGGAAGGAAGGAAGGAAGGAAGGAAGGAAGACTTGCATTTATATAGCACCTTTCATGACCACCAGATATCTCAAAGTACTTTGCAGCCAATTCAGTAATTTTGGAGTGCTGTAATGTAGGAAACATGGCAGCCAATGATGATGACCAGATAATCGGTTTAATAGTAATGCTGGTTGAGGGATAAAAATTGGCCAGAACATCAAAGAGAACTCTCCTGCTCTTCCTCGAAATTGTGCCAAGGATCCTTTGCGTCCACCTGAGCTCTACCTCACCAAACCCTCTCTCGATCCCTCCACTGTCTCTAAATTCTCAGAATGCTGATCCAAAATCAGTTCTGGATGAGCAGACATTTCCTCCAAATAAATATTGGGAAGACTGAAGCCATTGTCTTTAATCCCCGCCACAAATCTGTCCCCTAGCCACCATCTCCATGACAACTGACTGAGGTTGAACAGATTGTTTGCAATCTAACGACCAACATCTTCCGATCACCTATTCGCAGCGTCGCTAAGACCGCCTATTTCCACCTCCGGAACATCACCTGACTCCGCCCCTACCTCAGCTCTCTGCTGCTGAAATCCTCATCCATGCCTTTGTTACCTCTAGATTTGATTATTCCAATGCACGCCTGCCACGTTCTACCCTATGTAAACTTGAGATCATCCAAAGCACGGCTTCCTGTGCGCTAACTCGCATCCTCCCTTTCACCCGTCACCCCTGTGTTCACTGACATATAATCGCTACAAGATACTTCTAAATACCTGCCTCTCTGACCAAGCTTTTGTTCATCTGCCCTAATATCTACTTATGTGGCTCGGTGTGAAATTTTGTTTTACAACATTCCTGTGAAGTGCCTTTGTATGTTTTACTATGTTAAAGGTACGATATAAATACAAGTTGTTATTGTTGAAATGGCAGACACGACCTCAAGTTTAATGTCTCAACCTGAAAAACGACACCTCCAACCATGCAGCACTCCCTCAGTATTGCACTGAGAGTCATCCTAGATTTATGTGCTCAAGTCCCTGGAGTGGGACTTGAACGCAGAACTTTCTGATTCAGAAGCGAGTATGTTGCCGACTAAGTCACAGCTGACACTGATCTACGGACAGTAGATTTCCGATAGTTTCCAGTACAGCAATCTGGTAGTTTCATGCCCACTATTACAGATTTATTTAATTCATTACATTTAAATTCCCCAGCTGCTATTGCAGAATTTCAACTCTTGTTGCCGGATCAAATCCTGGATCTCGCTCCCGAACAGGATAATGGTCGTACGTTTGCTGCACCGACTGAAGCGGCCCGACAAGGCAGCTCACCACCAAGGGTGGTTCGGCATGGTCAATAAATGCTGGCCTTGGCAGTGAGGCCCACATCCCCTGATTGAGATACAATCATGAATGCAAATTACTAATCCTGTAAATAATAACTATGTGACCCTTTCTGTCTGTCTGTCTCTCTCTCTGTCTCTCTCTCTCTGTTTCTCTCTCTCTCTTTCCCTCTCTCTGTCTCTCTCTCTGTCACTCCCTCTGTCTGCCTGTCTCGCTCTCTCTCTCTATTGTATCGGTTCATCTCTGTGTTGGTTTAACTGAATCTACATTTAAGAAGATCTTTAATTCTTCCCCTTCCACATTTCCACCTTTAATGCTGAAATGGGCAGTTAATTGAGCCAGGTGCTCCACTGAATGTATAGGATTGTCATGGTGTGGGCGCTAAAAACAGCTCTGGGCCCTGACTCCGTTCGGTGTGTCGAGGAGGCTCAAGCACGTGGGGAGATACCGTCCGAACTGACCCCCGTCCGGACGGAATTCCTCATCAGCGCCAAACCCCGGAACCTCCCTTGGGAGCCGGCGCCTCACAACTTGAGCCGCCTCGGGGAAATCCCCTCCGTGCCCTTCAGTTCTGCGCGGAGGGGTTTCCTGTACGGGCTGCTCCTGCACACTCTTAAACTTGCCATCCTCGTTTGCCTTTCGGACACGGCATGGCGTACCATCTTGCCGTCCGGAGGAGGCGGGGGTCCCCGATGGAGTGCACTCTACGCGGGAGTCCTCCCACGATTTATCGGGAACTTGGCCTGGAGGGTGGTGCACGGAGCAGTGCCGTGCAACAAATTTTTAAGCCGGTTCTCGGACTCCCAGGCCGCCTGCAATTTCTGCGGTCTGGAAGAGTCCGCGTTCCATGTTTTTTATTGAATGTGCGAGGTTGCAGCCCCTGTTCCAATATTTAAAGGGGCTGCTCCTCAATTTCTGGCTGCACTTCAGTCCCACACTCCTGATCTTTGGGCACCCTGTGCGGAGGGGAGCGGGTAGGTCCGAGGGCCTCCTCGTAGGACTGCTCCTGGGCACAGCCAAGGGTGCCATCAGCCGGTCCAGGCAGCGGGCGGTCGAGGGGGTCGTTCAGCCTGACTGCCTGCCTCTCTTCCGCGCGTACATCCGTGCCATGGTGTCCTTGGAGATGGAGCACGCGGTGTCCACCGGTACGCTCGCGGCCTTCCGCGAGAGGTGGGCACCAGAGGGACTGGAGTGCATTATAACTCTCGGCAACCAAATTTTAATTTGATTTTATTTATTTTACAGTTTAATTTGTTTTAATTGTCAGTTTTAGTGTCCCCCTCCCCTTTTGTAGGGGGCACTTGTAAATTATATGATTTTAATGCCCCAAAAAAAATCACAAAAAGGAAAAAAACACAAAAAAACACAAAAAAGAAGAGGGCAGTTATAAGTGTCTGGAGTGTCCCCCAGATCGGGGGGCACTCGATCTAATGTTTATGTTGTCTCTCAAAAGAGTTGTCATGGTGTGGGCGCTAAAAACAGCTCTGGGCCCTGACTCTGTTAGGTGTGTCGAGGAGGCTGAAGCATGTGGGGAGATCCCGTCCGAACTGACCCCCATCCGGACGGAATTCCTCATCGGCGCCAATCCCTGGAACCTCCCTCGGGAGCCGGCGCCTCACAACTTGAGCCGCCTCGGGGAAATCCGCTCCATGCCCTTCAATTCTGCGCGGAGGGAGGGGTTTCCTGTACGGGCTGCTCCTGCACACTCTCAACCTTGCCATCCTCGTTTGCCGTCCGGACACGCCATGGTGTACCATCTTGCCGTCCGGAGGAGGCGGGGGTCCCCGATGGAGTGCACTCTAGCCGGGAGTCCTCCCATTATTTATCGGGGACTTGGCCTGGAGGGTGGTGCACGGAGCAGTCCCGTGCAATAAATTTTTAAGCTGGTTCACAGGCTCCCAGGCCGCATGCAATTTCTGTGGTCTGCAAGAGTCCGTGTTCCACGTTTTTACTGAATGTGCGAGGTTGCAGCCCCTGTTCCAATATTTAAAGGGGCTGCTCCTGAAATTCTGGTTGTACTTCAGTCCCCCACTCCTGATCTTTGGGCACCCTGTGCGGAGGGGAGCGGGTAGGTCCGAGGGCTTCCTCGTAGGACTGCTCCTGGGCACGGCCAAGGGTGCCATCAGCCAGTCCAGACAGCGGGCGTCGAGAGGGTCGTTCAGCCTGACTGCCTGCCTCTCTTCCGTGCCGATATCCAGGCCAGGGTGTCCTTAGAGATGGAGCATGCAGTGTCGTGGCCTTCCGCGAGAGGTGGGCACCGGAGGGACTGGAGTGCATCATCACCCCCGGCAACCAAATTTTAATTTGATTTTATGTTTTAAAGTTTAATTTGTTTTAATTGCCGGGTTTTAGTGTCCCCCTCCCCTTTTATAGGGGGCACTTGTAAATTATGGTTTTAGGGCCCCCAAAAAAATCTAGAAAAATATTTAAAAAAAACAACAAAAAAAAAGGGCCTTGCGAAATGTTTGGAGTGTCCCCCAGATCAGGGGTCACTTGACCTAATGTTTATTTGTCTCCTCTAAA